>NW_011494636.1:1509673-1532264 GCF_000754665.1 Bison bison bison | reverse complement strand
AAAAAACCATATGATTATCTCAATAGATGCAGAGAAAGCCTTTGACAAAATTCAACACCATTTATGATAAAAACTCTCCAGAAAGCAGGAATAGAAGGAACATACCTCAACGTAATAAAAGCTATATATGACAAACCCACAGCAAACATTATCCTCAATGGTGAAAAATTGAAAGCATTTTCCCTAAAGTCAGGAACAAGACAAGGGTGCCCACTTTCACCATTACTATTCAACATAGTTTTGGAAGTTTTGGCCACAGCAATCAGAGCAGAAAAAGAAATAAAAGGAATCCAAATTGGAAAAGAAGAAGTAAAACTCTCACTATTTGCAGATGACATGATCCTCTACATAGAAAACCCTAAAGACTCCACCAGAAAATTACTAGAGCTAATCAATGAATATAGTAAAGTTTCAGGATATAAAATCAACACACAGAAATCCCTTGCATTCCTATACACTAATAATGAGAAAATAGAAAGAAATTAAGGAAACAATTCCATTCACCATTGCAACGGAAAGAATAAAATACTTAGGAATATATCTACCTAAAGAAACTAAAGACCTATATATAGAAAACTATAAAACCCTGGTGAAAGAAATCAAAGAGGATACTACTAGATGGAGAAATATATCATGTTCATGGATTGGAAGAATCAATATAGTGAAAATGAGTATACTACCCAAAGCAATCTATAGATTCAATGCAATCCCTATCAAGCGACCAACAGTAGTTTTCACAGAGCTAGAACAAATAATTTCACAATTTGTATGGAAATACAAAAAACCTCGAATAGCCAAAGCAATCTTGAGAAAGAAGAATGGAACTGGAGGAATCAACCTGCCTGACTTCAGGCTCTACTACAAAGCCACAGTCATCAAGACAGTATGGTACTGGCACAAAGACAGAAATATAGATCAATGGAACAAAATAGACAGCCCAGAGATAAATCCACACACTTATGGACACCTTATCTTTGACTAAGGAGGCAAGAATATAAAATGGATTAAGACAATCTCTTTAACAAGTGGTGCTGGGAAAACTGGTCAACCATTTGTAAAAGAATGAAACTAGAACACCATACACAAAAATAAACTCAAAATGGATTAAAGATCTAAATGTAAGACCTGAAACTATAAAACTTCTAGAGGAGAACATAGGCAAAACACCCTCCGACATAAATCACAGCAGGATCCTCTATGACCCACCTCCCAGAATATTGGAAATAAAAGAAAAAAATAAACAAATGGGACCTAATTAAACTTAAAAGCTTCTGCACAACAAAGGAAATTATTTTTAATTTTTAAAATGGTACTAGAAAGACAGTAAGATTGTTGAGACATAAAAACTAAAACATTATGATGGAGATTCCTTAAAAAACTAGGAATAAAACCACCATATGACCCAGCAATCCCACTCCTAGGCATATACCCTGAGGAAACCAAAATTAAAAAATACACATGTATCCCATTGTTCCTTGCAGCACTGTTTACAGTAGCCAGAACATGGAAGCAACCTAGATGTTCATCGACAGATGAATGGATAAAGAAGTTGTGGTACATATACACAATGGAATATTACTCAGCCATAAAAAGGAACACATTTGAGTCAGTTCTAATGAGGTGGATGAACCTAGAGCCTATATTCAGAGTGAAGTAAGTTGGAAAGAGAAAGATAAATATTGTATACTAACGCATATATATGGAATCTAGAAAGATGGTACTGAAGACTTTATTTGCAGGGCAGCAATGGAGAAACAAACATAGAGAATAGACTTATGGTCATGGGGAGAGGGGAGGAGAGGGTGAGATGTATGGAGAGAGTAACATGGAAACTTACATTACCATATGTAAAATAAATAGCCAGTGGGAATTTTCTATATGTCTCAGGAAACTCAGACAGGGGCTCTGTATCAACCTAGAGGGGTAGGATAGGGAGACATATGGGAGGGAGTTTCAAAAGGGAGGGGATATATGTATACCTATGGCTGAGTCATGTTGAGGTTTGACAGAAAACAAAATTCTGTAAAGCAGTTATCCTTCAATTAATAAATAAATTAAAACAAACAAAAGAAGTTCAGGCCATTCATGTCCAGAGGTGAAGAGACAGCAGAGATAAGCTTTCTAGTTTCCTTTAGACATAGTGAGTGTTTTCGGTGCTGCTCTTTCAAGCACCCTAGCAGCTCTACTTGGGCAAAATACTTAATATCTTTCCCCTCAATTTTTTTGTCTGTAAACTGTAGTGGTGCTTAGCTCACAAGACTGTTACAGAGAGATCATTCATTTAGTTATTCAGCAAGCTTTCTTTCTTGAGTGTCCTCTCTGTTTCAGGTATTGTTCTGGGTTCTGGAGACAGAAAACTGAACCAGGCAGTCAGGGCCCTCTCCACAGGAAGTGTACATTCTAGGGGAAGAGGGAGACAAGCAAAGTAACAATCATGTAAGAAAACAGAATGATAACTATTCCAATGAATAGAAAATACAACAATGTGATATGATTGAGTATCACCTCTGAAGAGGTGACATAAATGTTGAAACCTGCCATGACCAGAGCAGCCAGCCCCATGAAGATCTTGGAAAGGAGCAATTTAGGCACAAAGAACGACAATCCAGGCACATACATATTTTTGCTTAAGCTAGCTTCCTCTTCTCCTTCTCCATCTCCTTCCCCTCCCCGCTTTCTCCTCCTTGTCAGCAAAAATCATAGCCAGGTTTTACACATTTAACATTCCTTCATATTACTTCATATAAATTAGCTTTAATCACATCAAGTTTTAATAAATCACCACGGGTAGTCATGTGCCTACCCTGTGCCTTTATCTAAGCTCTTAAAGTAGATTTTCATCCTTCCTCTGAGATTTGCAGACTTTCCACCAGGATATTATTTTCTCCTGCACTGGTAAAATTTTTTTTCTAGTTACAGAGCTCAAGTATTTAATAGCTATGCCACATTTATTGCTCCTGAAGAACTGACAAACATTGAAAAAATAGAAATATAAATTTCAGTTGTTTTTATTTTATTAACAAAAACAAGAATAATGGTTGACAGGTGGCACTAGTGGTAAAGAACCCGCCTGCCAATGCAGGAGACATGAGAGACACAGGTTCCATCCCTGGGTTGGGAAGATTCCCTGGAGGAGGGCATAGAAACCCACTCCAGTATTCTTGCTTGGAGAATCCCATGGGCAGAGAAACCTGGCGGGCTGTAGTCAATGGGGTCACAAAGAGTCGGACATGACCGAAGCAACTTAGCACGCACGCGATCTTCCCAAGCACAACTCTATAGTTACCAGTGGTTATTTTTCTGAGAAGGAAACATGCTTTTATGATGAAAATGAGTGTTTAAACATTGTTATTTTCTTAAATCTTCGCTTTGGAAAGTGATATGAAAGGACCCCAGGAAAGGTAAAGCTTAACTAGGCTGTGGGTATGGCTTAGAGCAAGAAGCAATGTCCTGAAACCGAGTGCCAAGTGGATAACTCATAGCAAGTCAGAGGTTTGCCCATCTGGCCTGCTGCTCAGCTGGACTTCATCTTATCCATGACTATGTCTAAGATATTGTCCTAAGTGAAGATTTTTTTCCTGCCCTATCTCAATTCCAGGCACATGGCTTAGCACATGGCCTCTGAAATCAGGTAAAACTAAATTTAAGTTCTGGCTCTAATTTATGACCTTGGGTGAGCCATTTGAGAAAGTTGAGGAGGATAATAGAATACAGGCAGACCTTGTTTTACTGTGCTTTGTTTTATTACATTTGGAGAATGCTGAGGTTTTTACAAAGTAAAGGTTGGCCACAACCCTGAGTTGAGCAAGTCTATCTCCACCATTCTTCCAATGGCATTTGCTCACTTTGTGTCTCTGTGTCAAATTTTAGGAATTCTTGTAGTATTCCAAATGTTTCCACAATTAACACTGTATTAGTTATGGTGATCAGTGACCTTTGACGTTACTATTGTAATTTTTTCAGGGCACCAAACACCATGCCCCTATAATCGATAGTTACTGTTTGTGTTCTGACTACTCCACCAACTGGCTGTTCCCCCATATCTCTCCTCTTCAGCCTCCCTATTCCCTGAGATACAACAATTGAAAATAGACAATTAATAACCCCACATCGTCCTCTAAGTGTTCAAGTGAAAAGAAGAGCGGCACACTGAGGAAAGACGTGTCAGGCATCCAGACTTAAAAGGGGCCCTTGTGCCAAAAATGTTAGACTCATGCGGGCTACACAGGGATGGTCTCACATGAAAGCAGCCCTTCAAAATGACAGTGGTAACTGTTAAAACTCATAGAGAAATATAAGTAAAATGAAGAAGCACAGGAACCTCTCTCAGTTAAAAGATCAAGAGAATTCCAGTGAAAGAACAAACAATGAAACAGACCTGTCTAGCCTACTAGAGCCCAAGATAATAAAAATACTGAAGAAATTAAGAAAGGCTATTGATAGAAATGCCTATCAATATTAAAAAAAAAAGAAATTATAATGAAGAGCCAATTAAAATTAGAAAAAAATCATTTGCCAAGATGAAAGCTGAGCTAAAAAGCCATAAGTAGTAAATTGAATGATGCAGAGGAAAGAGTAAGTGATCTGGTTCAGGAGGGAGGGGACATATGTGTATTTATGGCTGATTCATGTTGTATGGCAGAAACCAACACAACATTGTAAAGCAATTATCCTCCAATTAAAAATAATTTTAAATGAAAAGACAACCCACATAATGAGAGAAAATATTTGCAAACATAGTGACTGGCAAGGGATTAACCACCAAAATATACAAATAGTTCATGCAGTTCAGTATGAAAAAACAATTAAAAAATGAGAGGAAGATCTAAATAGACATTTCTGCAAAGAAAACATACAGATGGCCAACAAGCATGTGAAAAGATGCTCAACATCACTAATTATTAGGGAAATGCAGATCAAATCTTAATGAGATATCACCTTATACCAATTAGAATGGCCACCATCAACATATCTAGAACAATAAACACTGGAAAGGGTGTGTGGAAAAAGGAACCTTAACTGCTGGTGAAAATGTAAATTGGTGCAGCCACTCTAAAAAAAAAGTAGGGAGGTTTCTTGAAAAATTAGAAATAGAGTTACTATATGATCCAGCAATCCTGTGCATATATCCAGCAAGGACAAAAACTATTTTGAAAAGATATACGCACCCCAGTGTTCGTCGCAGCACTATTTACAATAGCCAAGACATGGTGGCAACCTAAATGTCCATTGACAAAAGAGTGCAGGAAGAAGATGTGGTACATATATATAAAAAGGAATATTGCTCAACCATAAAAAGAACAAAATAACGCCACCTGCAGCAATATGGATACACCTAGAGATCGTCATACTAAGTGAAGTAAGTCAAACACAGAAAACGAATATCATATGGTATTGCTTATATGTGGAGTCTTAAAAATGGTATCAGTGAACTTATTTATAAAACAGAATAGAGTCACAGATGTAGAAAACAAATCTATGGGTCACCAGTGGAGAAAGAAGGAGAAGTAAATTGGGAGATTGGGACTGACATAAATATGCTATTATAAATAAAGCAGATAACTAATAAGCACCTACTGTATAGCAGAGAGAACTGTACTCAATGCTCTGTAATGGTCTGCATGGGAAAAGAATCTAAAATATATATTTGCTTAGCTTATTCACTTCTAAAAACGATGGAAAAATAAGATAAAATAATGACTTAAAAATAAATTTTTAAACTCAAGTTCATAAAGATGTCCTCTAAACTTTTCTAAAAATAGGTTTCTTTTTAATATTTAGGAGCATGATGTCTGTATATGTGTGTGTGCATATGTGTGTATCTATATGCTTGCTACTCCATATCTCCTCACATAGGCATGTACGCCTCAGTTTAGAAATAGATCTAGTCCCTGAACCAGAGGTTGCTTTGGTTTAGTTCCTTCTCAGTCTCCTTTTCCTGAACCAGGAGACCTGCTCTGGGCACTGCCATAGAGTGGTGAGAGTGCCTGTGGTCCTGTCTGCCCTGCTAGAGCTGCTCCCCTGCTGCCACTCTGCCCCAGACAGTGCCCGGGCTCTGGTTGGAGCCCATTCATTGTTTTGTATGCCTCTCTTAGTTGGATCTATCCAGTTCAGTTCAGTTCAGTTCAATCGCTCAGTCATGTCCAACTCTTTGTGACCCCATGGACTGCAGTATGCCAGGCTTCCCTATCCATCACAACTCCTGTAGCTTGCTCAAACTCATGTCCATCGAGTCCATAATGCCATCCAACCATCTCATCCTCTGTCATACCCTTCTCTTCCTGCTTTCAATCTTTCCCAGCATCAGGGTCTTTTCCAATGAGTTAGTTCTTCATATCAGGTGGCCAAAGTATCTGAGTTTCAGCTTCAAAGTCAGTCCTTCCAATGAATATTCAGGACTGATTTCCCTTATGATTGACTGGTTTGAACTCCTTGCAGTGTAAGGGACTCTCAAGAGTCTTCTCCAACACTACAGTTCAAAAGCATCAATTCTTCGGCACTCAGCTTTCTTTATGGTTTAACTCTCACATCCATTCATGACTACTGGCAAAACCATAACTTTCACTAAATAGGCCTTTGTCGGCAAAGTAATGTCTCTGCTTTTAAATATGCTGCCTAGATTGGTTATAACTTTTCTTCCAAGGAGCAAGCGTCTTTTAATTTCATGGCTGCAGTCACCATCTGCAGTGATTTCGGAGCCAAAGAAAATAAAGTCTTTCACTGTTTCCATTGTTTCCCCATCTATTTGCCATGAAATGATGGGACCGGATGCCATGATCTTCGTTTTTTGAATGTTGAATTTTAAGCCAGTTTTTTTTTCACTCTCCTCTCTCACTTTCAACAAGAGGCTCTTCAGTTCCTCTTCGCTTTCTGCATAAGGGTGGTGTCATCTGCATATTTGAGGTTAGTGATATTTCTCTCAGCAATCTTGATTCCAGCTTGTGCTTCATCTAACCTGGCATTTTGCATGATGTACTCTGCATAGAAGTTAAGTAAGCAGGGTGACAATATACACCCTTGACTACTCCTTTCCCAATTTTAAGTCAGGTGGTCTGGTATTCTCATCTTTGGAAGAATTTTCCACAGTTTGTTGTGATCCACACAGCCAAAGGCTTTGGCATAGTCATTAAAGCAGAATTAATGTTTTTCTGGAATTCTCTTGCCTTTTTGATGATCCAACGGATGTTGACAATTTGATCTCTGGTTCCTCTGCCTTTTCTAAATCTAGCTTGAACATCTGGAAGTTCTCAGTTCATGCACTGTTGAAGCCTGGCGTGAAGAGTTTTGAGCATTACTTTGCTAGCATGTGAGATGAGTGCAATTGTGTGGTAGTTGGAACATTCTTTGGCATTGCCTTTCTTTGGGATTGGAATGAAAACTGACCTTTTCTAGTCCTGTGAGTCCACTGCTGAGTTTTCCAAATTTGCTGGCATATTGAGTGCAGCACTTTAACAGCATCATTTTTGACTTGAAATAGCTCAGCTGGAATTTCATCACCTCCTCTAGCTTTGTTGGATCTACAGAGATTACATATCTTGCTTTGTTTCTTTCTGCTCTCTCTTTTTAACTTTACTATCTGTCTGTGTTTGGAGAAGAAATGGTGCATCGAGGTACCATACTGCAAATTCATTACACTATTGTGACCTGAACTCTAACTCTTTTCTAAAAAAATACTTTTTATTTTATATTGGAGTGTAGCCTGTAAACAATGTTGTGATAGTTTCAGGTGGACAACAAAGGGACTCAGCCATACATATGCATGTATCCGTTCTCCCATAAATTCCCCTCCTACCCAGGCTGCGATGTAGCATTGTGAACTCTAATGCTAATAATCTTTATGACAGATTTAAAGAAAGAGCAGCAGTTAGCTAGATAGATAAGAGTGAGGAGAGGAAACAGTAGATGGTAGCAAGAGTATGTGTGAATGTGCTGAGACAACAGAGAAAAAGAGGTTTTTGGAACTGGAAGCAGTTTGGTATCACAGTAACTAGAACAACCTAAGGGGAGAGGGCAGCAGAAGAACCTAGAGGAGAGATGCAACATAATGAGGAAGGTCTTTGTGCCTTCTGCCAACAATCACCACTTCCCTAAAAACACACAAAAGAAGTAGAAAATAGACTCACTGTGCAGAAAACATCACAGGTTTCAAAAGATATTCACATCGATTCACTGAGGTGGAGAGTGCTGGTGTTATTATGTCCATTCTAGAAACAAGAAAACGGAGGCTTAAGAAATTTAAATGATGGACTAGAACTGAAACCCAAAGCCTCTTTTGCTTCATCCTTTGTTCTTTCCATGGGCTTCCCTTGTGGCTCAGTTGGTAAAGAATCCACCTGCATTTGGGAGACCTGGGTTTGATCCTTGGGTTGGGAAGATCCCCTAGAGAAGGGAATGGCTAACCACTCCAGTATTCTGGACTGGAGAATTCCATGGAGATGTCCTTGGGGTAGCAAAGCATCAGACACAACAGCAACTTTCACTTTCACTTTGTTCTTTCCTCCAACCACAGTTCAGAGCACATACATGAACAGTGAAAAGACCGCCAACCATGAAGCATCTCAAACAAAACAATAGAACTGGAAACAAAACAGAAATAAACTTCTTTGACACCCCTTGATTCTACTTCCCCTACTTGTCTCTCTGAACCTAATTCATAAATAGGCTCTGAACCTAACTCCATAAATTGTCCTAATGGACTCCTCCACTCTGTCATGCAAACAGTGATAAGTTTCAGTATTGTAGCTACGTCCCAAACTTACATTTTTACTAGCACAAAGGAAGTAACGACTTCCTTTGTAACAATTGCACAGGTTCTGAGTAATAGTGGCTTGTAGAAGGTATACATGTGACCCAAGCTTCTGATCACGTGATTTTGACATTTTTATGTTCCTGCATATAAGTACCAACCTGCCTTCACAATAATGAAGTTTTGAACTCTGTCTTAATTACTTAAGACACGAAGTTAATACCTCTGTTAACAAAACTACTTATCAAATCTTTATATGTAGTTCTATAAAATTATCACTCATTTATTCAACAAATATTCCAATTTAGGAAGTACTATATAATATAGCAATAGGTAATGTATATAATAATGACTATTATGACATAAAAATATTATTTCATGCTGATGCATGCTAGGACTTGTAATCCTTGATCAAATCACTTTTCTTCCCTGAAGTTTAATCACAATGTAACTTTCTGAAAAAGGAAAAAAAGAATAATGAAGAATACTAAGACTAGCTGTTTCAAGTGACAAAGCAAACTTGACCCAGTTTTGCTGAATTTGTACTTTATTGTTCTTTCTATTATATTATCCCAAGTTCTATCTGAGTAACTAACCTAGGTCTCTTTCCTTCCTCAAAGCAGAGCACTAATAATGTATTTACCTATAATCTTTCTCCTCCAGGGCATTGTCCGGATCCAGGGATTGAACCTGCATCTCTTAGGTCTCTTGCATTAGCAGATGTGGTGTTTTTTTTTTTTTTTTTTTTTTTACCACTAGTGTCACCTGGGAAGTCCCTCCTATATCTATACCATCCCTAAGAACTGCTTTCTGTAATTCTTCATTCCTGGACAGGAACAGGGAAGGTTCTTAGAAACCTCATTTAGTAAGACGTTCTCATCTTAAGTCATGAAAGAGCAGTTTGAAACCCTCCACCTGAACTATGCTGTGTCTCTATTTTCTAATCTATAGTGTAAAGAGAAATATGGCTTCAGATAAACTGTTAGTCATAACCAGCCCTTTATTCTTTGTCCAGATTCTTAAAGGATAATAAATTCTATGTCTTTCCCCTATCTTTTTTGAGGACAGAAAAAGTCTAGTTCCTATTGGCAAACTTTTAGTCACTGCTTTTATTTTCTTCTGACATTAATGAATAACAATTGAATCAAGAACCAAATTAAAGTTTAGCAAATGAGTGCTCATTATACAAATCATACTTTCCTGCAAGTTTTTAAGAGCATATCGCAGATTCTGAAGATGGTTCACAATAGCTTTGAGTAGGGAAAGTAAAGTAGAAAAATGGTGACCCCTGTTCTTTATACCTCCAGGTTTTCAGAGTATGGGATATACAGACTCTTTCACTATTACAAGTCTTCCACGATAGCCAGGGAGGACCAGGAGACATGCAGATTTACTCTATGATATTTGATTCCAATCATCGTGTGCTTATTACAGGTAAGTGCACTCAATTAATGGGCTTCCCAGGTGGCACTTGTGGTAAAGAACCCACCCTCCAATGCCGGAGACATAAAAGACATGGGTTCTATCCCTGGGTTGGGAAGATCCCCTGGAGGAGGGCATGTCAACCCAATCCAGTATATTCTTGCCCAGAGAATCCCATGGACAGAGGAAACTGCCGGACTATGGTTCATAGGGTCACAAAGAATTGGACACAACTGAAGCAACTTAGCACCCCTGCACCCAGTTAATGAGAAATAAAATCTTAATTTTTTCAAATCTGTTTTTTAACTAGCACTTGATCACTGACCGGAAGAAAAACAAAACTAGATGGGAAACTTATAAACTGTGATTCCTCACAATAGATAACTGAATTCAATTCTATTTTTCTATGGCTTTCTATTTTTCTATAGCTTGGTGGATAAGGTCTTGAACCTAGGATGCAAGGTGGTGGGGTTAAGGCTGCTGCTACACACAGGGCAAATCCAGCTCTGCATTGAGTGTTGGAGCAGGAATATGACCCATCTTAGCACGGCTGCACCAGCATGCTGTCAGTGCCCCTTTTCTTCAGGGAGGCAGTTTGGCCCCATGTACTCTGGTACTGAGACAGTTACTCAGTGGATAGGGTGTTGACCTTCCCATCTGCCGTTGCTTCTAGACAAAGGACAGCGAAGAGAGAGGATAGGGTTCTGAATGACAGAGCCACCAGCACTGATGCTCACAGATTTTTTTTCTCCTTTTCCTGCTGCCCCTGATAAACATGCTTACTAAAGAAACAAAAGACCCTGTTAGACATTTGGGTTGAACATTGCTCACATGCATATCCTCAGAAGAAGCTTTCAAAGACATGAATAGTATTAACAATAGTTCCTCCTTCTGTAATACCAACCCAGAATGCATTTCCTATTGACCACCTTATCTGAGTTCCTGTGGGATTAATAGGGCAGAGAAATGATTGATGCTATCTCTCCTGGTGGAGAATATGAGTTATTTTTAACTTTTAGGTGTTTTCTGGATTAGAATGAACTAGAACTTCATGTTTGATGGATAATCTTCTACCTTCTAAAACAGAAATTAACTCTCATTGTAAGCACCCCTCCTCTATACTATGTCCTCTAAGAATAACATAAAAATGGCTACAATCAAGTTTTCTCTTAGTGCCCCAATTTGCATGTTTAATTTACTAAGCTCAGCATTTCCATCCCATTTATCATCAGAGTAACTAAAGCTTCAAATATCAAGGCAAAAGCAAAAACACAAAAGAGAACCCTAAGATCAAAATTTCTTCCTAAGTTTATGTAATTTGGATAATACTCTGCCTACAACAAAATAGAGCTCTGTGTATTGCTTAATCACTAATATCACATACATTGACTGCAACCATCAATGTGACATCAGAATTGCATGAAGCTTAGCTCTCAGATTTTAATTTGTGCTTTTGTTCAAATGAAGCAGCCATAGTAATCTTATACACCCCAGGGACAGCAACACCATGTTATAGAATATGCTGTTGTTACTGTCACCATTGTTGTTTTTGTTACTCTAATAAGACAACTACCATTTGGTTAGTTCTTTCACAAAGTGCTTTCATGGACTTTATTTCATTTGCACAACCACCACTGAAGTAGGAATTATTATTCATCTTATTTTATAAATGATAAGACTAAATATTAACTATTTCAGCTCACTAGTATAAGGACGTTAGTTGAGATACACAGGTGGGATTCAGTCCCAAAGTTTCTGACTCCTGGATCTACTTTCTTTCTCTGTATTGCTTTGTTTCTATACTGCTAAATGGTATATCTAGCCAAACATGGAGCGGATTGCCACTTGTTCATAAGCATATCTAGCTTTGTTGTCAGTTCAAATAAAATCCCTTACAGTCAGTAGAATATGAAGGCACTCCATGTGTTGTTTGATTATCTGGTTACCGCATCCCTCTCAGATTTCCACCCTGTGATATTTGAATTGAGAAATACTACCAGAAGAGCCAGAAATACTACCAGAAATACTTCCTCCATTCTCTTTACACATGAGTAGACTTTATCTTAGAATTCAAACATTTTAGGAAAGTGTTCAGTAACTCTTGCTGAAAATTTTGCTGCAGTTGAGATTTCTATGGAGAGACTTGAGAAAAAGAAGGGCCAGCCTTTGGTAACTCAATCTCCACACCAATAAATTAGGAAGAAGTTTCATTTCTGTTTGAACTGTGGAATGCTTTGAGATCCTTATGTATATTTCTAGACATTACACTAAAACAGAATACATTATTGATTTTGAGAGTTAAATCATACTTGCAGTTTATAGGATTAATATAAAAGCAAACCAAATGCCATGATGAATGGATAAGGAAGTTGTGGTACATGTATACAATGAAATATTACTCAGCTGTAAAAAGGAATGCACTTGAGTCAGTTCTAATGAGGTGGATGAACCTACAGCCTATTACACAGAGTGAAGTAAGTCAGAAAGAGAAAGACAAATACTGTATATTAATGCTTGTATATGGAATCTAGAAAGATGGTATTGACAGTCCTACATACAGGGCAGCAAAGAAGACACAGGTGTAAAGAACAGACTTTTGGACTCGGTGGGAGGGGAGGAGAGGATGGGATGATTTGAGAGAATAGCATGGAAACATATACATTACCATGTGTAAAATAGATAACCAGTGTGAGGTCAATGCATGAAGCAGGGCACTCAAAGCAGGTGCTGGGTGACAATCTAGAGGGATAGGATGGGGAGGGAGGTGGGAGGAAGTGTTCAGGATCGGGGGGCACATGTGTATCTATGGCTGATTCATGTTGATATATGGCAAAAACCATCACAATACTGTAATTGTCCTCCAATTAAAATAAACACATAAATTTAAAAAATGCAAGTAAGAAATACCTGCTCTCCACCTAATTCACTATGGCAATTTGGAAATTAATCTTATTTAATATTGTTGCAAGCACTGGCTTGTTTTGTTGTTGCTGTTTAGTTGCTAGGTTGACTCTTTTGTGACCCCCTGGACTGTAGTTGGCCAGGCTTCTCCGTCTATAGGATTTCCCAGGCAAGAGTACTGAAGCGGGTTGCCTTTCCTTCTCCAGGGGATCTTACTGACACAGGAATCAAACCCTCATCTCCTTCATTGTGTAGGTAGATTTTTTTGACCACTGAGCCACCAGGGAAGCACAAGACCATGTTTACGGAGTGCTTTACTATTTGTTGGTTGAAACAGCTTTCTAACATATCCCAATCACTAAGTGGAAGTTTTCCATCAGCAAAAAGGTGGCCACCATCTTTATTACTGTACACAAGATAATGTAGCAGGCACTCTAAAGAAGGAAAAAACTAGACTATAAAAAGTAGGAAAATAGTGGTCACTGAAAAGAAGATATCAAGGAAGTCCAAGTGCCCTACACTTGGAAATTAATGAAGCGCCAAATGAATGCTTTTCTCTGGCTAAATCATATTTATTTGTCAAAGATGTTTTTGAATAAATGAATGTGTTTTTACCTCATTCGGTCTCCTAGGCATTAATAATCTCACTGATCAGCTAGTTCCAAACACAATTAGTTGAATAAAATGCTTTGTGGTTCAAATCTTCTAATATTTGTTATTTATGAGATTCTTATTTCTGTTCAAGGATCTAGTGTTATGGACATGTATCCTTTAACTAGGATGATACAAGATACAAAACAGGTCCCTCACACCCATGAACGAGAAATCAATGTCATGCTTTACAACAAATATTTTCACCAAGTACTTACCATCTGCTCTGAGTCCATAATTAAGGTGAGTACATATTGACTCCTCAGGAAGAAAAAAGCAAAGATAGAATTTTCTCTTCTTATAGATGAGTCTTTGAGTGATTAAATAAAGGTAATGGCATATATGATGGAACCTTATGTTAGAGCTATTTTTAAGCTTTCATGAATACATGAAAAGTAAGCTTTTTAATGCAGCTCAGACTGCTTGCTGTTAGGCTACAAGTTCAATTTAAAAAATGAAGCTAGTTCTTATGATTAAAACAGGAATTTTAAGGGAAATATGTCAAGGAAAAAAGCCTAGTGTGTGTGTAAAAAATTTTAAACTGAGCTATAGGAGACTGTTAAGAAGAAGGAAAAGAAATGTATAGATGTTTACTCTGACCCCTATAGGTGCGGGATATGTGCCAAGTGTCTTAAATCCACAATCTTGTTTAATCCTCACACTAGTTTTCTGTGTGAGGTTCCATTTAAAGATGTGGAAATTAGGATTCAAAGATCAAGCAACTTGCCTCAGTTCATATAACTAGTAAGCATCGTGGCTGGGATACGAACCCAGGGTTTTCTGAGGTGAATACCAATGTCCTTTCCTCTGCAATCCTCAGGCCATGTCATTAACGTGTTCCCCAGAGGCCAGAGTTCTGGACCACACTAACTGTATTTGTATTTACGACCACTGACTTCACCTAGCAGTGATGGCTGGAGGTGTTTGCCTGAAGTGTTTATCCTTTTATTTCACGCATGCTCTCCAAAAGGAGACATAGGGAGCAGGAGAAAGCATTTCTCAGAGACGCTTCAAATTCCCTCTCAAACTTTGACCTTCTGTGCTCATCTGCTGGAGATCTTCTCAGGACAAAATCTCCTAAATTCATGTAATTATCAGTTATTTCTAAAAATGCCTACAGAATAAGTAGAGGGAAACTAAAACCTGGCTGTCTTCATGAAATACTGACCTCTTAAAAGGAAAGTGTCTTCCTTGCAAGGTAGGGAGGGGAAAAGAAGACATCTAGGTGAATTTTCATACCTGACTGGTTGGAGACATATCATACTTTAGGCCAGGAAATGGGTGGCCCCTGAGACCCCTTCCTGTAGTGGTCCTTAGTCCTCATTCTCCCTTTGAGACCTCATCTACACCCAGGGGAGCACACAGATTAAAAGCATGGGCTTTAGGGCCAGCCTGACTTCATTCAGATCTTGGCTCCGCCACAGCTCAGTCAATAGCCCTGTTGTCTGGTCTCCAGACCCGTGATTACATCAGCTACATCTCCTCCCTCTCTCCTTCTTTCACTCTAGCTGCGACAACTGACTTTCGGTTCCCTGGAGGAGCTGTGCCCCTACCCGGCTCTGGCCCTTTGTTTATGCTGCCTGTTTCCAAATACCTCGAGTTCAAACTGTGCTGCCAGTTCAGTTTGTTTACTGGAAATCTAATAGACACCTGAAGTTGGCAGATCCATGAAAAGAGAAAGATTCAGACCGAGACTGCAGGTCTCACGCTTCTACTGCATTTCTAAAGAGATAGTGATGAGCTTTGACATGTTTCTAGGCTTTCTGATTACACCCAACCTTCTCTGAAGTCTCAGCCTCCCCTGCCCTTCCTCTCCTGTTCTCTCTGTTAAGAACTGGCCCGTGTCCCTAATCAGAACACTCCTTGGAAAGGTCAGTGAGCCCTTTCCTCAGGTTGTCTCGGATTTCACACTGTTAATTGTAGATTCTGTCCCATGATCTGTAGACAATTTGGATAAATGACAACAGAGAATACATTCAACTTTATTTCTTTGTCCACTGACCTCCTGTTACATTTCTAGCCTGCTGCTAAACTTGCTTCATGCTGAGAGTAGCATCTGACTGCTTCCTAGATAGACAGGGGCTGCCTGGAACAGTTGTGGCTTGTCTCATCCCACCTATATATTACAGAAACACTCTGGGGTAGCACAGTGACTATCAGACTACATCTTTTAGACCTTTCTTTGATTAAACCAACATTCATGGCAGAATGTTGGAAAAGGTGTTAGGTATGCCCTGTGCCAATTTTGAGGTTATTTTGAATATTGTAAAATTGATGAAAACTGAAGGTCTCATGAAGTATTTTATTGTTCTTTCTTGTAGGTATGGGAACTCGAAACTGGCCTCCAAATATACCAGATTTTAGACCCTCATGGCTTCAATGTTGAACTGACTGCTGCAGCTATCGATGAAAGTGGATTTATTTTTGCCACAGGAGCATATAATGGTCAGACTAATATCCAGAATATGCCCCCCCTTCTTTAGTGTCCCAAGAATTTGTTCTAGGATCTCGTCACAAGTTGTTTGCGTTAGAGGGGAAGTGTGAATTGAGCTGGAATATGTAAGCATGCCAGTGAGACTGCTGTGCCTGACTGAACAGTGCTAGGCTCTTCTCTAATGGGCATTAATGTCCTGATATTGGTGTTTATCATAATAAATACCTTACTTATATAGATGCTTATCAGTTTGCAAAGTCTTTCATATATACCATCTCAGTCCATTTTGACTGAGATTTATCTGAGTTGCACTGACTCATTCTGTCCCTCTAATTTTGAGTACCATCAGCTAAGAGTTATTACTGGTGTTTAGTTGCTCAGTCATGTCCAACTCTTCTGTGATCCCAACCATGGACTATAGCCCTCCAGGCTCCTCTGTCCATGGTATTTCCCAGGCAAGAATACTGGAATGGGTTGCCATGTCCTTCTTCAGTAGATCTTCCCTACCTAGTGATTGAATCTATGTCTCCTGCATTAACAAGAGGATTCTTTACCACTGAGCCACCAGGGAAGCCCCATCAGCTGACACAGACATTCTATTTAGTGCTTTTCATAATATTTTTACTGAAAATATGGGACCAGACAAAACATCCATCCAACTTTGCCATATCACATTTAGGATCCTATACTGGACTTGTTTATAAGTCTAAGATGCTTAAGGGCATGTGTCATGTCACCCCTGAGAGAATGTCATGCTCCAGTTGGGCTGTGTCATTTGCTGCTGTGGAGAGTTCATAGAACTTGTTGGAACCAGCCTTCTCTCCTTTCACCTTACCTTATTCTGAACTCCCATGAGAGAGACAAAATGACCATCTGTATCATTATATATATATATATATATATATATATAGTGATTCCCCTCTCCAGGGGATCTTCCCAACCCAGGGATCAAACCCAGCTCTCCCACATTGCAGGTGGATTATTTACCAGCTGAGCCACCAGGGAAGCCCATATTTCTTTTAGGGATATGTTTACTAGATAAATTCTTGTTTGTAAGCCAGTTGATGGATTGAGTATCTTGAGTAAAAGTCAGAGTTTTTAAAGTGTGAGCAGATAACAATATACATGAAATAAAATCCAGAATGCTGAGTTGATGGAGTATGAATAAATGCAACCTGAGGTCACTCTAAAAATCCGTGTTAGATGATAATTCTCTACATTGAGTAATGACCTAGAAACAGGCATTCAATAAGTATGCTATCATTTCACCTGGCCCTTTCATGAGGATTTCCTACACGAACAAAATTAATTAGAATGTATGATTCCAAATGTTAGAAGAAACTCGACACGCTTTTTGCATTTCCTTTTTATGTAACCAACAACTCCAAACATTTTGTTTTCTACCTGCTGAAATTCTTTTAATCCTTTTATTACCCACTAGTATCTAGTTCTAAAACATGTTAGCACCTTAGGAAATGACACTATTGGAGTGACCTTTTACTGTTAATAATCACTGTGGCATGATTTTAGATAGATAGATATTGGAGAGTATTTAGCAAACTGGAAAGCATTGGGATAATAAAAGCAGAAAAGACCCAATGAAGACAGAAAACTCACACAGGAGAGTCTGGGAATTTCAAAGAATATGTTCACAAATTTCAAGACATTGCCTGGTCCTGTTCATTTTTTATCAGCCTGTGACAATGAAAGTATACAGAAATATACTTTGTACACAGCAATGCTAGGGAGACTCATGTGTCAGTCTCAATAGGGAATAAACTTAGGATAAATTGTTGCAGAAAGCTTTCAATTAGATTGATTTTCTCTGAGATAAAAGCCATTCCTCCTAGAAATGTTTTTTGCTTATAGAATCTTTTCTCTGTGTGTTCAGGAACAGTTAAAATCTGGGACTTTGGCAGTGGACAAGAGTTGAAGGTGTTACCAGAAGGGAAAGACTGGAAAGAGGAAGAGCACTGGCTGCACCGCCTGATTTTCCTGAAAGCTCAGGAGAAACACCAATACTTGCTCCTCTCCTTGGAGCGCAACGGAAAGATCAAAATGATCCAGGTTTGCAATCCCATTTCCACATACTCTATGTGCTCTTCTGGGGAAAATCAACTGAGCGTGGATAATCCCCATTTAACTCTTCTCTTGCCAGCCAGCGGAGGATAGTATTTCTCCACAGCCTTCCTAAGATGTTCCTAATTAACCCTGCCCACGTCCAAGCAAAGAGCAAAAAAGAATAGCTGGTCGACACTGCCCATCCAATGTTTGCTTAAGGGATTAGCAGGATCCTTCTGGAGTAGATATCAAGAAGATTAAATTTACAAACAGCTACCACCTCTGACATGGTTTATATTCTCATTGGAGGAATCCCAGGGACAGGGGAGCCTGGTGGGCTGCCGTCCATGGAGTCGCACAGAGTCAGACATGACTGAAGTGACTTAGCAGCAGCAGCAGCAGCACCGGCACAGCTGCTCCCCAGTAGGCTTTATGAAAGGGAGCAATGATTCCTCTCGGAACCATATAACCCATAATGCATTCAGGGACGTTCAAGTCACTTTTTCAGTTCGTCATCAAAACTGCTTTGTGTACTTAACGGTTAATATGGCAATCTGTTTAAGGATGTTTTGGAAGGATTGAGGTATGGGCGGAGGAGCCTGGTGGGCTGCAGTCCATGGGGTCGCTAAGAGTCGGACATGACTGAGTGACTTCACTTTCTCTTTTCACTCACGTGTTGCAGAAGGAAATGGCAACCCACTCCAGTGTTCTTGCCTGGAGAATCCCAGGGACGGGGGAGCCTGGTGGGCTGCCGTCTATGGGGTTGTGCAGAGTCAGACACGACTGAGGTGACTTAGTAGTAGTAGTAGTAGTAGTAGTAGGTAGACTAAATTTGTTTTTCCTGTGTGTCTTTTACCACCTAAGTACACTAAAGCCTTCTTCATGCTTAAAATGAAAACTATATCATTTACTCTGGCTGTTGAGTGATGTTTCCCTGCCTAGAACTCAAGGATTCTTTGCTCTTATTCTTCCCCTTTTGAAGATAGGAGTGAAAAACTTCCTTGATTCAACTAATCTTTGTTTGCTGTCTGAACAATCCAAAATGGCCCTGTACTAGAAAGGAAGTTCTTCAGTGGAAAGAAATAGCTGTAAATTTCTTTTAAAAGATTTTCTTTATAATTTTGCCATGATGAGAATGTGGAATTCTTACTGAGGGACACAATTTCCTCAATATATAAGATGAAATACTGAGAAATGTGGTTAAAATTTGAATAACATAAAGACCAAAGGAAAAAGATTAATGTTCTTTTAGATAATTTAGACACAAACAGTCAAGGAATCAACACAATTCTATTTAATTATGTATTAAGTAATTTGTAGTAAAGTGAAAACAAGTTGATAGCCAAGTCAATACATGACTAAATCAATGTTTGGTCTGATTTTTCTTTTTTTTTTCTTTGCTGAATTGACAAAATAAAGCAATAATTTAAGTATCATCTAAACATAGCCATATTCCTTTGGAAAACAGAACCTGCAGGTAGCATTATCCTTGAAAACTGGGATAGACACTTGTGGGTTTTCAGCCTGTGAAGGAAGAACCTAAAAGATGACACAAAGCAAAGAGGTCATTAGGAAACTGTAACTTTGGACCTAAATAAAGTTTTGGCCAGAGATGGCACTAGTCTTTCGTATAGCTTACCATTTTCTTCAATGGATGGCTTTAGACTGAACAGTCTTATTCTTTATTTCCCATTTTTTTACCACCTGGTCCTGACACACACACGTGCACACCCCTTGCCCCAGCTCATGCAGTCATTCATGTTGACAACTTTACTTTCATCAGAGCTTGGTCTACAAATCTACTCAATTTCTAGAGACATGAAATAAAACTAAACTCATCTCCACCCTCTTATCCCTTGGAATCTTTAATTACTATAATGTTTAAAAAATAAAGAAGTAATAAATAAAACAAGTTCACTTACTCCCTAAAAAAGTGGCACTGTAGAAAGGAACTTATTAGTAATATACTCTCAAATGTGACAATGTATTAATTTCTCTGTTTTAAGTTAGTGCAATCCCAGCAAAATCTGCTATTATAAACACTCCTTTTTAAAAACTGCAAAATGTAGCATGGTGCTGTTCCCACATCAAAATTGCTTTTAGATCTACAATAGCAGTTTTTGCTTTGATTATTCTGATTTTTTATGTCTCCTGAACTCCATAGATTGAACTTGATGAGGACTGAAAACCTCTCTTATTCATATTTGTATTCTTGCTCTGCCCAGAGTAGGTGTTCACTAAGGACTGACAGAATGAAGAAATATAAGAAACCCCTTGTAAGGTATACAATAGTAGATCTATGGGGCATTTTACGGTATTTTATTAATGCTTGAGGGGGAAAATTTACATTAAGGAGAATGTTGAAAACATTATTTTTATTATTATTGATATCTTATTATTTGCTTATCACTTATTATCTGCCTTCCCTGGTAGCTCAGACGGTAAAGCATCTGCCTACAATGCGGGAGACCTGGGTTCAATCCCTGGGTCAGGAAAATCCCCTGAAAAAGGAAATGGCAACCCACTCCAGTATTCTTGCCTGGAAAATCCCATGGACTGAGGAGCCTGGTAGGCTACAGTCCACGGGTCACAAAGAGTCGGACACGACTGAGAGACTTCACTTTCTTTCTTCACTTTATTATCTGCCTATTCAAAGTAAAATATGGTTTGATTTACATACTTAATTTTTGGAATACTTTCATTTATTCACTCATTTTTTTCAGTAACCATTTACCAAATGTTTACCATGAACCACAAAGATATCTCCCATTTCACAATGGAACTTATAATTTAATAAGAAGGACTGATATTGATCCACCTGTTATATGTGTTATGAATGCTTACACAAAGTGCTATAGAAATTAATGATGGCAGGTGGTGCCTAGCCTAATCTGGGAGTCAGAGAAGACTGCTTTCCTCTGATTTCCAACTAAACTCAACACAATTCAAGAAATATTTTGTGTGCTCCACATACAGTAGGTATTTTTCTAAATCCCAGGATTCTATATTATATAACTACTCAGGAAAGTCACTGAAAGCCATGAAACACTGTGGATAAAATATTTTCTAAATCTCCCAGCTGGTACTAAAGAGATGACAATATAGTAAGTAAATAGCAGACCAAAGTTTTAGTGCCTGTGTGTGTGTGCTTAATCGCTCAGTAATGTCTGACTCTTTGCAGCCCTATGGACTGTAGCCTGCCAGGCTCCTCTGTCCATAGAATTTTCCAGGCAAGAATACTGGAGTGGGTTGCTGTTTCTTTCTCCATTCATGAGTTACAGGACCTTTTATTAGGTCTATATGTAACTGCACTGTCTTGAAGTGACAGTGCTGTCAATGAGCAATCCACAACTGGTCTGAGTCTTCTTCCTTCGTAAGCAACTTATTCTTTCTGCACATTTATAAGATGTTATCTTTGTCCTTGGAGTTTAAAGTCTATGCCTCTGTTTGTATCTCTTCTCATCAATTCCACAGGAAACTCAATCTGAAGTCCTACGTACTTCTTCCAGCTCAGGGGATTTTTGTTGTATTATTATTCGTTTCTTAGATGTCTCTTTGGCATATGTTTCTTTTTTTAATTCAGAAACTCATTTTATTTGCATATTCAGTTCAGTTGCTTGCACAGTCGTGTCTGACTCATTAGGTCTTCTGAATTTGTCCTCCAGATTTCTTATATTTTTCTGTTTTTGTTTTGTTTTAGCTTTGCTGACTCTTGAAATATTTCTGTACTGCTAGGCTATTAGTTCAAGTCTCAGACAGGCACTGTCTCCTTTAACTCATCAACCAAATTCTTAAACTTAAAGATCATGTGTTGGTTTTTGTTTCTGTTTTGAACTCCCATGCTTTTGAACTGTGGTGTTGAAGAAGGCCCTTGAGAGTCCCTTGGACTGCAAGGAGATCCAACCAGTCAATCCTAAAGGAAATCAGTCCTGAATATTCATTGGAAGGACTGATGCTGAAGCTGAAACTCAATTACTTTGGCCACCTGATGCAAAGAATTGACTCATTGGAAAAGACCCTGATGCTGGGAAGGATTAAAGGTGGGAGGAGAAGGGGACGACAGAGGATGAGATGGTTGGATGGCATCACTGACATGATAGACATGAGTTTGAGTAGGTTCCAGGAGTTGGTGATGGACAGGGAAGCCTGGTATGCTGCAGTCGATGGGGTCGCAAAGAGTTGGACATGACTGAGCGACTGAACTGAAATATTGTTCAGGTTTGCTCAAACAACAGACTGGTTCCAAATAGGAAAAGGAGTACGTCAAAGGCTGTATATTGTCACCCTGCTTATTTAACTTATATGCAGAGTACATCATGAGAAACGCTGGGCTGGAAGAAGCACAAGCTGGAATCAAGATTGCCGAGAGAAATATC
>NW_011494636.1:1469544-1509563 GCF_000754665.1 Bison bison bison | reverse complement strand
TAGATGGGGAAACAGTGGAAACAGTGTCAGACTTCATTTTTGGGGGCTCCAAAATCACTGCAGATGGTGATTGCAGCCATGAAATTAAAAGACGCTTACTCCTTGGAAGGAAAGTTATGACCAACCTAGATAGCATATTCAAAAGCAGAGACATTACTTTGCCAACAAAGGTCCGTCTAGTCAAGGCTATGGTTTTTCCAGTGGTCATGTATGGATGTGAGAGTTGGACTGTGAAGAAAGCTGAGAGCCGAAGAATTGATGCTTTTGAACTGTTGTTGGAGAAGACTCTTGAGAGTCCCTTGGACTGTAAGGAGATCCAACCAGTCCATTCTAAAGGAGATCAGTCCTGGGTATTCTTTGGAAGGAATGATGCTAAGGCTGAAACTAGTACTTTGGCCACCTCATGTGAAGAGTTGACTCATTGGAAAAGACTCTGATGCTGGGAGGGATTGGGGGCAGGAAAAAAATGGGACAACAGAGGATGAGATGGCTGGATGGCATCACAGACTCTATGGACGTGAGTTTGGGTGAACTCTGGGAGTTGGTGATGGACAGGGAGGCCTGGCATGCTGTGATTCATGGGGTTGTAAAGAGTTGGACATGACTAAGCGACTGAACTGACTGAACTGCTCAAGTTATCGTACTTCCCAGAAGTTCTAGCTACTCTGGGATCTGTTCTGCATGTTTCGTCTATTCTCTCTAGATTCTAGGCCCATTTAACTACAGTTTTTCTTCTCTCTGGGCTTTGGCTACTAGAAAAATGCAAGAGGTGACAATCCCAAAGGGAGGATATACAGCCATGGTGTTCTTGAGGGTTGGGGTTCAGCATTCCCCACAGCAGTCCTCTGTTGAGACACCATCAGTACACCTTTCTGCTGCCCATTCTCTTCCCAATTCAAAAGTACCAAAGGCTGTTACACACATGTTCAGATACTCCTCTACGTCCTTGGAAGCAAGGAAAACTACACATAAACCATAGCACACATTGCCCCCTCCACACACACCTCTGGGGATTTAAGGATACTTGCGGATGAAACATCACACTCAAATCTCATCCTAGGAGTGTCTCTGAATAAGGGTCCCCCCATGTCCTGGAGAAGGCAATGGCAACCCACTCCAGTACTCTTGCCTGGAGAATCCCATGGACGCAGGAGCCTGGTAGGGTGCAGTCCGTGGGGTCGCTAAGAGTCGGACATGACTGAGCGACTTCACTTTCACTTTCACATGTCCTTTCTTGGTAAAATGAAATAGTAACTCTAAATAAATCTTTTAAAATATTTTTTAAAATTTAGTTTTCTGTGAATTCAGAAAGTCTGAAAGCTACTATCTGAAATGGTTCAGCTAAAACCAGCTAAACATATTAAAACCACTGTAGCCAATTTATCTCATCAAGGGAGCCCATGACCCTAACCTAGCTATTGCTCAGTATATCAATATCTGATCACTATTTGGATATTGCTGAGATTCCTTCTAATCCCATGGTGCAAACACTAAAGAATCAATTAATATATAGGAGTACCATTGGCTCACACTTTTGAATATGAGATAACAGAGATGTTAGGTCTACAACTAGGAACATAAAATTTTTAAAAATAGGAATTTTGTCTAAGAACTAAGGAAAATAAGGCCCCATAAAGATATATGCTTTGTCCAAGGTCTCACTAGAACTAAGACTAGAAACACATTGTCACCATGCCTAGAACCAATATTCTCTTCATTTTACCACAAGTGGCCTTTCAACCTACAAAGATCCCTGCTCTGCCAACAAAATAACCTTTACACAGTAGCTTTTATTCCCATATAAAAGTTGAAAATTCTAAAACTAAAAGCATCTCACCAACAATAACCAACTAGAAAACAGAAAGAATGATGACAATAGCAAATACAAATCAAAGGTACCTAAAACAAATCCAGCAATAACATACAAGGCTCTTGTGGTGGGGATCTTAAAGGACATAAGCACAATCTGAATAAATGGGATATCACAAAGATATCTTCACTACAGTCAAATTAAAAATAAAAACCTGTCTTAGAAAACAAAGTAGAAAAACAAGTCACAGACTGTGAAAAGACAAATGCATGCCAGGTAAATAAGATTAGGAACCAGACTATCAAAAGAAACAACACAAATCCAGAAGAAAAAGAAACAGCCCAACAGAAAATGGACAAAGAACAGATAAGAAAATCAGATGGTTCAAAAATACATGAAAAATACGGTCAACTTACAAAATTAGGAAAATGTGATTAATGTAATTAATAAATTTTAAAAAACTTAAATGTTCTATTTTAAAACTATCAGATAGCCAAAAATAATTTTTAAAAATTCAAATGAAACCAAATTTTGACAAGAATGTTAAGAAAGAACTGGATGCACATATCTTACAATTTAATAATTCTACACCAGGTACATGTGCTAGAAAATATGCCATTTGTCCATAAAAACATGCAGTGAAAAAGTCACAGCCTGAACACTCACCAGTAGGAGAATGGATAAGTAAATAGTCGTATATTCATACAATACTATAAAGCAGTTAAAAATAAATGAACTAGCAGCTGCTGCTGCTGCTGCTGCTGCTGCTAAGTCACTTCAGTCATGTCCAACTCTGTGCGACCCCACAGACGGAAGCCCACCAGATTTCCCCGTCCCTGGGATTCTCCAGGCAAGAACACTGGAATGGGTTATCATTTCCTTCTCCAATGCATGAAAGTGAAAAGTGAGAGAGAAGTTGCTCAGTCGTGTCTGACTCTTAGCGATCCCATGGACTGCAGCCTACCAGGTTCCTCCATCCATTGGATTTTCCAGGCAAGAGTACTGGAGTGGGGTGCCATTGCCCTCTCCAAAATGAACTAGAGTGCCATGTAATTACTTGTATAAATCTCAAAAATAAATTAAGTGAAACAAGCAAGGTGAGTAAGAAACCATAAAGTTTGATATCATTTTATAAAAAGGTTAGAAGCCTGAAAGCAATATCATATCATGTAACATACATATGAAAAGTGTTAGTCACTAGGTCGTGTCTGACACTTTGTGACCCTGTGGGCTGTAACCTCCCAGGCTCCTCTGTCCATGGGATTCTCTACATACTGGAATGGGTTGCCATTTCCTTCTTCAGGGGATATTCTTGACCCAGGGATCAAACATGGGTATCTTGCATTGCAGGTGGATTCTTTACCATCTGAGTTGCCAGGGAAGCTATATATATGACTAATACCTGAATATGGCATGTGGGTATAAACTTTGATGACTAAAACCATATGCGGGTTACTAGTTACCTCTAGAAAGTAAAGAAAGAGGAATTATATTAGTGAGGGACAGGTAAAGCTTAATATCTGATAAAGCTGAGTGGTAAGTATATCACTGTATGTTCTATTTTTCTCTATGCCATTAAAACAGCTCAAAATAGTTAACTGAATTTTTCATGTACTCACTGGATTTCTATTAAAGGGTAAAGAAGATGATATTTACCTTGCGGTGATATGGGAGCTGCCTGATGTTGTGCCTGTCCTACAAAGTGGGAATCGTATTGTGCATCTAAGGGTGTCTACTAAAGAAAGGAGCATGGCTATTCCCTTCCCAGATGTAGAGCTGATAGTTGAGAAAAACTTTTCTCAGCGTGTTGGTGTAAGTTTCTTCTTGAGTTTTTTTCCTTTATATTATGAAAAATTACAAACATATACAAAAGTAGAGAAAATAATACAATGTATTTTCATGTACTGTTAGCCAGCTTCAAAAAGTATCTGTTATGGCCAATTTTTTTCCTCATTATTTCTACCACTTCCTCATGACCACTGTCAATGGATGGATTATTTTGAAGCAAATCCTCAACATTGTGTAACTTTATCCCTAAATATTTCAGTATGTATCTCTAAACAGTAATGACTCAAAAATAGAACAATGGTACCAGTATTTTCTCAAATATTTTCTAAGATAATTTATAAGACATCTTTAATATAATCACATCACAGTTTCCAATTTTCCCAGATCTTCTCATACAATATATACTTCTTACAGTTTGTTTCAACCAGAATCCAATCAAGGCCCATTTGTTGCATTTGGTTGATGTCTCTTTAAAGCTGTAATCATCTTTCCCTATCTTTTTTCCCCTTGTAATTCATTTCTTAACGATACTAGACAATTGGTGCCTGGTTTCTCATTTTCCAGATTTTGCTGACTGCACCCTTGTGGTAAATTGAAGAGGTTCTTTTTTACTTCGTTTAATCTGATAATTATATCTGGTGCATACAGCTTTGATTAAAAAAAAAAAGACTCTATACTACATGGAGGTCACTATAGTACACGTGTCATTACCTCCATCAAAGTTCACATAATTTTTTTTAGGGGGAGGGATGTCAGCAGCCATTAATGATCACTACCTAGGTTTATTATTTCATTCAGAGTTGCCATTTTACCTTACTCTGATTAATTTGTTAGCTGGAATGTGTCTCTAAGCAAAAACTATGATCAACTATTTAGTTGAGGTACAGTTCAGACAGGAAATCAAAGTAACTGACTGACTGTTTTCTTGCATTTATCAGTTTTCAAAGTAAGAAACTGGTTTTCTAGCATCCTACAAAAGTGGTCAGTGCATTTTATTTGTTTAGTATCATTATCAGATCACAAATTTAAATATTCTTGATGTGTTTCAGTCTACTGCATTATTGATTAATTTTTAAATTGTCCCATCTCAAGCTAGTTGGACACTTCAGGTTTCTGAGTTCTTTTGATATGACCCTAGTAGTTCTGGATAAGTTTCAGGTATGACAAGTTTTCAGATTAAATATTTTTAAGTACATGCATCATTTGTCTATTCTTTGTTTATATTTCTATCTAGATTTTTCTTTTTTCTAATGTATTAAAAAGCTCTTTATATATTAGGAATATAAGAATATACACATATATGTAAAATGATTAGGAATATGTATTAGGAATATCAGTCCTCTGTGAGAGAAGTTTCAAATATTTTTTCCCATTTTCTTATTTGTGTTTTCACTTTGTGTATGGTCACTTTTGCCATGGCAATGCTAATTTCTGAGCAGCTTGGTGTAGATGAGGTTTCAACAGTTTTATTAAAAACTACTCTTGAAAATAATCACAGTTATTCTTTCAGCTCCACTCAGGGAGTCCATTAGCATTTCATGTTTTCATCTATCTGAAAATAGCTAGGTTGTTTTAACGTCTCCTAGATTTCGACAAGAAGGGTAAGTTTGGGATCATGTCAAGAGGTCACAAAATTGTTGTTCACATTTTCTGGCTAATTATTATTTCACCATGTTTACATTATATGATTTTAATTAGATTTTCCAATATCAGTTAATAAAATTTCAACTTTTTGTTTTCAGCTTTTATTTTTTAAGCTTCTTATATTGCTCTGGTGATATCACTTATTGATATCTGGTTAATTTTTTTTCTTGCTGTCCTAAATATTGTTTAAAAAATCTAAATAAGGAAAATATATCATCAGACTATTTCTGTTACAGGATATTCTCCGATTTTCAAAATTGTAAGTAGATTGAAAGAAACCAATACTGTTTTCCACACACAGATAAAAAGAAGTATCTCCTGACAAGTCCTTAGTAGTACATCCTTAGAGTTACAGAACCAGGGTCCGTAATGCCCTAATTTAGGATCCTTGAATTCTCTGTCCATGGGTGGACTTCCAGGGGTGTAAAAAGTCTTTGTAATTATAAAATCTCTTTTCTGAATAGTGTATGGTTCATAGGTTTTTCTTTCTCAACATTTCATTATGAAAAATTTCACAAATATAGAACAACTGGCAGCTTTATATAATGAGCACCTATAAAACCCTTCACTTAAAATTTACTCTTTACAAATATTTTGCAATATTTGCTTCATTGCATATGTAGTTACATATTCATCCCCTACTCACCCTTCAATACTCCTTGTTTTTAAAATGTATTTCAAAGTAAGATGATGATATCAGTACATATCATCCCCAGACACATTCAGTATATGTATCTTCAAGTAGAATTTACTATTTATGTTTTTTTAGTAAAATTTAAAAATAATAAAATGCACAGAATTCAAGTGTGCTATTCAATGAATTTGAATAGGAATATATTCAAAACACAATCCAAACCCCATCAAGATAAAACACACTTTTATACCCCTGCCAATCAATACTTGGCCCTCACTCAAGACAACTACTGCTCTAATTTTTTTTAGATTTGTTTTTCCTTCTTCTAGAATGCTATGTAAGTTGAATCACACAGTATATACTAAAATATTCTTTAGTGGGTTTTTAAGACTTTTGTATGTCACTGCATGTATTTTTAATGAGCACCTACTAGGTATCCTGTCCCAGGGGTCATTAACTTACTGAGCTCACTGGGCAGGATGTGGGTTTCATGC
The DNA here is from genome assembly GCF_000754665.1 of Bison bison bison. Lineage (NCBI taxonomy): Eukaryota > Metazoa > Chordata > Mammalia > Artiodactyla > Bovidae > Bison > Bison bison. The sequence continues at coordinate 1,503,193 of NW_011494636.1, read as the reverse complement.
CACCATTGTTTTATTGTTTTAGGGCATCTGTATAGTCAAAGCTGTAGTTTTTCCAGTAGTCATGTACAGATGTGAGAACTGGGCCATAAAGAAGGCTGAGCGCCAAAGAACTGATGCTTTTGAATAGCCATGCTAGAGAAGACTCTTGCGAGTCCCTTAGACTGCAAGATCAAACCAGTTGATCTGAAAGGAAATCAACCCTAAATATTCATTGGAAGGACTGTTGCTTAAGCAGAAGATCTAATACTTTGGCCGTCTGATGTGCAGAGCCGACTCACTGGAAAAGACCCTGATTCTGGGAAAGATTGAAGGCAAAAGGAGAAGGGGGCGGTAGAGGATGAGATGGTTAGATAGCATCACCAACTGAATGGACATGAATCTGAGTAAACTCTAGGAGATAGTGGAGGAGAGAGGAGTCTGGTGTGCTGCAGTCCATGGGGTCACAAAGAGTCAGACATGACTTAGCAAATGAACAACGAAAAATGACTGATAAACTGAAAGACATGCTATCTTTCCCCAGAACTCTCAAAACAAAACTCTAATGGAAAATCTAATGACTTCATCCAGATCAACAGGAATTAACATTATGGGATCAGATGAACTGATAAACATGGTTTATAACTTTATGGCTTTTTGGAAAATACACTAGTTTTAATCTTTGTTTTCCAAAAGAAGTTTCCTCTTATGCTATAACTTACAACAAAGTTGATAAGGTATAGCTTTGTAAACAAAGATGTAATCATTGTTTTAATCTGTTCTTCATTTCCAAATGTGTTTTGTGCCTCCATGCTGCCCTATGACTTTGTTAATATTACTAGCTGTATTACTTATATCCTGTCTATTTCATAAGGTTGTTGTCTCTTACTGTATCCAACTTATAACTAGGCCCTGTGACAAAACTAATGATGGCTAAACATTTTGAGGAAATAGATCACATTTATGACACATAAAATAATTCTAATAGTGTGATTCTAGGTACGGAAAGAAGCAATAAGGTGAAAACATTTCCTGGATCATAATGGACTAGTAAGACAGAGGATCCAGAGAATCTTTAATTATCAACAGAACCTAATCCAGAAATTAACATCCAAAGTGGCATATCAACAAAAATTTTTGCCAAATCTAAAAAGAATGTCCTAGCACCATGGGACAAAAATTGGTCATGAAATGAGCAGGTATTGCTCAAACTTTGGACCAAGGTGAAGAACTGAGAAATAAAATATTATCTGCCATATCAATAAAAAAAGATATCACAGTCATCAGTGATTGTAGCCAACTCTGACGGTGAGCTGGTAAGTCCTGAGGGAACTCAGGAAGGAAAGGAAGAATACTTACCATCTAGCAGCCATCAGACTGCAGCCACTTCTGATGGTGAGCCCTGAGGGAACTCAGAATGTGAAAACAGGATACTGGCCCCAGATAGCTGAGGTGCATATCAAAGGAATGAACAGAGCCCAGACTCTTGCATCTTCTCATATATAGAAAAGTGTTAAATTCCTTAAATTGAGTTTTCTTTTATTAACTGTAATCTTTTGTGTCCTTTGTTGGATAATTCCTATATATCCTAGCTTCCTCCTCACTTCCTTGGAGCAGTTTCCCCAGGATTACTTAAGATGCTATCTCCTGGACGTCTGTCAAACAAAACATAAATTCTCAAAAAAAAAAAAAAATTGTATGTAATTAACATTTTATCTGAATTAACAGTTATCTGAATGCTTGAATTTTATTAAAAATTTCTCTGGGTTTACTGACATTCTGTTTAACTATATATCCCAAGAACCTAACATAGTAGGTATCAAAAAATACTTGAGGCAAGACAACTGAAATATATCAAGTAGCACTGGCAAAAGAAGTCCCTAGTGATATTTAGAAAAAGCTTTCATAGAGTAGCATGGAGCAGAAGCTAGGCCATGGGTGAAAGGAAGGTCAGCAAGTTAGAAGAGCTAATATAGAATATTCTTTCAAGAAGTTTGAAGAGAAGAGAAAGATGGGAAGGTAATTTAATGGTTGATAGTTTAGGCTGAAGGAAGAAGACAACAGATGAGTATATTTTTTCTTGCTTTATTAAATTCTACAAATTAAAGTATTTTATGCCAAAATAATTTAGATTTTACTAAATTTCATGCTTTAGGATTTAAATATATACTTTTTTTGGTTTAAGTTAATGAGAGAGCAAAGTATACACATTGTCTTTGCACGGTGCTTAGATACTGTGTTCATGATGGTCACTGGGTCTGTTTCTTTCCCTCTTCAGAATCCTGCTGTTAGTATAGAAGTGAACTGCATCGATCTATTACAAATAGAAGGATATAATTTGATAGCTGCTGGAACCTTAAATGGTGTGATCATCTTATGGAATTTTGTAACATCAACTGTCAAAGAAGTGTGAGTTGAATTGTTTCCTTAAATACTATATTCATTTCCTTAAAAAGCTGCACTGCAGAAGAGTCAAAGTAACATTCATTACTTTAAAAAAAAAAAAAAGCAATACATAAAAGTGATGATAATTTTCTCAAGGAGGCTTTCCTGGAGGTTATCTTTATAAGCAGGGTATGTACTAAGTGTTTAAATCCCATAATGATATGAATAAAGTAAACCTTTATTATTTGTATTCCCAAGTGCTTTTACATTTACTCTTCTTGAGTATGTACTAGAGTATGTACTTTATGTACAAAGAGTATGTACTAAAGTTAGTATATGCTTTCCATGTATAATCTTGTCCAAATACATAACTTTAACAAATATTTAAAATATGTAGTAATTTTAAACAATAATCTAAGAGTTTCAAGCACACATATCCAATTGCCTATTAGCAATTACCATATGGATGACTAACAAGACCCTTAAAGTCCCCCATGCCCAAGATTTCCTCCCAATCTACCGTCCCCCATCTTGTCTGGTATTCCCAGTGACACCAGCGTCAAATGGTGAGAGGTAATTAAGATGGGTTTTCCTTCTCATTCACCACTCCAACACATCCAGTTTATTGGGGTGGTCAAAAAGTTCTTTTGGGTTTTTCCATAAGCTCTTATGGAAAAAGAGCTCCACCCAATACTACAGGGCAGTACTAACAAGGGCATTACATATTCAATTCTACATCTCAACCAACTAGATTTGCTCTGTTCCACAAAATTTACCCTCCCCTGGAAATCTAGTTCTAAATATGCTTACCATTGGTTATAAGGGATATAATTTAACATTGTATTATTTGTTATGGATGGGTTAAAAATAATAACCTTTCCTCAGTTGTGTAATTGGGCTCTAAGTAAGGGCCGTATATCACCCTATATCTAGAGAGTTTCTAAAGTTGTACTTCAAGGTATAAGATGGCCAAGAACCTTAACAATGAATTAAAAATAAAATCAATTCTATTTAAGCATTTGGGGGAAGGAAAGAGGTATAAAGGAGAAGAGAGTCAGAGAAGACAGGGGAAAAGAAGAAGAAAAAGCGAAAGAAATCTCTGCCTCTCCTAGCTACAGTACCTGCATATGTCTTCCTGGACTCTATGCCCCTTTTCAGTCCATGTCAGAGTTTTTACTTTTAGCCAAGTTTTGGGAGGAAATATTCCTTTCTTTTTGGGACTCTGGGTATGCTTTTCTTTGAACCTTAAGCTGAAGTAGCTGTTTCTGCAAACCCCTCCTCTTTACCTCAGCCCAGGGTCTGCTGGGCCCTGCCCCTAGAATTCCTGTCATCCTTCAGTTCCTTTCCTCCAATCCTTGCTTTTCTCACAGACTGTATACATGTCACTTTATTCCTAAATAATAACACCACACAATTCCTCATCTTCTTATTAATACAGTTTTCACACTGTGTCAGCTTATGTATGACTCACTATTTTGGGAAAGCAGCTACTAGACTAAAAATGCAAAGACCATAACCTACTGCCACAGCTTAAAAGAGATTGCAGCTCCCCTGAGAATATTCCCAGTTCAAAGGTGGAGATTCTTCTTGAATCTATTCTTGAAGGGCTAGGCAGTTTGCCAAGGGATGCATGCAAATCCAGCACCCAAAGAAGAATAACTGACTACAATGGGTCATACAGTGTCCTCTTCCCACAAAAAGGTGATTATATTAAAACAATTGATTTAGAATCACTGGAGTATTTTGCAAAACATATAATTTAACTGTCCAAAGTAATCCAGGTCCAGTTTAAAGACTCTAAAGTTAAGGATGGCCATCTCTACCTCTACCTCAAACTTTGTCTAACAGCCCTTCACCAGTCAGGAGAAATAGTCCTTCTTTTTCTGTTCCAAGTCCTATGCTTTTTTGAGGGTGCAAACTAGAAATTGTTATTGCTAATGAATAATCCACTTTACCATGCAGTTCACTTGCGGAGCAGAAATACATAAAAAGTTGGAGCTCAACAAGTCATCAAATTTGCAGTCTCCTCCTTTGAGCTTGGTTCACTCCCCAGCAGGTCCTTCATCACTTGTCCATCCAAATTAGGAGAGGTAATTTTCACTAAAGGAAAAAGAACAGTTTGTTACAACATCTATTTCCTATAAGGAATATCAAACATGGCTTTAAAAGCCTACTATGAAGTGCCAGGGCAGATGGTGGGGGACCAGCCTTCTGCTTCCATGAGACTACCTAGGAAGGTGTTTTTGGGAATCTGAGTCAATTGGAGACTGGAGCAGGAAGAATAGTGTGATTACTGAATTACCTGCTTTCCTTTTCCGCTTAATTATAAGGTGCTTGAGGGTAGTAACTACATTTTATTCTAATTTCTCACTGTACTTATTTAAAGAGTAGAAATCTATTCTTTAAACTGTATGAAACTTCCAGGAGGTTGTATAAGTTCACTCTCTGAACTAATAGACAAACTGATTGAATTAAAAGACTTCTAAACACTAAAAGATCATGTTGTTATATAGATGTTTATTAAGAAAGAATTCAAATGCTATACTTTTGGGTTTTCTCTCCATGTTCAATGATAATCAACATTTCAGGAGTTGATTACCTCTGCGTGGAATATATAATAATGTACGTTACCTTATTTGTAAATTTTTATCTTGTGAATGTATGCTTATTCCTAGGTATAGACCAGAAGATTGCTTCACTATAGACCCTGATTTGGACCCTAAACGCTTTAGAATTAATGACATACTATTTCTCTTTCGTAATCCTGAATGTGTAAGGTAACTCAGCACTTACTGATCAAGAAATACTGTCTGGGACTTAAGTGGATGATATAAAAAGAGTTCTCCTCATCCCAGCATTTAGGAAGGTACAGTTGAGAGAAGGGTCTTCCCAGGTGGCACTAGTGGTAAAGCTTCCACCTGACAATGCAAGAGATGCAGGAGATGCGGGTTCGATCCCTGGGGCCAGAAGATCCCCTGGAGGAGGAAGATGGCAACCCACTCTAGTATTGTTGCTTGAAAAATTCCATGGACAAGAGGAACCTGGTGGGCTACGGTCCACGGGTCACAAAGAGTCAGACACAACTGAATGACTGAGCACACACACACACAACTGAGGGGAGATATATTTGGACTGACATACTTGGCTTCAGCTTTCTTCCCTATTACTGTTTTTGTAAATGGGTGGCCCTAGGGGGATCTAATTGCCGTGTGGTTATCCAGTTTCCCCTTACCATTTCAGTCCCACAGCAGAGAGGAAAACTGCTCACTTGACCCCACTTGCAGCTAAAATACAACTCTATCAGCACTGATATAAAGCAGAAAAAAAAAGATTTATAGGGAAAATATGAAAGATCATATGGAAGCAGGTTTCATATGACATCCGCTATAACTGAGCAATCATCATCCATTCCAAGACAGCAGGGGATTTTTTTTTTTTTTAAGTTTAAGAAAGGTGTTTTTCCTATTTATATTTGCCTGAGAGCTCTGATTTCAATAGGCAACGAAAAACACATCTCTGGAGAGAAATCAAAGGCTTCTGTACTATCTCATCATCCAGAAGTGAGCCAGAATATAACATCTTCCTTACTCCTTGACTTGAAATGTTCTGAGAATATTTTGAGGACCTCATCTGTATATATCTGCACCAGAACACTAAGCCAGTTTTCAGCCCATTGTAGCAGAATTAGAAACTATAGAGCAGAAGTTACTAGGTTTTCCAAGCCTCCTCACAGCCACCTCACTCCTCACCATTTCAGTGTCAGAGCCTCTGGGACTAAATGTAGCCTTAACAGTGGGAAAGAACAGATTTTTATTTCCTACACCTGAGCAGTATCCACACTAAAATCCAGAGATGCTAAAAAAAAAAAGTAACCAGCTTAAATTAAAACAGAGGAGAGCACCTTCTGAGTATGAAAAAATATCTTAACTTTTCCTCCTTGGGCTTCCTCCCTCTCCTTATAGGAGATCAAGTCAGGATTCTATATGTTCTTCATCCCAGTGTGATTCTAGCAAGGGTCCACAGAGTAGCAAGGTAAGCAAGAGAAAAGGAGAGTGTGCCTTCTTGTTATTGCCAATGTTGGCTCAATAATTTGTTGCACGTAGTAGGTAAAATCTTTTTTATTTTCCCTAAAAAGCAATGTCTAAACTGTTTTTATCTTTTTTCCCACTATTTTTCAAGGCTTTCCTATATGCAATAATAAATAAATAAATTTATTTATTTCATGAATAAAATAAATTACATAGGCTATTTTTATGTTCATTAAATAATAATTTTAGACTATCTCTTTTGCTAAAAAGTATTATATACATTTCACAGAGGAAAGAGACAGCATGTGATTATGTTACAACACAATGTAATGAAATGGTTTTCAAACTGTGTTCTTGGTTTCATATTTTATATTTTTTTATACATTTTTATTTCTAGTTAAGATTTTGTTTGAAGGAAAGTTTTCACTGTATAAATTATTTTAAAAGCACTAGCAAAAAAGAAAAAAAAAAAAATAAAAGCACTAGCATAGTGGAAATAATCAGCTTGTAAGGATGTGTAAAACAGACTTGTACTTAAATCCAAGCTTTAGAGATGTCACTTAACCTCTGAGTTTCCATTTCTTCAGCAATACAAAAAGGGAATAGTAGAACCTAACTGGTATGGTTGTTAATGGAATTAGAGACATTATACACCAAGAATGTAGCAAGCTCTAGGTATTTAATTACTCTCGTTATTATGCTACACTGGAGCCACTAGGAAAAGGCTGTGTTATAAATACCCTACTTATAAACATGAAAATCACTGCAATGCATCTTTTCAAAGAATTAATTGTAAAGTAACTTTAAAGTTAATGCTTGGAGATATAAATTTAACTATGACAAAAATCTATTCATTCAGTGTATCACATTTCCTTACAATACCATAAATATTCTCTTTTTCTCCCCGAATTCAGGGAAGCAAACAGAGCATACATGAGAGTGAGGTTAAAGGTTAGTATGAAATCGCCTCCCTTTCTTCACTTCTTTGCCACAGGGAGTTTAGGTGAGACTACTTAGAATTAATGTATATTCTTTTTTGTGAATAAATGCTGAGGTGCTATAGGATTCAGTCATCTAAGAGGCAGAGTTTACATTATTATGATGCTTTTATAACTATGAACTTTAGATTTAAAAAATCCAAAGTACTACTGAGCTTCTTAGTCTCCAGCCTGCTGCCCTGAAGCTTATACTAGATTCATAAGCCTTTTTTGACTGTATAGGACTCATACTGGATGTATACCTAGTTTTAACTACCATGTACAGTACAGAGGCTTTTGTAATAGAACCCAAAATGAGCTCTTTTAGTTTTTTCCAGTAATACAGGATTCCATTTGTTAAAGGTTTTTTGTTCTCTGCACTGACTGAAGTTCTCTAAGATTTAAAAAAAATTTTTTTTTTTTTAATTCTAGGGAAAAGAATGTGAGTTTTTTTTTCTATTTTCCTACTTGCTTCCTCTTTTATATTCTATAAAATTTGAAATGCCAAGTACAACAAACACTGGTAACTCACTAATTTTCCAACAGGTGAGCAAACAGATGTTGCTGTGAGAGAGCAACAGCCAGCGGACAAAAAGCCTCCCGGAGGCACCAATGAAACAGATGCTCAACCACCACCTATCCTCGTCACTGCACATGAGGACGGACATCTCCGCTTGTGGACTATGGAGGTCAGGGCCTGTCATTTACCTGGAACAGCAAAGAACGGGAAAGATAAAAAGGATTATTGAATAAACCTTAGCCCCCTAAGGTTCGATATAGCATCTAATTTTATTAGTGTTCAATCTTCTAGCCAAATGGCTGGTTTTGCAGTCTACTCACTGAAAATACTACTCAAAAATTTAGGTCAATTTTGTAACTCAAAAGATCAAATCATCGAAACTGCTAAGACAACTACTGTATTTCCGATCTTTCTTTACATTGAGCTACAAATACATCTCACTATATATTTCATTGGATATTTAAATAATCAGTTCAGTCACTCAGTAGTGTCCAAGTCTTTGCAGCCCCATGGACTGCAGCATACCAGGCCTCCCTGTCCATCAAAAACTCCCGGAGCTTACTCAAACTCATGTCCATCAAGTCAATGATGCCATCCAACCATCTCATCCTCTGTCATCCCCTTCTCCTCCCATCTTCAATCTTTCCCAATATCAGGGGTCTTTTCCAACGAGTCAGTTCTTCACATCAGCTGGCCAAAGTATTGGAGTTTCAGCTTCAGCATTAGTCCTTCCGATGAATACTCAGGACTGATTTCCTTTAGGATGGACTGGTTGGATCTCCTTGCAGTCCAAGGGACTCTCAAGAGTCTTTTCCAACACAACAGTTCAAAAGCATCAATTCTTTGGTGCTCAGCTTTCTTTATAGTCCAACTCTCCCATCCATACATGACTACTGGATGGACCTTTGTTGGCAAAGTAATGTCTCTGCTTTTTAATATGCTGTCTAGGTGGGTCATAGCTTTTCTTCTAAGGAGCAAGCATTTTTAAATTTCATGGCTGCAGTCACTGTCTGCAGTGATTTTGGAGCCAAAAAAATAAAATAAAATAAAATAAAGTCTGTCATTATTTCCATTGTTTCCCCATGGACTTACCATGAAGTAATGGAGATGAAGTCATGAAGATGGCAGAGTAGAAGGATGTGTGCTCATCCTCTCCTATGAAAACTCCAAAATTACAACTCACTGCTGAACAACCATCAACAGGAGAACGTTGGATCCCACCAAAAAAAGATACCCAACGTCCAAGGGCATAGGAGAAGCCCCAGCAAGATTGTAGGAGGTGTGAAATCACATTTAGAATTGAACCCCTTACCTGCCAGAGATGCTTGGAGGGTTCAAACAAACCTTGTGCACACCAGGGCTCAGAGACTCCACAGAGACTGAGCCAGAACTGTGTTTGACTGTATTCTGTGGAGACAGCAGTGGAGTGCACCAGGGGCAGGGGGTCTGGGTGCAGTCAATGTGGGTATGGCATAGGGCATAAGCCCTCTTGGAGAAGGTCACCATTAACCCCACCATAGAGCTGCCAGATCTTACGCAGGACTGGGGAAACAGACACTTGGAGGGCACAAATAAAACCTTGTGCACACCAGGACCCAGGAGAAAGGAGCAGTGATCCCACAAGAGACTGACCCAGATTTGCCCATGAGTGCCCAGGAGTCTCTGGTGGAGGTGTGGGTCAGTGGTAGCCTGCTGCAGGGTTGGGGGCACTGAGTGCAGCAATGCCTGCATGGGACCTTTTGAAGGAGGTCACCATTATCTTCAATATCTCCACCATAGTTTGGCCTCAGGTCAAACAACAGGGAAGGAACACAGCCCATCCATCAACACGAAATTAGATTAAAGATTTACTGAGCATGGCCCTGCCCATCCAGTCAGTTTCTCCCATCAGGAAGCTTCTATAAGCCTCTTATCCCTATCCCACAGAGGGCAGGCAGAATGAAAACCACAATCACAGAAAACTCACTGATCACATGGACCACAGCCTTGTCTAACTCAGTGAAACTATGAGCCATGCCGTGTAGGGCCACCCAAGACAGATGAGTCATAGTGGAGAGTTTTGACAAAACATGGTCCACTGGAGAAGGGAATATCAAACCACTTCAGCATTCTTGCCTTGAGAACCCCGTGAAGAGTGTGAAAAGGCAAAAAGATAGGACACTGAAAGATGAACTTCCCAGGCTGGTAGGTGCCCAATATGCTACTGGAGATCAGTGGAGAAATAACTCCAGAAAGAATGAAGAGATGGAGCCAAAGCAAAAACAACACCCAGTTGGGGATGTGACTGGTGATGGAAGTAAAGTCCAATGCTGTAAAGAGCAATATTGCATAGGAACCTGGAATGTTCAGTCCATGAATCAAGACAAATTGGAAGTGGTCAAACAGGAGATGGCAAGAGTGAACATTGACATTTTAGGAATCAGTGAACTAAAATGGACCAGAATGGGTGAATTTAACTCAGGTAACCATTGTATCTACCACTGTGGGCAAGAATCCCTTAGAAGAAATGGAGTAGACATCATTGTCAACAAAAGAGTCCGAAATGCAGTACTTGGATGCAATCTCAGAAACAGACAGAATGATCTCTTTGTTTCCAAGGCAAACCATTCACTATCACAGTAATGCAAGTCTATGCCCTGACCAATAATGCTGAAGAAGCTGAAGTTGAATGGTTCTATGAAGACCTACAAGACCTTTTAGAACTAACACCGAAAAAGATGTCCTTTTCAGTATAGGGGATTGGAATGCTAAAGTAGGAAGTCAAGAGATATCTGGAGTAACAGGCAAATTTGGCCTTGGAGTACAATATGAAGCAGGTCAAAGGCTAACAGAGTTTTGCCAAGAGAACGCACTGGTCATAGCAAACACCCTCTTCCAACAACACAAGAGAAGACTCTACACATGGACATCACAGATGGTCAAAACCAAAATCAGATTGATTATACTCTTTGCAGCCAAAGATGGAAAAGCTCTACACAGTCAGCAAAAACAAGACCAGGAGCTGACTGTGGCTCAGATCATGAACTCCTTATTGCCAAATTCAGACTTAAATTGAAGAAAGTAGGGAAAACCACAAGACCATTCAGGTATGATCTAAACCAAATCCTTTATTATTATACAATAGAAGTGAGAAATAGATTCAAGGGATTAGATCTGATAGAGTCCCTGAAGAACTACGGATAGAGCTTAATGACATTGTACAGGAGGCAATGATCAAGACCATCCCCAAGAAAAAGAAACGCAAAAAGGTAAAATGGTTGTCTGAGGAAGCCTTACAAATAGCTGAGAAAAGAAAAGACATGAAAGGCAGAGGAGAAAAGGAAAGATATACCCATTTGAATGCAGAGTTCCAAAGAATAGCAAGGAGAGATAAGAAAGCCCTCCTCAATGATCAATGCAGAGAAATAAAGGAAAACAATAGAACAGGAAAGACTAGAGATCTCTTCAAGAAAATTAGAGATACCAAGGGAACATTTCATGCAAAGATGGGCACAATAAAGGACAGAAATGGTATGGGCCTAATAGAAGCAGGAGATATTAAAAAGAGGTGGCAAGAATACACAGAAGACTATACAAAAAAGATCTTCATGACTCAGATAACCAGGATGGTGTGATCACTCACCTAGAATCAGACATCCTGGAATGTGAAGTCAAGTGGGCCTTAGGAAGCATCACTATGAACAAAGCTAGTGGAGGTGATGGAATTCCAGCTGAGCTGCTTCAAATCTGAAAAGATGATGCTGTGAAAGTAACTACACTCAATATGCCAGCAAATCTGGAAAACTCACCAGTGGCCACAGGACTGGAAAAGGTCAGTTTTCATTCCAAACCCAAAGAAAGGCACTGCCAAAGAATGCTCAAACTACTGCACAATTGCACTCAACTCACACTAGCAAAGTAATGCTCAAAATTCTCCAAGCCAGGCTTCAACAGTATGTGAACTGTGAACTTCCAGACATTCAAGCTGGATTTAGAAAAGGCAGAGGAACCAGAGATCAAATTGCCAACATCTGTTGGATCATTGAAAAAGCAAGAGAGTTCCAGAAAAACATCTATTTCTGCTTTATTGACTATGCCAAAGCCTTTGACTGTGTGGATCACAATAAACTGTGGAAAATTCTGAAAGAGATGGGAATACCAGACCACCTGACCTGCCTCCTGAGAAATATGTATGCACATCAGGAATCACAGAACTGGACATGGAACAACAGACTGGTTCCAAATTGGGAAAGGCGTACATCAAGGCTGTATATTGTCACCGTGCTTATTTAACTTATATGCAGAATACATCATGGAAATGTCGGGCTGGATGAAGCACATGCTCCATCAAGCACATGGAATCAAGATTGCTAGGAGAAATATCAATAATCTCAGATACAGAGATGACACCACCCTTGTGGCAGAAAGTGAAGAACTAAAGAGCCTCTTGATGAAATGAAAGAGGAGAGTGAAAAAGTTGGCTTAAAACAGCATTCAGAAAACTAAGATTTAAATAACATATAATATTAATGATGAATACATCATTAAACAGTGTAAGAACACTGAAATGTGGACTATACATGAAATTTTAGCTTTCCAAGCTACTGGAAGAAGTTATTACATTATATTGAGGGTCCTAAACACTTTACAATGAAGGGATAACTTTCATTTACTGAAAGACTTTAAATGATTGGGGGTGGAAAGTAGGGCAGGGGGTTTGAAATGACAGAAGTAAGGATTTGAGTAGACTGATGATGGTGAACAGCAAGGGAGATGGCATCACTTATCGGATTCCTCTCTAGAGGGAAACTCAGAAAACAGCAAGTTTTGTATGGCAGATAGGTTCAACAACACAGGACAGCATACCGTCTGCTGTATAAAGCCTCCAACTGATCAGTTGATTCTAACTTATTAGTGAGAAACTCTTGATTCCTGGTGGCTCAGATGGTAAAGCATCTGCCTACAATGTGGGAGACCCAAGTACAATCCCTGGGTTGGGAAGATCTCCTGGAGAAGGAAATGGTAACCCACTCCAGTATTCTTGCCTGGAAAATCCCATGGATGGAGGAAACTGATAGGCTACCGTCCATGGGGTCGCAAAGAGTCGGACACGACTGAGCGACTTCACTTTCTTGGTTTGAAAATGCTATGAAATACTGTAAACAGTGATTTTCTCTGAGACGATCCAGGTATTGGAGCAGTGACATTTCGCCCTCCCCCCAAAATAGGTAAATAATAAAAGTGTGTGAACAATAGGAGGAGAAAATATCATATCCAACTAAATCTCAGGAAACAAGTATCAGATTCAAAATTTTTCTTCCTATGTTTTGACTTTTATTCTCCAAGTAAGTACAGAAATGTATATGAAAGTCAGTGATGACTTACACTAAGCACTGAAAAACAACCTGCCAAGTTTGAATCTCTTGCAATCTGTCTTGTACCAATATTCAAAAATAGATATTTCTGAAAGGACAAATACAACATTCTGGCTTAAAGTGAGTGAGAAACACTTAAATATGAAAATCATGTTTATTTAAAAGGAGAATATATCACTGGAAAGGGGTTGAGGAACTGCATGAAGAGGGTTATCGGAAGTGACAGAAAACAACCTCCAAGCATAGAGGTGATCTGCAGTTAAGAGTCTAGATGGCTATAGTTAACAGTTGACCCCACTTTTACTAATATTTAGTTTCAAGGAAATAAGTCCTTATCAGTTCAGTTCAGTTCAGTTGCTCAGTCGTGTCCGACTCTTTGCGACCCCATGAATCGCAGCACACCAGGCCTCCCTGTCCATCACCAACTCCCGGAGTTCACTCAAACTCATGTCCATCGAGTCAGTGATGCCATCCAGCCATCTCATCCTCTGTCATCCCCTTCTCCTCCTGCCCCCAATCCCTCCCAGCATCAGAGTCTTCTCCAATGAGTCAACTCTTCGTATGAGGTGGCCAAAGTATTGGAGTTTCAGCTTTAGCATCATTCCTTCCAAAGAACACCCAGGAATGATCTCCTTTAAGATGGACTGGTTGGACCTCCTTGCCATCCAAGGGACTCTCAAGAGTCTTATCCAACACCACAGTTCAAAAGCATCATAATTTCAAATTATTTTTATTATGAAGAAGAGAAATCATGTTAGAAGAGAAATCACGTTATAATTAGTATATAGCTCTTCGGATAAATTATCTATAAACTCAACTCCAATACTGATGTTTATATAATTTATTATCATATTTTATACAGGGAAGACTACTGAAAGATATTCTACCTTTCACAAAACATGCTGCCATTTCTCTGACATCGCTGTTCACTGATTCATGTGCAAGAATACTACTGACTGGAAATACGGGTAAGTCACTGCTGTTATGCAGCTGGCCACAGGTATCTTAACAACCTACATGATATAAAAATGGATATAGGATAACCCTGTGACATTTATTGAAACGGAAGGATACCCAAGCTGCCAAATAAACAGAAGAATGAAAGGATGTCAGGAGAACCTATTTCATTTCTAGCTCTGTATTTAAAGCAAGACATATGATTTCTTCTGTCATTAAATTGGGTATAGGACTGTTGTTCACTTGCTCAGTTGTGTCTGACTTTTTGCGACCCCGTGGACTGCAGCATGCCAGGCTTCCCTGTCCATCACCATCTCCCGGAGCTTGCTCAAAATCATGTCCATCGAGTCGGTGATGCCATCCAACCATCTCATCCTCTGTCATCCCCTTCTCCTGCCTTCAATCTTTCCCAGCATTAGGGTCTTTACTAATGAGTCAAGTCTTTACATCAATTGGCCAAAGTATCGGAATTTCAGCTTCAGCCATCAGTCCTTCCAATGAATATTCAGGATGAATTTCTTTTAGGATTGATTGGTTTGATCTCCTTGCTGTCCAAAGGACTCTCTCAAGAGTCTTCGCCAACACAACAGTTCAAAAACATCAATTCTTCAGCACTCAGCCATCTTTATGGACCAACTCTCACATCCATACATTACTGGAAAAACCACAGCTTTGACTAGATGAACATTTGATGGCAATGTAATATCTCTGCTTTTTAATACGCTGTCTAGGTTGGTCATACCTTTTCTTCCAAGGAGCAAACATCTTTTAATTTCATGGCTGCAATTTTGGAGCCCAAGAAAATAAGGTCTATCACTGTTTCCATTGCTTCCCCATCTATTTGCCATGAAGTGATGGGACTGGATGCCATGATCTTCATTTTTTGAATGTTGAGTCTTAAGCCAGCTTTTTCACTCTCCTCTTTCACTTTCATCAAGAGGCTCTTTAGTTCTTCTTCACTTTCCTACACAAGGATGGTGTCATCTGCATATCTGAGGTTATTGATATTTCTCCTGGCAATCTTGATTCCAGCTTGTGCTTCATCCAGCCCAGCATTTCCATGGTGTATTCTGCATAAAAGTTAAATAAGCAGGGTGACTATATACAGCCTTGATGTACACCTTTTCCGATTTGGAACCAGTCTGTTGTTCCATGTCCGGTTCTAACTGTTGCTTTTTGACCTGCATACAGGTTTCACAGGAGGCAGGTAAGGTGATAGAGTATTCCCATCTCTTGAAGAATTTTCCACAGTTTGTTGTGATCCATGCAGTCAAAGGCTTTAGTGTAGTCAAGCAGAAGTAGATGTTTTTCTGGGATTCTCTTGTTTTTCCAAAAGTTGTTGGCAATTTTATCTCTGGTTCTTGTGCCTTTTCTAAATCCAGCTTGAACACCTGGGAGTTCTTGGTTCACATACTGTTGAAGCCTGCTGCTGCTGCTAAGTCAGCATTACTTTGCTAGCATGTGAAATGAGTGCAATTGTGGCGTAGTGTGAACATTCCTTGGCATTGCACTTCTTTAGGATTGGAATGAAAACTGACCTTTTCCAGTCCTGTGGCCACTGCTGAGTTTTCCAAATTTGCTGGCATATTGAGTGCAGCACTTTCATAGCATCATCTTTTCAGATTTGAAATAGCTCAGCTGGAATTCCACCATCTCCACTAGCTTGCTTGTACTGATTCTTCCTAAGTCCCACTTGACTTTGTACTCCAGGATGTCTGGCTCTAGGTAAGTGGTCACACCATTGTGGTTATCTGGATCATTAGATTTTTTTTTTTTTTTTGTATAGTTCTTCTGTATATTCTTGCCACCTCTTCTTAATATCTGCTGTTTCTGTTAGGTCCATATCATTCTGTACTTTATTGTGCCATCTTTGCATGAAATGTTCCCTTGGTGTCTCTAATTCTCTTTCCAACTCTACTGTTTTCCTCTATTTCTTTGCACTGTTCACTTAGGAAGGCTTTCTTATCTCTTCTTGCTATTCATTGGAATGCTGCATTCAGATGGGCATATCTTTCCTTTTCTCCTTTGTCTTTTGCTTCTCTTCTCTTCTCACATATTTGTAAGGCCTCATCAGACAACTATTTGGCCTTTTCACATTTCTTTTTCTTGGGGATGGTTTTGATCACCGCCTCCTATTCCATGCTATGAACCTCTGTCCATAGATCTTCAGGCACTCTGTCTATCAGATCTAATCCCTTGAATCTATTTGTCACTTCCACTGTATAAGGGATTTAAGTCATACCTGAGTGGCACAGTGGTTTTCTCTACTTTTCTTCAATTTAAGTCTAAATGTGACAATAAGGAGTTCATGATCTGAGTCACAGTCAGCTCCCAGTCTTGTTTTCATTGACTGTATAGTGACTCCATCTTCAGCTGCAAAGAATATACTCAATCTGATTTCGGTATTGACCATCTGGTGATGTCCATGTGTAGAGTCATCTTTTGTGTTGTTGGAAGAGGGTGTTTTCTATGACCAGTGTGTTCTCTTGGTAAAACTCTGTTAGCCTTTGCCCTGCTTCACTTAGTAATCCAAAGCCAAACTTGCCTGCTCCTCCAGGTATGTCTTGATTTCCTACTTTTGCATTCCAGTCTCCTATAATGAAAAGGATATCTTTTTTGGTGTTAGTTCTAGAAGGTCCTGTAGGTCTTCATAGAAGGTCTTCTTGTAGGTCTTCAACTTCAGCTTCTTCAGCATTATTGTTTGGGGTATAGACCTCGATTACTGTGATAGTAATCAAGGAAATGAACAGAGATCATTGTGTCATTTTTGAGATTGCATCTAAGTACTGCACTTCAGACTCTTCTGCTGACTATGATGGCTACTCCATTTCTTCTAAGGGATTCTTGCCCACAGTAGTAGATATAATGGTAAGCTGAATTACATTTGTCCATTCCAGTCCATTTTAGTTCACTGATTCCTAAAATGTCAATGTTCACTCTTGCCATCTTCTGTTTGACCACTTCCAATTTGCCTTGATTCATCGACCTAACATTCCAGGTTCCTAAGCAATATTGTTCTTTACAGCATCAGACTTTACTTTCACAACAGGAGACATGCACATCTGGGTGTTCTTTCTGCTTTGGTACAGCCTCTTCATTCATTCTGGACCTATTTTTCCATTGATCTCCAGTAGCATATTGGGCACCTACCAACCTGGGAAGTTCATCTTTCAGTGTCACATCTTTTTTCCTTTTTACACTGTTCATGGACTTCTCAAGGGAAGAATGCTGAAGTGGTTTACCATTCCCTTCCCCAGTAGACCATGTTTTGTCAGAACTCTCCACCATGACCCATCCACCTTGGGTAGCCCTACATGGCATGGCTTATAATTCCTTTGATTTAGACAAGGCTGTGATCTATGTGATCAGTTTGGTTCACTTCCTGTGATTGTGGTTTTCACTCTCTCTCCCTCTGATGGATGAGGATTAGAGGCTTGTTGAAGCTTCATGGTAGGAAGGAATGGCTGTGGGGAAATCTGGGTCTTATTCTGGTGGGCAGGCCATAGTCAGTAAACCTTAAATGCAATTTTCTGCTGATGGGTGGGGCTGTGTTCCCTCCTTGTAGTTTTGGCTAATGGCATAATGGTGACCTCCTGCAAAGGGACTTATGTCAGCACGCCATGGCTCCATGAACTGTTTAGTTAGTGCCCCTGACCCCGCAGCAGGCCACTGTTGACCCATGCTCCACCAGAGACTCCTGGACACTCACAGGCAAGACTGGCTCAGTCTCTTGTGGGGTCACTGCTCCTTTCTCCGAGGTCCTGGTGAGCATAAGGTTTTGCTGTGCCCTCCGATAGTCTGCTTCCCCAGTCCTGTAGGATTTCTGTATAGGACTCCCATCCCCTTATTTGCATATTGGGAATAATGTAAAGATTTTATTTATAATCTTAAAAGGGTTATGTTGCATTGACCTTCATTCTAAAGGGAGTCATGCACGAGAAGAAAGGGATTATTTGTTCTTTATAGGGGACTTTTATTGTTATAACCAATATGAAAGTGAAAGTGAAGTCGCTCAGTCGTGTCCAACTCTTTGAGACCCCATAGACTGTAGCCTACCAGGCTCCTCTGTCCATGGGATTTTCCAGGACTGGAGTAGATTGCCATTTCCTTCTCCAGGGGATCTTCCCAACCCAGGGCTCGAACCTGGGTCTCCCGCATTATAGACAGACACTTTACCATCTGAGCCACCAGGGAAGTCCATAACCAATATAGTTGGTCTTAATTTTTTCATGTAACACTATTTTTTTAATGCTTCCTTCCTATTTCCTCTCTTCTTTTGAATTAAGCCTAAGCTTTCTTTTCTTCTCTCAAGCTTAGCCTACCCTTCTTCTTATCACAGCCAACCCTTATTTTCTAATGTAATCTTGAGATCTGCATCCAGATATTGCTATTATATTAATATTTAAATTTTATGTCTCCTCTTTTAAAAACTAATTTTTCATTTCAAAGTTACCTTACAAAAGTCTCAATGTATTATTTTGTATTAACAATTACCTGAGTCTTCTGGAGATTGTAGAAAATAATTATTTATGTTTGCATTCAGTATTACCAGTAGATTTACAACATTTATTTAAAGCTATCTTTATTTAAATGAACTTATTTACAAAATAGAAACAGACTCACAGAGACAGAAAACAAACTTATGGTTACCAAACAGGAAAGTGGGGGAGGAGGGATAAATTAGGGTCAATATTGGAAAAGACTCTGATGCTGGGAGGGATTGGGGGAAGGAGAAGAAGGGGACAACAGAGGATGAGATGGCTGGATGGCATCACTGACTCGATGGACATGAGTCTGAGTGAACTCCGGGAGTTGGTGATGGACAGGGAGGCCTGGCGTGCTGTGATTCATGGGGTCGCAAAGAGTCGGACACGACTGAGCGACTGAACTGAACTGAACTGAGGGCTTGAGATCATCAGATACAGACTACTATATATAAAACAGACAGGCAAGGTCCTACCGTAGAACACAGTATACAGTAATGGAGACAGTGACAGACTTTATTTCCTTTAGCTCCAAAATCACTGTGATGCTGACTGCAGCCATGAAAACAAAAGGTGCTTGCTCTTTGGAAGAAAAGCTATGACAAACCTAGACAATATATTCAAAAGCAAAGATATCACTTTACCGACAAAGGTCCATACAGTCAAAGCTATGGTTTTTTGAGCAGTTGAGTATGGATGTGCGATTGAACCATAAAGAAGGCTGAGCACTGAAGAACCGATGCTTTGAACTGTGGTGTTGGAGAAGACTCTTGAGAGAGTCCCGTGGACTGCAAGGAGAAAGAAAACCAGTTAATCCTAAAGGAAATCAATCCTGAAAATGCACTGGAAGGAGTGTTGCTGAAGCTGAAACTCCAATACTTTGGCCACCTGATGTGAAGACCCAACTCATTGGAAAAGACTCTGATGCTGTGAAAGATTGAAGGCAGAAGAGAAGGGGATGACAGAGGATGAGATGGCTGGATGGCATTACTGATTCAATGAACGTAAGTTCTTGCAGACTCCGGGAGATTGTGAAGGACAGGGAAGCCTGGTGTGCTGCAGTCCATGAGGCTGCAAAGAGTCAGACACAACTGAGTGACTGAACAACTGTATAGCACAAGGAAATATAATTCAACATCTTGCAGCAAACTATAATGGCAAATAATCTGAAAAAGGATATACGTATATAACTGAATCACCTTTCTGTCCACATCACACATTGTGAGATTTCATTTCGACACTGCCAACACGTAGCTTGCCACATTACTCCAATATCTGGTTTTCACTTGCAGACCACTTGTAATATCAATCTTCTGGCAGGCTTTAACTGGTCTATTAGTGCCTGGGGACACAGCTGGGTCTGTGGCTCCTTCCTGAATAGCACCATAAGGGGCTTCTTCAGCATACTCCATCTTCCACCCCTCACAAGCAGCTGCAGTCTCCCTGGAAACAAAAGCACTGGATCATCCTTTCTGACATTATTTACTGAATAGTTTAGTAGCTCTTTAATGTCATCAATTCCTATGATTTTTCCAGTCGACCCAACCATACATGCAAAACATGCAGTTTAAGGGTCTCACTTCCAGCTCCTACAGCTTTAGCTCCTTCATGCAGCTGATCAGACAGAAGTTCTAGTACATATGCATGCATATGTGGAGTACTAATTGTTGCTTGGAACCCCATAGATTGTGAAGAATCCATATAAAGGTTTTATTTTGCATAGTGGGAGCAGTCTGAGGCCAACATTACTTCAAATACTTTACCTTGAGGATTCCATTTTTGTGGAGGTTGTGGATTAGCTCTGAGGGGCTGGCATCACCAGATTTCTAGGCCATCGCTAAGAACACTTGGAACAGGTACAGAACCAGTGCAGCAATGGTGCCCTGGGGTGTCTCCAAGAGTGAGACCACCCCCCGCATGGTCACCACCCTGCTCGAGTCCCTGCTGTAGCTGCTGCAGCGGCACTACACCTCTCAGATACTATTTTACTTACCATTTTAAATGCTTAAATCAAAACAACTTGATCAAAACAAGTCTGAGTAGTATTAATAATTACTTAGACAAGAGAATATCTAATTAAAAATTCCAATGTTTAAATTTCATGCAGAAGGACACGCTATCCTTTGCAATATCAGTTCCTTCTTGGAATCACCTCATGATGAAAAGGTAAGAACTTCAGTTTTAGTTTAATTAATGAATCAAGACATTTACTGAGCATTTCTCTGTGCCAAATGCCACAAAAGCTAGAAATACAGGACAAGACTACCTACTCTCAAGTCATATGTGATACTACTGAAACTTAAGCTATACAACAAGTAACAGTGGTCTACTGGAGAAAATAGGGGATGAATGAGTTGAGTGAGCAAACAAGCCGCTGGTCATTCTGCATCTGCTTCATGTTTTGACTTATTTGTTAGAGTCTGCCCAGAGCTTAAGAGCATCATACATCATGCAGTCCTCCAGTCATTGCCTTTATCTTATACAACTTCATAGAAGGAAGTTTCATAACCTTTCCTAGAAGCCCTGCCTGGTACCCAGACATTATTATTTTCAAGAAACTCTTCCCCTATAGTCTAAAATCATCCTTATGATTAAATATGTTATTCTATTTTTAGTGTTAATGCAATGTAAATGTCACCATCCTTAGTTGATAACCATTTAAATATGTAC
Source organism: Bison bison bison (assembly GCF_000754665.1). Classification (NCBI taxonomy): domain Eukaryota; kingdom Metazoa; phylum Chordata; class Mammalia; order Artiodactyla; family Bovidae; genus Bison; species Bison bison. The sequence goes on along the minus strand of NW_011494636.1, from coordinate 1,481,842 downwards.
TTCCTGGGACTTCCCTGGCAGTCCAGTGGTTAAGATTCCATGCTCCCATCGCAAGGGGAGCGGGTTCAAACCCTGATTGGAGAACTAAGATACCAGATGCCTTGCAGCATGGCTAAAACAAACAAACAAAAAATGCACTTCTTGTGTGCGTGTGTGGATATGCCAATATATCTACATATATTATACAAATTCAAAACTAATTAAAGACTACAGCAAGGAAGCACTATTTTATCATAGGCTTATTTCCCTGTAAGTTAATACTTCAAATCCAAAAGCCAAATAGTAGCTTAAACAGAAATGTTTTGTTTCTGGATTATAGGTATTAATATTAATGCATAGATACATAGATTAGGATGGGATTCTTTGCAGAGTGTTTTAGAATGCTTATTGTTTCAAACATTATCTCATTTGATCTACAGAGTTTTTGTTTCCAAGAACCCATTATAGCTTTTATAAAGTTCAGATACTTAGCTTCAGTATGACTATCTTCAATTTGCAGAAGGGAAATCAGAAAGCAGCTTGCCTGGGATCACATCATAGTTAATGATGAAGACAGAGCCAGAATCGGGGTTCCTGTCCTCTAATCCAATGCTCTTTCCACATGTAATACATACCACCAGCAAATGGAAAGCACTAAGTTTCAACTTACTGTATCAACTATATGGCATGCTGTGATAGGAACAACAACAATCATATGCTTGAATCATGTGTGAGAAGAAGGTTATCTAATTGTTTTCTCTTATCTGTGATAATTATCAATATTCTCATATTAATTTTAGCAGATAAAAAATACAATTCAAAACCTACATTTTCACAAATGGACTTCCTACAAACTGGCAACTGAGACCTTTCAAAATTCAGAGAAAATATTTAAAACAAAGTTATTTGTTGATACTGAATTAGAATAATAGTGGGATTGATTTTTAAAAGCATTTTCACTAATTGAAAAGAAGAGGATCTATTTTAATAACATATCTAAATTCTTCCCTATCCAACCTCATTTCAACCTTCTCTTTATTTGAACAATGTGATTTTCCAGTTTGTATCTGGCTGCCTATTTATAAATGCACAATGGACTCTGGTCATAAAATGCCTCATTATTACATACACTAATATGCACCATGCATTAAACAAGATTCAGTTATGGATTACAACTACAGTGAAAACTTAATAAGTCAGTCTATAAATCAGAGGTTAATCTGGTTCTCTTGAGGCAATACTGTTTAAAAGATGATCCATGGAATACCAATAGTCTAAGAGATACACTAGTCAAAATCTATCTACATAAAGACAAATAATATATATTCACATGCTTACAGAAAAAAGTTTTATTCCATGTTTTTTTCTAATTACTCGTTGTAATACACTAGGGGGAGTCATAAAATCAGTTTAATAAGTGGCAAGCAGTACTTTTGTGAGAATAGAAGAGAATGGAGTGGAATGAAATATTGTGTTGGCCAAAAAGTGTGTTTGGGTTTTTCCATATCATTTTACGGAAAAAGCCAAACAAACCTTTTGGCCAACCCAATACAATTGAATAGAACAACAGATAGTATCAATTGTGCATTATACACAATATAGATTAAGTATCCTTTGTGAAGGATACTGAAACTTGTTTCAGATGCATGTGCAGGTACCACATGTGTTTACTGGGTCATGAAGTAAACTGTATTTCTTATTATAGATATGGTCCATATTAATGAAATCCTTGCCTTAAGAGAATTCTGTCCTGTGGCAGAGAAAGAACCTTCGGGCAACCAATGTTCTTGAAAAGCTTTGAGAAAATAAGTAGAAGGGGGTAGATTTTACCCGGGTTCTCTAAGAGTAGGGAACCGAATCAGAAGGTCAAGAAATATTGGAAGAATTGTGCCTAACTTACCATGTTAAAGTCTAAATGAATTTGGGTCTCATAGAACTCTGAGCTGCCAGAATTCTATCTCCCACATAGATAACCAGCAAGAAGTAAGGACTTAGTCTGGATTCATCAGTAACAGAGAAGGAACATGTTTTATGGGGATATAACTACAGAATAAGTCTCCCAATTGACAACTCTAGTCCACATGCTTTAAAATTGGCTGGAGCCAATTTAGAGGCTCTAAACTTGAGGATAAGTCACATCCTGAAGTGTCAAGATGTCTTTGCAAGAGAATGAGCTGGGTCCAATCCTTTTGTTAATTCTTTGTGGTATGTAAGTAACATATATATCCCTCAATCACCACCAACACCCCCCCTCCAAAACAAACAAAAAAACAATTAGCCAGGAATCTCTGGATAAAACTTGGAAATAGGAAAAGTCTTCTTGCCAATCTCCCCTTTGGTCGTCTTCTTTTAACTCTGCTTTCTCTTGCTTCTGATATATTATATACAATATTACTATATTATATAGTCCCCCCACAACCCTTCTCCTAAAGATTTTCTTTCATCTAGTCTTCTACTAGTTTTCAACTAAATGAATTGCTAATCCTCAGTTAAATGATAAGCTGCTAAAGGTATAAGATATTTCCTGTCCCAGGGATATGCATAGATTAACAAATATCTAAAAATAGAAGTTTTGGTACTTCAACAAGCAATAGAAGAGATAACTGGAGTGGGGATTTCACTGTCTTGTACAGATGTCTACACCATTCATTCATTAGCTTAGCTCTTTAATGATTAATGTTTTTGTTCAAGATTGTATTTGGATCGGTATGTACTTATTAAAAGAGATATGCTTTATTGTTACTCTCTAGAAATTCAAGCAGCTTCTTGCCTGGCGTGCTCATTCATTAGAAATTGTTCAAATAATCTATGTAGAAGAGAAACAAGTGGTACTTACTGCCTCCATCGATGGCTCAGTAAGGTATGGACTTTCATATTGTGAATTCAGGTTGTATGAGGTCAAGGATTTTAAGTTAAACTTTGAGCATATACCATAAGTGGAATCTTGATTAGCTGATTAAAACAAATAAAAGGTGGCACCAAAGGGCTTTGAGAAGGTAGTCACTAATTTGTAATTTTCCACACTCAAGAAAATGAGATGCCATGCTCATCGACACTAAAAGGTATACTTTCAATACAAGTGTTCTTGTAGACTTATTTCAAATCATTAAGCAATATGGGTAGCTCAGAGAGATAGACCCAAGCCCAGGGAAGACTACAGGATACACAGGATGAGAAGTCATTACAAAATAGAGGAAAGAACAACTAATGCTGAGAAAAGTGAAAGTGAAGTAATTGTTTCAATGAAAATGTAATTGACATTAAAAGTCTACTTGTTTTTGTGGTTCTTTTCTTCCTTGGTTGCTCCTCTTACTTCAGAGGGGTGAGCACAGTGCTACAATTGGAGCAAACAGAGATGGTTTACTAGGACGAAAGCCTCCCCTTAGGATCAGCTTTTTTAAAAACTGAAGTTTTAAATAATAAATATTAGTTTCAGATTATAACTCAATGACTCAATATATGTATATATTGTAAAAGGATCACCTTAATAAGTCAACACTTGTCACCATACATAGTAATAAAATTTTTTTTTTCCCTTCTAATGAGGACTTTAGAGATCTACTACTTTGGAATTAATAACTATAGTGGCCATGGTCTACCAAACCTACTTGTTTTTAATTGCCTAGTGATGCTAAGTATACATACATAAAATGCTAAAAATACATACACACACATATATATATTCACACACATAAAGAGAAAGGAAATTTCATGACCATTCTTGAGACAAATTGCTACATATAATTCAAACCATATTTCAAAAAGATACATGCAAGCCAGTGTTCATTGCAGCACTATTCACAATAGCCAGGCCATGGAAGCAACCTAAACGTCCACTGACAAATAAAGAAGACGTAGTACACATTTACAACAGACTACTACTCAGCCATTAGAGAGAAGGAAATAGTGCCTTTTGCAGCAGTATGGATGGACCTAAAGATGGCCATACTGAGTCAAGTGGCACACAGAAAGACAAATACCATATGATATCACTTAAATGCAGAATCTTAAAAAAAAAAACGATACAAATGAGCTTATTCACAAAACAGAAACAGACTCACATCTTAGAGGATGAATTTTTGGTTACCAGGGAGATGGGATAAATTGGGAATTTGCCATTGACATGTACATACTGCTGTACTCAAAATAGATAACCAACAAGGACCTAGTACATAGCACAAGGAACTAGGCCCAATACTCTGTAATAACCTGGGGAAAGAATTTGGAAAAGAATATATACATGTACATGTATAACGGAATCACTCTGTTTTATACTGAAACCAACACAACTTTTTAAATCAACTATACTTCAATATAAAATGAAAGTTTAAAACATTACATTAAAAATCATGATAATGAATTGGCCTTTTAAGGGCATAAAAGTAGGTAAGATCAAGGGAGATAAAGAGGTTTCAAAGTGTTTTCAAGAGTTTAAACATAAGGAAGATGAAAAGGAAGAAATATTTTATGTTGTGTGAATGACCGTGGTCTGAAATTCAGAAGACCCTAGCCAGCTATGAGCTTGAGCCTGGTGATTCAGACAGGGACAAGACCATACAGCATGTAGCAGACACTGTTCAGGATTTGGATCTTCATCTTGAAATAAACAGCCACCAAAAAATATTAAGTGAGTGAGTAACATAATTGGTAGAGTTTATATATAGCTCAGACGGGAAAGAATCTGCCTGCAGTGCAAGAGCCCTGGGTTGGATCCCTGGATCAGGAAGATCCCCTGGAGAAGGGAATGGCTATCCACTCCAGTATTCTTGCCTGGAGAATTCCATGGGCAGAGGAGTTGAACGACTAACACTCATTTAATTTGAGATATGTTTTAAAAATAATAATGTGTGAGGTATGGATTTTGGAGCAGCAAAATCGGGAGCACAAAGACCAGTTAAATGTCACTGGTGAATACAGTGGTGTGAACACAGGGAGTGGTAACAGTGCTAGGAATAAATATTTTGGATTTGAGAACTATCTAGGAGGCAAAATCCAGAAGACATAAACTTTAACTGAAAGAGAAGGTAAGAGATAGATGTCAAGTGATTCCAGGCATTATAAAAGTAGATGAATATTAGTGTCATTCATTGAGAAAAGAAGCACTAAAAAAGGAAAACATTTGAAATATGGAAAGATGAAAATCTTTCAGAAATACCGAGTTCAAGATGAATCTTTAGGATAAGATGTTATTTGAGGGCAAACAGAGCTGCTTTCTCTGTCAAAGAGATCTGTTGTTTTATTCATAGGAAAAATGAACTGACATGAAAATTACATTTAATTATTATAGGTGTTTTCCAAGACTCCGTCCCTTGAGTCTCTGCTCCAGCTTATTTTTAGTTGTCATCATAAGTATTAATTGGGCATTATAATACACATACACACACACACACACTCCCCACACGTTACATGTGTGCACACCTCTATCATTTATAAGCTTTTCCTGCTCAAACCAGTTATCTATGGCATGGAGAAATTACTTTTACAATTCCTTCAAGTGAAGCTATCCCTAAATACTCAGTTCAAAAAACCTAGCTCTATTAACAGCTATCTCAGAATACAGTTCTTTTCACAAATAAGTCTTTCTGCTAATACTCACTGCCACTTCCTAAGTGTAAGTGAAAATCACTCAGTTGTCTCTGACTCTTTGCGATCCCATGAACTGTATGTAGCCCCTCAGGCTCATCTCTCCATGGAATTCTCCAGGCAAGCATACTGGAGGATGTTGCCATGCCCTTCTCCAGGGGATCTTCCCAACCCAGGGTTTGAACTCAGGTCTCCCACACTGCAGGCAGATTCTTTACCAACTGAGCCACCAGGGAAGCATTTAACACTCTAAATCTTGTTTGTCAAAAAGATTGATTTTATCATAGGAAAAAGCATAATAAAGGCTTAGCTTTGGGACAGAGGCTAGAGAGGGGTAAAGATCCAAATCTATATCTGACTCCTAGAAAATCAGGCTGAGAGATGGGGTTAGTCATTTGGGAACACTGCACATGAAGCAGGAAACACCAGAAAACAAGACCAAAAATTACTTCAGTCCTTGCCTCCAGCACAATGAATTTAGAGTCGTCCTGAAGCCAGGCCCTCACCCCTCTAACTTCTGCATTGAGAGGGCTTGTCAACTTCACTTTGGTCAAGTCTCTGGGAAGTCCATAAAAACATCTACGTAGCACTGGGGAATTAAAGTATGAAAGGAAGGGCACATTCTCAGGCCACCGTCAGGTGTGAGGACCCCTGACTGGATTCCTCTGTTTTACCTCCTCCTCAGTGCCTATCTCTTTGAACTGGGATACCACCTAGACTTTGTAGAATCTACTCTTAATCCATTTAGATTATTCTCCTCCTGGATCATTGAGGTAGGCACATTATGATTGTTTCCATCACTTGCTATTTTGAGCTTGAAATCAAGACATAAATGGAAGATCTGTTGGACATTATTTTATTTGTGTCTTATTTCCATAAGACATAGGACACATACTCTTGCTAATGACATTCTGTATGACTTTAAACCATGTGGGTTATTTAGAAGGACCTCTTGGAGTGAAATAATGCATATGTATAAAGAATCACTTCTTTTGCCACCTTATTCCAGAACTCAGTTGTAAAAAATAGTATGGCGTTTCCATAATAGTAGAAAATACGGATGGCGGTTGAAATGATTTTGGTAAGAGTGAAACCGTTAGTAGATGTCTCCTCCCATAAGTTCTGTTGATGCTGATACAGAAATTAGACAGCTGAGATATGGCTCATTCTACAGCCTAATTCAATAGATGAGTCAATTTAAGTTGAATGAGCACTACTATTTTGGGAAAAATCCATTTCTGGTCTTCTGGGTTTAATAAGTGGTTATCATAAGTATAGATTTAAAACAACATTTCCAAAATTGTTGTAGATTAGAATTCCAACTGGTAAAAATGTTTATGTTATGATTAGCTCCACATATTTAATAGGTAGAGTTCTGGACTCGAGTTTAAAATCCCTGCTGGGCCAAGAAAAATCTACATAAATGACCCAAACAGAGTAACTTCCACTGAATTCCAGTTACTTTCTTCTCTCTGCCTTTGCCTTTCCCCAGGCTCTGGCATGCCCTCAATGGTCATTACTGTGGATATTTTGGACAGCGCAGGACCTTTGAACTATCACAGACAAGTGATTTTATTTTGCCTTGTGATGTTACTGAATATCCCATAGAAATAAAAGAAGAAAGCAAATTCACAGAGAAGAAGCTAACATATGAATATCCTCTGGTATTTGACCGGCAAAGGTAAGAGCATTTGGGATTCTTTAGGTGAGCAGATGAAATTAAACTATATGATATTGTCATACTGTGCTGAACATGGAGAACTCAAAGATGAAAAGCCCAGAACTTTTCAGTAATTTTGCAACTGAGGGAAAGGGAGAAACAAGTAAACAAAAGCTATAATTTGGTATAATAGTACCTATAAGAACATGAGTTCTAAAATAATCACAGAAGGGCAGACAGGATTTAATTGAACAAAGATCAAGGAGGCAACTGCCTAAGCATACACACTAAATAGTGAAAGACCATGTTATAGTCTTTCAAGGCTTGGAGTCCAGGGAGCAAGTAGTGACGATATAATATCTTGCATAATATAAAGCAAGAAAAGTCTATAGGGGCCAAAGCACAGTAAGACTTTTAAGGCCCAACATAAGGGCCTTACAGAAATCACTATGATACAATACATAAGGGGAAGAGGAGGTCTGAAGAAACAGATGGTGAATTTGGTTTTGGACAGGTTTAAGTCTGAGATGTTTGTGTGACTTCCAAGCGGAGATATTTAATGAGCAGACAGATCTGTCTGGAGCTCCCCAAAGAGGTCAGACCTATGGGTAAAGGTTTTGGTGTCATCAGCATAATAGGATTTTCAATCTGGGTAAGTCACTCAGGTCCTGTATACAGAGTGAGCAGAAACAGAAAACTGAGGAAGAAATCAAGAAATGGCCTGTAAAGAGCAGTCCAAAGAAGAGAAACCAGTGAAAAACACTAAGAAGGAATAGCCAATAGGTTGAAAGGAAAGCCAGAAACAAAGGGTGCGATGGAAATCAAGGGACGAGAGAGGAAGAAAAGTGAGAGGACATATTTGTAGAATGTGGCGGTGAAATCACATCGGACAAAAGAAAAGCAAACAGTGGATCCTGCATGTCTGTCAGCTGAAGGGTCACTGATGATTCTAAGTTTCAAAGAGTGATGGGTAAAAATTGCATCATCATGGTTGAGAAATAAATGGGAGATGTGAGGTGATGACCGCATAGGTTACTTTGCTAGGAAGTCAAATAGCTGTAGGACTGAAGAAGAGTTTGTTTCATGAGTCTGCTTGTTTGTGAGGGAGACTTGAGCATGCTTATAGGCATAGGGGATGAAGAACAGTCCCCAGTAAAGAATAAAATACTGGTGAAAAGTTGTTTTATGCTTTTGCAAAGTTCAGTCCTGGTTTTGACTGTGGCTGAATATTTGTCATAATGGAAGTGACTAGTGCTCATCTGAGCTTTCAACATCAGCAAAGCCCAGCCCTAAATGGTAGATGTCTAAATGTCTAGCCCTCACAGAACTAGAATACCTAGACTGGTAATATCCAGCAGATCACTCCAGTATTCTTGGCCTTCTCTGATAGCTCAGCTGATAAAGAATCTGCCTGCAATGCAGGAGACCTGGCTTCAATCCCCTGGTTGGAAAGATCCCCTAGAGAAGGGAACGGCTACCCACTCCAGTATTCTGGCCTGGAGAATTCCTAGACTATCCATGGGGTCGCAAAGAGTCGGACACGACTAAGCGACTTTCACTCACTCATTCACTCACTCAGAACTGGAATATTTGACAAGATGAGTCCAAAGGGGAAAGAATCAGAGAGGACTGTCTAAGATAGAGTCTTTTAGGGAAATCCTGAGTAAGTCAAGGCTGGGCCATCATGTAGTCCAAAAGTCGGTAGAACAGTTGTAAACAGGAACTGAAGCTAAGACTCATAAGCCACACAGAACTTGGTTCAAAACAGAAACAGTTGGGGAACAATTAACGAGGGTTCCAAATGATTGCCAAACCACACTGAAGGGTTCAAGACTTGTCTTAGCTGGGCAGTAAGGAGCACTGGGGAAGACATCTGGCTAAAATGTAAAAGTGTGACAGTAGAGCCAAGATTCATCAGGATGTGGCAAAGTTCACCAGACAAAGTTGATAAGTCTCCTTGGGTAATTGCTGAGTCTTGAGAATCCATGTATCTTAGTACTTAAAACACTATATTCTGATTTGTTAATATGCATCTTATTTACTATTCTCTTGAGTTCCTTGAAGACTAGGAGCATGTTTTATGTATCTTTATATATCCAATTCTTAGTTCAGTGCTTAGCACATAGTAGGCACTCAAAATATACTGTGGAACAAATAATGATTAATGGAGAACTTTGAAGCAGAGGCGACAGATATAAATGATAGATACAAAGTATGAAACAGTATGATATATTTGGGATACGTTAAAATAGGATATATGTTTACATTTAGAAGACATATGTTTACATTTTTAATACTTAGTTATGACTTTTAAAATATACACATAAGTAAGTTTTAAATATAATGGAAATTTGACCTGAGTCATATGAAAAAAAATCAAACATTAGTTTTATACCAGAGATTTCTGTTTTTGTTTTTTTTCCCCCCAATGGCTATTAATGAAGTTAACTTCATGGAATGTTGAGATTTAGTAGAAATCTTGGTGATTTCTTTGGAGGGAACTCTGGGAAGTGAAATAAGAGTTAAGTGCAAAGGTCACATCATTAGGACTGGTGCCATGGGAGCCAGAGAATTTGGAGGCCCAGACAAAGGGCATGATGGATACTTGTTGAGTAGGCATAGGTATGTCCTTAACCATGTTTTTAATATGTGTGTGTATCTTTATATGCAGATGGCAAAAAATGAGCTCGATGTCTTTACTCTTCAAACGTACACCTCCTAAGGCCTTTGAAGTGGAACATGATTTTAAGTTTTTCAAGTCTCTTTCTTCTCCTAAGGTAGCTTTAAAAAACAACAAAAAATATCACTTTGCTTTTGTTTTTCTGAATTTAATATGTCCAGTGTATTCGTTTCCTATTGCTGCTGTTACATGTCAATAGAAACTTGGTGGTTTAAACCATACAAGTTAGTTATTTCACAGTTCTGTAGAAGTCTGACTTGCGTCTCACTGGTGTCGCCAGAGTTGTGCCTCCTTCCGGAGCCCCTAGGCAGAATCTCATATTCCCGTTTGTGGTTCTCTTCCTTCACCTTCAAAGCCAGAAAATCCTATTCTTCTGTGATCTCGTCTCTCTGAACAGTTGGAAATGCTTTTAAAAATTCCTGTGGCTAGATTGGGCCCACGTGGATGATCCATCTCAAGTTGCTTAATGTTAGCCACATCTGCAAGGTCCCTTTTGCCAAATGAAGCAATATATTCACAGATTTGGGGTGGGAGGAATAGTGTTGAATATCATTGGTTGCCATTATTCTGCCTATCACAGATAGAAAAACTTCTCTTTGCACAGAATAGGAGAGAAATGTACATTGCGATTTATTCTATTTCAATTTCTAAAACTTCTAAAAAATGAATATAGCCTCTGAGCCTTTAGGCTAAGGTCTAAATGCTTTCAAGATGTGGTGCTGGAGAAGACTCTTGAGAGTCCTTGGGCTGCAAGGAGATCAAACCAGTTAATACTAAAGGAAATCAACCCTGAATATTCATTGGAAGGACTGATGCTAAAGCCACCTGATGCAGAGTCAACTCATTGGAAAAGACCTGATGCTGGGTAAGACTGAAGGCAAAAGGAGAAGAGGGTGTCAGAAGATGAGCTAGTTAGATAGCATCACCAGTGTCAAAAGATGAGCTGGTTAGATAGCATCACCAACTTGATGGACATGAATTTGAGCAAACTCTGGGAGATGGTGAAGGACAGGGTAGCCTGGCGTGCTGCAGTCCACGTGGTCACAAAGTGTGGGACACAGATTAGTGACTGAACATCATCACCACCACCAACTGGAAATAATTTAAATGGATTAATAAAAATGGATTTCTTCAAGATCTTCCACAATACAAACCAAATTTACCTCTGATTAAAACTTATCTCCCATTTCTAACCTATAGTTGTCTGACCCTCTATGCTGCTGCTGCTAAGTCACTTCGGTCGTGTCCAACTCTGTGTGACCCCATAGACGGCAGCCCACCAGGCTCCCTGTCCCTGGGATTCTCCAGGCAAGAACACTGGAGTGGGTTGCCATTTCCTTCTCCAATCTGATTCTCTATAAATCAGGCTAATTGTTTTTTCCTGAACATTTCTCTCAGTCTCCTGTCCGTACAGTCCACCTGGGCTACCTCTGCCATAACCATCATCTCTCTCTGTCAAAGTCCATCCCACTTTGCCACTGACAAAGTATTAGTATCCAGTATAGGAAAAAATCAATAATCAGAAAAGATGGTCCAGTTTAAAAAAGGGTCAAATACTTGGATACCTCACAAAAGAAAAAACAAACAATAAGTAACTGAAAAGATGCTCAGCCTCATTAGTAATCATGGAAGCACACATCAATAATATTATAAGATAGCATTTTATACCCACCAGATTGGCAAATATCAAAAAGTCTGACAATCGGTGTGCATTTAGAACAATCAGAACACTAATCTGCTGGTGGAAATAGTGTAAATTGCTAGAATCACTTTGGAAAATTATGTGACAGGCATTATCTAGTAAATTGAAAATAGGCATACTCTACCAAGTATCAACAGAAATTCCTAAATCACTTCATGGGAAATAGATGGGGAAACAGTGGAAACAGTATCAGACTTTATTTTTTGGGGCTCCAAAATCACTGCAGATGGTGACTGCAGCCATGAAATTAAAAGACTCTTACTCCTTGGAAGAAAAGTTATGACCAACCTAGATAGCATATTGAAAAGCAGAGACGTTACTTTGCCAACAAAGGTCCGTCTAGTCAAGGTTATGGTTTTTCCAGTGGTCAAGTATGGATGTGAGAGTTGGACTGTGAAGAAAGCTGAGCACTGAAGAATTGATGCTTTTGAACTGTGGTGTTGGAGAAGACTCTTGAGAGTCCCTTGGACTGCAAAGAGATCCAAGCAGTCCATTCTAAAGGAGATCAGCCCTGGGTGTTCTTAGGAAGGAATGATGCTAAAGCTGAAACTCCTCTTGAAGTGAAGTGAAGTCGCTCAGTCGTGTCCGACTCTTTGTGACCCCATGGACTGTAGCCTGCCAGGATTCTCAGTCCATGGGATTTTCCAGGCAAAAATACTGGAGTGGGTTGCCATTTCCTTCTCCAGGGGAGGAT
>NW_011494636.1:1442059-1469254 GCF_000754665.1 Bison bison bison | reverse complement strand
TTTTGGGGCTCCAAAATCACTGCAGATGGTGACTGCAGCCATGAAATTAAAAGACTCTTACTCCTTGGAAGAAAAGTTATGACCAACCTAGATAGCATATTGAAAAGCAGAGACGTTACTTTGCCAACAAAGGTCCGTCTAGTCAAGGTTATGGTTTTTCCAGTGGTCAAGTATGGATGTGAGAGTTGGACTGTGAAGAAAGCTGAGCACTGAAGAATTGATGCTTTTGAACTGTGGTGTTGGAGAAGACTCTTGAGAGTCCCTTGGACTGCAAGGAGATCCAACCAGTCCATTCTAAAGGAGATCAGCTCTGGGATTTCTTTGGAAGGAATGATGCTAAAGCTGAAACTCCAGTACTTTGGCTACCTCATGCGAAGAGTTGACTCATTGGAAAAGACTCTGATGCTGGGAGGGATTGGGGGCAGGAGGAGAAGGGGACGACAGAGGATGAGATGGCTGGATGGCATCACTGACTCGATGGACGTGAGTCTCAGTGAACTCCGGGAGTTGGTGATGGACAAGGAGGTCTGGCGTGCTGTGATTCATGGGGTCACAAAGAGTCGGACATGACTGAGCAACTGAACTGAACTGAACTGAACTGACTAAGTGTCAACAGAAATTCCTAAACATGTGTTTAGGAGGCAGGAACAAGACAGCTCATAGCAGTACTATTTGTCACAGCAAAAATCTGAAAGCAGCCTAAATGCTCATCAATAGTATAACTGGTAACTAAATTATGGCCTATTTATAAATTAAAATACGATGGAGCAGTAAAAATAAATGAACTCAAATAACACTTCCCTACACGGATGGATGTTTGAAACATACTACTGAATAAGACAAGTTGTGCATAGGAATATATACATAGTCATTTCATTTTGATAAAAATAGAGGAAAGGCAAAAGTAAACAAAATACTGTTTTGGCAAAAAGTTATATAAAAGGTAAAATTATATAAACAAAAGCAAGAGAGTTAAGAACACAACATTCAGATGGTCATTACGTTCGAGAGAAGATGAAAAGGACTGGGCACGGGACAGTGACAACCTCGAGTTGATGGCATTGTTCCAATTTGTAAAACGGAATATGTCATTTTTCACAGCATCAACTTCATGTTTGATAAGTATTTAACACTTTCCAAATGAAACCATTTTATAAACCCTCATTTTCTGTCCAAAGGGAACTCGGATAGCTTCGCCCAGAAGACTGGGTGACAGGCAAGAAAGAGACTGGCTGTGGAATGAAACAGACTCCAGTTTAATCTTAGGTGTTATTTTATCTCAACTAATAATCTAATCTCTCAAAGAGTTTTTTTGAGGATTAAATGAGAAAATGTATATGAGGTACATTGTAGGCATTCAATAAATGTTAATTCCACTTTCCCCAAAGGCCCCCATCTCTCCCTGTCTTGTGTCTCATAACAGGTTCACTTACCATGTTCTACACTGAAGTAGAACCATTGGTATACTGACTCTTACTTCTCCCCTCCACCAATAAATCATAAGCTCTTTATGGGCAAAGATACATGTATAGCATGTAACAAATGCTTGATCGTGTTGAACAGCACAACCTAAAAATAAAGATTGATATTCACATTTAATATTCTTTTCCAACTTGAAGTGGTAACCGTTAAAGTAATTTAACTGAAATGTTAAATAAATTTGGGGAAATCTTTAGAAAGGTTTTAAAGCTCTTGAAACAAATGAATGCACTCAATGTTATAAGGCTTGGCCTCTTCTTACCACATCTTTATCTTCTCAGTTGGTTGGTAAAATAACAAAGGTTTAATGCTTGATATAAAAATACATTTCAAGTAGGAATCTGATTTCTACTAGCAATTTTATTTTCCCCATTCCTTTTCATTCACAATTGTGTAAAATTTGTTCACTTCTTTTCATTTCTTTTTGACATATTGTTATTAGTAATAATACAATAGATTTAAATCTTACATTTGTAGCACCTTACTATATATGTTTTGTTCTCATAAGTTGTCAACAGGGAAAGACTTTGCTTAAGACCATGCAAATAATAAGTGGAAGAGTCAGAATTTGATTCCAGGAATTTTGCCACTGATATAAAGTGCCCTTTTCATTAAACATTCACTCCTCTCTTTGCAGATTCGAAAACATGCCTTGGAAGGTTTCATGACTGAAAACAGAGAGGCAGGGATTGTTTTTGGTTCTCTGCCCATATACAGGGTGAGTTGGAGGTATCTAGGACTAGAGTGATTCCAGAATAATTAGGGAATCTGGCATCTCATTCCTGACCTTAAGCAAGCAATCACATGAACCAAGCAGAAAGATGATTCCATAAACATGCTGAATCCAAAACCAGAGAAATCTTTGGGTTTCTGTGTCAGTGGCTTTGATCATTTTCTGTCATTCCACATTGAACAATACTACAGAAAAGTATTTCAGACTTTACCCTGGCTCTTCATCACCTATAGGATAAAACTAAATGCCTTTAGCCTGGCATCTCATGGTCTGACCTCCACCTGAACCGTATAACCCCATTTTCCACCATATTCTCCCATGTACACTACACTCCAGTGTGCTGACCTACCACTCCTTAAGCATCACTGCTCTTCCCTCTACTGTGACTTTGCCTGTGCTGCTCCTCTGCCAATAACTCCTCCACCCCTTGTTTCCCTCCAGATCCCTACTTCTCCTCCAAGTCTCCAACCCAGATAACCTCTGTTGTTTAATTAACCAAGAATAATAAACCAAAGACAAAACATTGCACCCTAATTTTAACTTATAATATTGTTTTATAAAATGTTACTTCTCTTTCCCAAGACCAGGTTGATAACCTCCTACAGGTATTAAACAGTTAAGCTATAGATGCTGCTAAGGGGAAAGCATCAGAATTAATAGTGGACTCCCGGGATGGTGGGTATGTTTTAAAGCAGTTGGACCTTCTCACTTCCTATCCCCCACCCCTGAATTCATAATACAGAATTTATCACCTTAAGTATGTCTTATTCTTTATTTATGGCTCCTAGGTACCAAGTCCCACTAGTCTAAGATTCCTTCCACTAATTGGTTCAGAAGCACAAAGGGAATCTTCAGATGGCATTCATGGAAAGAAGAAGGGAAGCCATGTTCAACATGAAAAAGTGAGTTAGTACTTAGAACTCCACAAGGTATACCATTTTGGTTTGGATTATTTCTTATCTCTGGGCCTAAAATTATCTCAGGTCGGACTTGTCTACAAATATTCCAGGATGCATATGTTTTAGCTCAGTGAGAAGGAAAACATAAATTTCCAGGACAGACAGAAAAATCAAGCAGGATCTCTGAGCCTGGGCAAATTAACATCCTAGAGTTAATTTCAAACTTAGGTTCACTGACTAATTTTAAAAGCCAGGCAGTATGGCATGACATATCTGATGGCTGTGTAGCCATTGTTACTTTCTAATATTATTGTACCTGCAGGATGGAGCCAAGATAACAGTAAGTTTCTGGCTCACCAGCCAAGTCAAGGAGAATCTTTTCCATGTATTAGTAGGAAAACTAACAGAAAACTTTATAGCTAACATGGTATTTTTATAAATGATTCTTTGATTTTCACAAAGATCACAAAGAAAATATTATACATTCATCTTAGAACTGGGGGGGAAAAAAAGGAACCAAAAGGGTGATTAAAATGACTTACCAAAGATCATATAAAATTAAGTCATAACCTGAAGTCAACTTTTTACTCCAAATATCATGCTCAGTGTCTTAAAATAAACAGCCTAAAAAACTAAAACCTTAAAACTGCTCTATTAGTTCTAGGAAGTTTGTATGAGCCTAATTTAAACTATGGCCATGTATCTAGTTATTCAAATTGATCAAATATTAAGAGGAAGATCTAACAAGTAGTAATTTTAATTTTAATTTTTTGACCACAACACACAGCATGTAGGATTTCTTAGTTATCCAATCAGGGATCAAACCCAAGCCCTCTGCAATGGAAGCACAGAGAGCTAACAACTGGATCACCAGGGAATTCTATTTTCATTTTTTAATTTATAGTTTATATTGGAGTATAGTTGATTTATCAGTACAATGTTATATTAGGTTCAGGTGTACAACAAAGTGATTAGGTTACATATATACACACTTCTAGTCTTTTTCAGATTCTTTTCCCATATAGATTATTCCAGCATATTAACTAGTCTCCTCTGTGCTATACAGTAGGTCCTTGTTGATTATTTTCTATATATTAGTATGTATATGTTAATCCCAGGGATTCTTCGGTGGCACTAGTGGTAAAGGATCCGCTTGCCAATGCAGGAGACGCAAGAGACGTGGGTTTGATTTCCTGTGTCCGGAAGATGCCCTGGAGAAGGAAATGGCAACCCACTCCAATATTCTTGTCTGGCAAATTCCATAGACAGAAGAACTTGGTGGGCTGCTGTCCATGAGTCACAAACAGTCGGACATGACTAAGCACACAACATATGTTAATCCCAACCTGTTAAATCTCTCCCCTCAGCCTTTCCCATTTGGTAACCATATGTTTCTTTTCTAAGTTGGTAAGTCTGTTTCTGTTTTGTAAATAAGTGCATTTGTATAATTTTTTAGATTTCACATATAAATAATATCGTATCTTTCTCTGCCTGAATTACTTCACTGTGATAATCTCTAGATCCATCCATGATGCAACAAGTGGCATCATTTTGTTCTTTTTTATGGTTGTTCCATTGTATATATGTACCATATCTTCTTTATCTATTCCTCTGTCAATGGACATTTAGGTTGCTTCCATGTCATAGCTAAACAGTGCTGTAAACTGTGCTGCAATGAACACTGGGGTTCATGTATAATTTTGGCCCATGTTTTTCTCTGGATATATGTCGTGGAGTGGGATTGCTGGATGATATGGTAGTTCTACTTTTAGTTTTTAAAGGAACTGTTACACTGTTCTCCATTGTGACTGTACCAATTTATATTCAAATCAGTAGTGTAGGAGGGTTCCCATCTCTCTACACCCTCTACCTACAAGCAATAAGGGAGTATTTATTGCTTGTAGACTTTTTGATGACGGTCATTCTGACTGGCATGAGCTGGTGTCTTATAGTTTTGACTTGCATTTCTCTAATAATCTGTGATATTGAGAAAATTTCATGTGCCTCTTGGTTATCTGTCTGTATTCGTTGGAGAAATGTCTATTTAGGTCTTCTGCCTATTTTTTAATTGTTTTTTTTCTTTGATACTGATAAATACAAACAGCTGTTTGTAAATCTTGGAGATTAATCTCTTGTCGATTACATTGTTTGTAAATATTTTCTCCCATTCTGTGGGTCATTTTATTGTTTTGTTTATAGTTTCCTTTGGTGTGCAAAAGCTTTTGAGTTTAAGTCCAATTTGCTTACATTTGTTTTTATTTCCATTGCTCTAGGAGATGGACTGAAAAAGACATTGCTGTGGTTTAGGTCAAAGTCTGTTTTGCCTATATTTTCCCCTAAGAGTTTTATAGTATCTGGATTTACATTTAGGCCTTTAGTCCATTTTGAGTTTATTTTTGGCTAGGACTTCCAAAACTACGCTGAATAAAAGTGGCAAGAGTAGGCAAATTTCTCTTGTTCCTGATCATAGAGGAAATGGTTTCACCTCTTCATTATTGAGTATGATGTTAGTTGTGGGTTTGTCATATATGTTTTTTTATTATATTAATGTAGGTTCCCTGTGTGCCCCCTTTCTAGAGAGTTTTTAATTATAAATGGGTGTTGAATTTTGTCAAAACCTTTTTCTGGATCTATTAAGATCATATAGTTTTTATTTTTCAACTTGTTGACGTGGTGTATCACACCAATTGATTTGTGGATACCAAACAATCCTTGCATCCCTGGAATGAATCTACTCTGTGGTGTGTGGTCCTATTAATGTATTGTTGGATTTTGTTTGCTAGTATTTTGTTGAGGATTTTTGCATCTATATTCATCAATGATACTAGCCTCTAATTGTCCTTCCTTGTGGTAACTTGGTCTGGTTTTGGTATCAAGGTGATGTTGGTCTCATAGACTGAGTTTGAGACTGTTCTTTCCTCTGTGATTTTTTTTTTTTGATAGTTTCAGAAGGATAGGTGTTAACTCTTCTCTAAATGTTTGATAGAATTTGCCTGTGAAGTCATCTGGTCCTGGACTCTTTTGGGGAGTTTTAAAATCACAGTTGCAATTTTAGTACTTCTGATTGGTCTGTTCATATTTTCTATTTCTTCCTGGGTCAGTCTAGGGAGGTTGTACCTTTCTAAGAATTTGTCCATTTCTTCTAGTTTGTCCATTTCACTGGCATAAATTTCTGGCAGTAGTCTCTTATGATCCTTTATATTTCTGTGTTGTTTCTTATCTCCTTGTTCATTTCAAATTTTATTGATTTGAGCCTCTTTTTTTTTTTTTTACTTGTAAGAGAAGTAAGCCTTTATTTTCTCATTTTCTTGATGAGTCTGGCTAAAGCTTTATTGATTTTATCTTTTCAAAGAACCAGGCTTTAGTTTCATTGACCCTTTCTATTGTTTTCTTCATCTCTATTTCATTTATTTCTGCTCTGATCTCTATGCTTTCTTTCCTTCTAATAATTTTGGGTTTGATTGTTCTTCTTTAGTTGCTTTAGGTATAAGGTTAGGTTATTTAACATTTTTCTTGTTTCCTGAGGTACGCTTTTATTGCTCTAAACGTCCTTCTTAGAATTCCTATTGCTATATCCCATTGGTTTTGGATCATCATGATTTCATTTGTCTCCAAATATATTTTAGATTCTTCTTTGATTTCTTCAGTGATCCACTGGTTGTTCGGTTGCAAATCAGCTAGCCTCCATAGGTTTTTATTGTCTTTTTTTTTCTTATAGTGATCTATCCAGGAGAAAATCCCATGTGCACCTGAATATGTATTCTGCTGCTTTTGGATGGAATGCTATATAAATATTGACTGAGTCCATCTGGTCTAATGTGTCATTTAAGGGCTGTGTTTCCTTATTGATTTTGTTTCTGGATTATCCATCAATGGATGAAAGCTGGTGTTAAAGTCCTCCACTATTATGTGTTACTGCTGATTTCTCCTTTTATGGCTTGCCTTCTCCTTTTATGTTAGCCTTGCCTCATCTATTGAGGTGCTCCAATATATATGGGAGCACATATATTTACAATTGTTATGTGTTCTTTCTGGATTGATCCCGTGATCATTATGTATTGTCTCTCTTTGTCTCTTTCAAAACTCTCTATTTTAAAGTCTATTTTAACTAATACAAGTATTATTAATCTAGCTTCTAGAGAGTTTTACTTGCATGCAGTATCTGTTTCCATCCCCTTACTTTCAGTATGTATGTTTCCCTAGATCTAGTGTGGATCTCTTGTAGAATGCATATTTATGGGTTTTATTTTCATATCCATCCAGCCAGTCTAAGTCTTTAGACTGTTGCAGCATTTAATCATCTTATGTAAGGTAATTCTCAAAATGTATGTTCTTATTGCCATTCTGTTCAGTTTTGAATTTGTTTTCATCTGTTTTTCTTCCCTTCCTCTTTTGTTCTCTTCTCTAATGATCTGATGGCTATGTTTAGTGTTGTTTTTTCTATTTTGTGTGTATATATCTGTTGTATATTTTTTATTTACAGTTACCACAAAGTGTTGATATACAGTCCATATATAAATGATGAAGTTACTGTTCTCTTACATTTCAAGTGCATTTCCAATGTTCTGCATTTGTACTTGCCTATTATCATCATTGTGGGTTTTTTTTTTTTTTTGGATGTGCAGCATGTGGAAAACTAAGTCCCCTGAGCGGGGACTGAACCTGCACCTCCTGCTTTGGAAGTGTGAATCTTCACCACCAGACTGCCAGCGAAGTCCCACGGTTGCTAATTTTGGATATCACATTTGTAGTGGATGATTTCCTACCTTTACTGCATGTTTGCCTTTACTGGTGAGCTTTTGCATTTGCAATTGTCTTCTTTCTAGTTGTGGTCTTCTTCTCCACTGAGAGAAGTTCCTTTAGCACTTGTTTAAAGCTAGTTTGGTTTGGTGGTGCTGAATTCTCTTCGTTTTTGCTTGGCTATAAACCTTTTCTCTTTTAAATCTGAACCAGAGCCTTGCTATACAGAAGTATTCTTGGTTGCAGTTTTTCCCTTTCACCACTTTAAATATATCATGTCACTCTCTTCTGTCTTACAGCTCACTTATCCATTGTTCTGCCTCCTTTATTCTGCTATTGATTCCTTCTGATGTATTTTGCATCACAGTTACTCTATTGTTCAACTTTGATATTCTTTATATTCTTTTTCATCTGTGCTTCCATTCTTTTTGAAAATATAGAATGGTTTGTACTATCATCACATTGAATTCTTTTTTGGGTATACTGCCTATCTCCATTTCACTTTTTTGTTCCTTCATCTGGAATATATTCCTCTGCTATCTTTTTGCCTTTCTTTTTACTGTCTCCATTCTGCAGGCTGCAGGAATGTAGCTCCTCTTGCTTCAGGTGTTTGCCCCTGGTAGCTGAGTCTGGCCTAAGAGGGTTGTGCAGGGTTCCTGGTGGAAGGAACTGGTACCTATCCTCTGGCCAGTGGAACTAAGTTTTGTCCCTCTGGTGAGCCAGGTTGTATTGCAAATGAACCCCTCCTATCATCTCCTTGTTATTTTGGTTGGTTCCAGTCTTTTTTGTTAATGGTTTTTCAGCAGTTAGTTGTGGTTTTGATGTTTTCATGAGAAGAGGTAAGCTCGAGTCCTTCTACTGTACCATCCTGACAGTATGGTACAGTATGTCTCCTCTCTGACAAATTTAGACATTTCTTAACCTAGACTTTTGAAATCAAATGAGTTTAACTTTTTATATGCATGTCTCCCAAAAATACCTAATTGAAAACTTTCTCATTTGTGGGATCATCACTTGACTTTATTATTTTTTTGTAAGTCAGTGGACTCTGATGATATTAATATAGAATATCTATACCTTACAAAAACCTAGGAAGCTTCTTTATGTTTTCTTTTAACTAACCTTTTACAGATCAGGCAACAAATCCCAAGAATGGATAACTGCAGAGTTAAGTAGTTTTAAAGCCTTTGCTCTTCTTCCATGCCCTGCTGCAGCCCCACCTCCTGTATTTTTTTAAACACATTTTTACCCTGGAGGCACACAGGAGAGTTAAACTACTATTTATTTAACTATCCTCTTTTAGGATATTATTTAACTATCCTCTTTTAGGAGGATTAAAAGCTCTACAAAAGTTAGTGGCAAAACTTGACTCCAAAAAATTGTGCTCATCATATAATCCAGTTATTAATTATCTGTCCTTTATTTCTCAGGTACAACGAAGGAGAAGTCTGAAAAGAAATTTGGTCCCACAAGTAAACCTGGCTTCTTCTTTCTTCCCAGCCATCCCCAAGTGAAAAGAGAAAAATCAGAAGTGGCTGCTGTTATCTGAGCTTTACATCAAAGGGCAAGGACTCAATTATATTCCAGTCTTTATTTCAGGATGAAAGTGAGGGTCTATCAATCAGATATTGTTATCCATCTCTGTATCCTCACGCCATCCTGTCTGTGGGTAAGATTACTCAGGGTGCTCAGATGACCTCATCTCTGAATATCAAGCAAGTAGCAAGCAGCCAGTTTGCTAATGTTTTTCCTTCATGGAGATCACTTACTGAATAGGCAATATTTCTCATTCACTCTCAGGAAAATGACACATAAAGAAAAAAAGAAAATAAATAGCATAAAGTAGATCTAAAATAATACAGTTATCAATGACTAGCTTTCCACCTCTCCCTATTGTTCACCGTAATTTATAACCTGAATTATTATCAGAATGCTTGCAGCAGGAGGCAAATTACTTATGTGTCATGCTATGTGCAATCAATGAGAATTATTATTAAAAAAAGTGTCAATCAGGCCTCTAGCATTTGTCTTATTTATTTAGAGAAATGTCATATGGAAGAAAATGTCCAGAGTTTCTTAAAGTTAGAAGTTATTTGCAATTAGTCTATATAGATTCCAGATGTTAGAATTTCAATGGTTATCTGATGTTGCCAGGGTCCATCTTTTACTGATACCTATATTAACTGATAGAGAAGTCAATAGCACTCCACTCTCGTACTCTTGCCTGGAAAATCCCATGGATGGAGGAGCCTGGTAGGCTGCAGCCCATGGAGTCGCTAAGAGTCAGACACGACTAAGTGACTTCACTTTCACTTTTCACTTTCATGCATTGGAGAAGGAAATGGCAACCCACTCCAGTGTTCTTGCCTGGAGAATCTCAGGGACGGGGGAGCCTGGTGGGCTGCCGTCTATAGGGTCGCACAGAGTCGGACACGACTGAAGCGACTTAGTAGCAGCAGCATATTAATTGCTTCTGGTATTTTGATCAAATGATTAATTACCATTGGGTACTCATGTAAAAAATAAAAGCATCTACATTTGATGAATAATAAATGAGATTTTAAATAAGTCAAATGAAGAAGGTATCAAGAATTAAAGCCTAAAGACTGGCTGAACCAGGTCTCTTTGGGAAAATATTTAGGGTTATAAGTAATAAAAGCATTCTGCTGTCAAGTATTAGTCTGTTTTCCACAAAGCACAAGGCCACATGGGAAGAAAAACCTATGGTCCCTGAGCATTTGATACTGCCTTTACATTCTAGGAAGGGTTTTATGGTTCTGAAAATCATAACAACTTTGGAAAACTAAACTAAGAAAACCTTTTATTATGTATCAGTTCAGTTCAGTCACTCAGTCGTGTCCGACTCTTTGTGATCCCACGAATCGCAGCACGCCAGGCCTCCCTGTCCATCACCAACCCCTGGAGTTCACTCAGACTCACGTCCATCGAGTCACTGATGCCATCCAGCCATCTCATCCTCTGTCGTCCCCTTCTCCTCCTGCCCCCAATCCCTCCCAGCATCAGAGTCTTTTCCAATGAGTCAACTCTTCGCATGAGGTGGCCAAAGTACTGGAGTTTCAGCTTTAGCATCATTCCTTCCAAAGAACACCCAGGACTGATCTCTTTCAGAATGGACTGGTTGGATCTCCTTGCAGTCCAAGGGACTCTCAAGAGTCTTCTCCAACACCACAGTTCAAAAGCATCAATTCTTCAGCGCTCAGCTTTCTTCACAGTCCAACTCTCACATCCATACATAGGCATGTACTAACCATGGTAAGTCTAATTAACTTAACATCCATCCCATAGATAGTTACAATTTTTTTTGTGGTAAAAAAGTCTAAGAGGACTTTCACGCTTCCCTGGTAGCGGGCAAACTGGCTTCCCTGGTAGCTCAGACAGTAAAGCATCTGCCTACAAGGTGGGTTCAACCCAGGATCGAACCCGGCTTGGGAAGATCCCCTGGAGAAGGAAATGGCAACCCACTCCAGTATTTTTGCCTGGAAAATCCCATGGACTGAGAATCCTGGCAGGCTACAGTCCATGGGGTCACAAAGAGTCGGACACGACTGAGCGACTTCACTTCACTTCAAGAGGACTTTCATGATCTTCTCTCTGTGACCACATGGGGGAGCAGCTACAGTGCAGGTACCTGAGGGTTGCTGAGGAATTTTTTTTTAAACGATCTACTCTCAGGAACTTTTTAGATATACAACACAGAATCATTAACCACAATCACAGTGCTATATGTTACATCCTCGTGACATTTATTTTATAATTGGATGTCTACCTCTTAACTTCCTTCATCCATTTTGCCCCTAGAAGACTCCTTTTTAAAAAAATTCTAAAAGTAAAGATGAAAATTCAAAGGACCTCATGAAAATGATTTCATTTCTGTCTTTAATCTCAGTTGTAAAAGGTCATTTCATCCCCACAGATTTCCTAGAATAAAACAATATTGAATACCCTGCCATGCACTAAATCCCTTTAATGTGGCATTCAGGGCTCTAAATTAGCATCCCTCTTCTTTTTTCACTGAAGGATTCTCTCTGGCCTCTTTTTACAGAAACATACAATTTCTTGACCCTCTTATGACTAAAAAAATATTTTGGAATTTTTGCACATTATGTAATATATGATTGTATTTTAGTCAGCATACTGTTAAGAATGGCAGTATAATAATAATATTTAATGATATACAAAATATGTAGAAAAATTTTGTCGTTTTAATTTCCTTACTGATTTAAAATGCAGTATTTACATTACAATTCAGACATATGGGGAGAAAAAGGGTTTTAAGACAAGTTTATCCTGGTATGTAGATAAACACAAATGACAAAAACTAATCACAAAAGTCTTATAAGGAGGCAAGAGGGTCAAGGGCTACTCTCATGACTCAGATGGTAAAGAATCTGCCTGCAATGCAGGAGACCTGGGTTCAGTCCCTGGGTTGGGAAGATCCCCTGGAGAAGGGAATGGCAACCCACTCCCGTATCCTTGCCTGCAGAATCACATGAACAGAAGAGCCTGGTGGGCTACATGGGGTAACAGAGTTGGACATGACTGAGCAACTTTCACTTTTTACTTTCAAGAGGGTCAACATTGATAAAAAGAGATTTGACAACAGAAGCAGACTTGGGTGTAATATGCTTTGAAGACGGAAGGAGATGCCACAAGTCAAAGAATGTAGGCTGCTGCTGAAACTAGAAAAGGCAACAAAACAGATTTCCCCTGGAGCTTCTAGAAGGAACATAGCCCTGTTAGATTCATTTCAGAAATATGGTCTCCAGAACTGTAAGATAACAAATGTGTATTATTCTAAACCATTGAGATTGTCATACTTTGTTACAGCAACAGAAAAAAAAAAAACAGAGAAGGGGTTATAGTTAATTTCAATTTCAACCTCCTAGGCAAGGTCTAGGCATCACTTTTGTTGTTGTTAATCTCCCTATGTGATTACTCCTCACTTGCGGTCAGAGTTTAAAAGTAGTAAACTAGGAGGGTGAAGGAGATGGTAAAATATTCTGACACCAAAGGAATGGCCTGTCTTCACTAAGTAGCTCTACTAATACAGAAAATTCAAGATTATAGAATAAGGGATATAACATTTTGATACAGGACCAAACAACAAAGAAATATTAACCAGAGCTGTCAGACTATGCACACTTCAGCAGAGTGTCCGAAGAATCTGTTGAAGCCAAGCTTGGACATACGCCATTTTTTATTAGTATTCACTTATATATCTTGTGTTTTGTTTGCTTTGTTGTTTTCTAAGTTTGTTTTTAGTCAAATTAATTATAAATTTTTTAAATGCAGATAAAGCTTATACTTTTTATAATCTAATTTAAACGAATTCTTGGATTCATTTATTGTGGAAGATATAATGTTGGTCACAAAATCCTGGTTATTTTTATTTCATAATATCCTGAAATCCCATCTGCTATTTGGCCCAGTGTTGAAGCCAAGTCCGCCCAACCTTCTGGGTGTGGCTAGGATATTTTGGGTGATATCCTAGCACCTTTTAGGATGACATAATTAGATTTATTCCAAGCTAGCAGATTTTACTCCTACCAAGTTGGGAACACCTGAGAATAAATATCAGTGGTCATCCAGACAGAAAATCAATATAGAAACATTAGACTCGAATGGTATTAGATCATATAGACTTAATATATACATACTTCATCCCATCCCAAATCAGCAGAATACACATTCTTCTCAAGTGTACATGGAACATTCACCAGGATAGATCACCTGTAAGGTCACAAAAAAAAGTATCAGTAAATTCAAGAAGACTGAAATCACATCCAGCAATCTCTCTGTCCACAACAGTATGAAACTAGAAATCAATCAAAAGAAAAAAAAACACACACAAAAATGTGGAGACTAAACAACATGCTACTGGACAGTGAGTAACAATGAATGAGTCATCAAAGAATAAAAGGAGAAATTTTACAAATATATAGAGAAAA
Source organism: Bison bison bison (assembly GCF_000754665.1). Taxonomy (NCBI): domain Eukaryota; kingdom Metazoa; phylum Chordata; class Mammalia; order Artiodactyla; family Bovidae; genus Bison; species Bison bison. The sequence goes on along the minus strand of NW_011494636.1, from coordinate 1,455,434 downwards.
ATTAACACAGAAATAGGACATATCAAAATTTATAAATGCAGCAAAAGTGGTTCTAAGAGGAAAGTTTGTAGCAGCACAGGATACCTCAAAAAACAAGAAAAATCCCAGATAATTTAATTTTACCCCTAAAAGAACTAGGAAAAAAAAAAAGAAGAGCAAACAAAGCCCAAATTAGAAGAAAGTAAATAATAAACATCAAAGTGGAAATAAATGAAAGAGACTAAAGTATCGGTGAAACTAAGAGCTAGTTCTTTGAAAAGAACCTTTACCTAGACTAACCAAGAAAGAGGCCTTAAATAAATAAAATGAGAAATTAAAGAGTGGACGTTACAACTGATAACCACAGAAATATGGAGGATGATACCCGACTATTACGAAAAATTATACACCAACAAAGTGGGCAATACACAAGAACTGGATACATTGCTAGAAACATACTATCTTACGAGATTGAGGCATGAAGCAATACAAAATCTGAATAGACCAATTACTGTAACAAGATTGAAACTATAATAAAAAACTCCCAACAAACAGAAGCCCAGGAACAAATGATTTCACTGGTATTAATAAATTCCATAAAACATTCAAAAAAATTAATACCTATCTTTTAAAACTCTTCTAAAACACTGAAGAGGAAGGAACCCTTCCAAACACATTTTACAAAATCATTATTAACCCAATACAAACACTAGACAAAGGCAATCCAAAAAAGGAAATTATAGGCTAATATCCTTCATAAACATGTATTGTTTTATACATAGAAAATTCTAAATACTCCACAAAAAAACTGCTAAAATAAATTCAGTCAAGTTTCAGTTTAAAATAATCAACACACAGGTTTTTAGCATTCCTATACACTGATAAAAAACTATCAAAAAGAGAAACAAAAAAATAATAATCCCATTTATAGTTACATCAAAAACAATAAAACATCTAGGAATAAATTTAACCAGGGACATAAAAGACCTGTATGCAGAAAACTATAAGGCACTGATGAAAGAAATTAAAGAAGACCCAAATAAATGTAAAGATATTCCATGTTCATGGCAGAGGATCTGAATAGACATTTTCCCCAATAAAATATAACATGTCAAACAAGCACATGAAAAGATGTTCAAGCACATATAGGTAAATAGATATATATTTAAATATAAATATTAATATATACAGGTATATATATATATATATATATACCTACATTTATAGGTGTATATATACATAACTCATTCAACTCAACATAAAAAAAGAAATCCAAACAATACAAAAGCAGAGGATATGAATAGACATTTTCCCAAAGAAGATACAAAATGTCAAACAAGCACATGAAAAGATGTTCAAGGATACTTATTACGGAAATGCAAACCAAAACCACGACGAATCACCTCACTTCTGTTAGAATGCCTATTATCAAAATGGGGAACACATGTATACCTGTGGCGGATTCATTCTGATATTTGGCAAAACTAATACAATTATGTAAAGTTTAAAAATAAAATAAAATTTAAAAAAAAAGACAAATACTGGAGAGAATGTGGGAGAAAAAGGAAGCTTTTACACTATTGGTGCAGCCACTATGAAAAATAGTATGCAGATTTCTCAAAAAATTAAAACTAGAAATATCACATGACCCAGCAATTCCACTTCTGGGTATTTATCCAAAGAATCTGAAAACACTAATTAGAAAATTGTATGCATCCCTATGGAGAAGGCAATGGCAACCCACTCCAGTACTCTTGCCCGGAAAATCCCATGGACGGTAGAGCTTAGTAGGCTGCAGTCTATGGGGTCGCTAAGAGTTGGACACGACTGAGCGACTTCACTTTCACGCATTGGAGAAGGAAATGGCAACCCTCTCCAGTGTTCTTACCTGGAGAAACCCAGGGATGGTGGAGCCTGGTAGGCTGCTATCTATGGGGTCACACAGTGTCGGACACGACTGAAGGGACTTAGCAGCATGCACCCCTATGTTCATTACGGCATTATTTACAATAGTTAGGATGTGAAAACAACCCAAGTGTCTACTGATGGGTGAATGGATGAAGAAGATGTGCTATGTACCCAGTTGTCCAGGTACGTCTGAATTTCAGATACACGTGGAAATTTTTTTAGAATGTTTCAAATATTGCATTAGGCATACTTGTACTAAAAAAATGTATCTGTTTACCTGAAATTCAAATGTAACTGGGCCTATATTATTATCTGGTAAATCTGGGGGACAAAGTCAAATAAAATAGTATGAGAAATGTCAAGGCAGAGGTCATCACAGGATATTTGGGCACATGTCAGGAAAGACTTCAGAGAGCTGATAAGACAACTGAATTTTAAGCTGATAATTGTGTGGTCTGTGCCACTCATTTCAGAATTATTAACACATCATCATGATTTGTGATTTCACTTTTTGATGAATATATGTTTTGTGTACAGAAACTTGCTTAAAGACAGTAACCAGTTCTTTGTGTTCCCCATATCACCTAGTACGGACAGGCACACATAAGGCATGCATTGATGTTATGGAAATACCCAAACTTTCTGGCCAACCCAATAGTAAGTAACTGCATGAATTGATTCAAATGGTTTTACCTTCTCAAAGTGTAAAAATATTCTGTTTAGGAAATCATTGTTAACTGATATTTTCTTCTTTAGTTTTTAAACACTATAGCCAAGAGTCCTGTCTAGAACCTTTGGAGTCAAATTAGTAATAAAGATATGGGTTGTTCGTAGGGCAGTAACCTATCAAGTCTCATGATGCAGTGGGCATATTTTTGATGTTTGGGCTCCTTTCTAAGGCCCACCCTCCCCCCTCCCCACCCACATTTAGATCCCTTTTCCACTTACTACAGTTTGGAACTGTTCCCCCCACTTCCACTACAGGCAGCTCCAAGCTGATCCAGAGTGAGGTCTACTGCTGTACAAGGTGTTGGAACCACAGAGGAAGATCGTTTTTCTGACCTCCTCTCCTAGCCTGAGGTATTAAGACTAGACCTGGGGGAGGCAGCCACGTTCCCACTTAGCATATTTTCCCCAAGTGGCATCTTTCCAACAATTTATAAGGTAGTATGTTGACATGATAGATGTTAGATTCATCATGAAAAGACTTTAAAAAGAAGTATGAGGAAAAACATGCAGAGTGGGCAGTCAAAATGGGAGCCTTTTTAAAATCACTTTTCCTCCTTTAACTCCTTAAATTGAGTCTGAATTTATCATTCATGCCCATCCCTGGGCCAAGAGTATATTCTGTGGTCTAACCTAAGGTTCTTTCCGATTTCTTTTTCTGCAATATTCCTAAGAAGACAGTAATCAGGTCCAGAGTATCATGAGGACTCGAAGTTTCACCCCATGTGGCTGCCAAAATAAAAAATGTCTTTAAAGTCTATGCACCATAACCCATTTTCACGACTGCTTGGTTAGTTTCTCCAGGCCAAAGATAAAGCAGGACACCAGGTAAGGTGGTTAGGACAGACTTCAGTCAGTAATATATTGCAATAAGGAAAAGTGTCAATCATGAAGTGAACTCACCCTGGATTTGTACAGAAGTGACTGGGCAGTTTCAAGAGAAAATACGGGTGTGTGTGCGTGGTGACTCAGTAGAGTCAGGGAGTGAAAAATAAAAAAGAATGGGAAGGAGAACTGACCTGAGACTGCTAAGCAGAATTTATGGAAGTTAACCTCCTCCCTTCTTAGAGATGCTGGGGATAGAGATCTTGTCTTTGGATGTTAACGGGAACAAATGCTGAATTCTTTTGGTAGCCTTGAGCTTTCTCAGTTAGGCACTTCAAGTGGGGCTGGGGTGACCCAAGGGATGTGGTGGTAGTTGTTCAGCTGCTAAGTCGGGTTCCACTCTTTTGCGACCCCATAGACTGTAGCCTGGTGGGCTGCAGTCCATGGGGTCGCGAAGAGTCGGACACGACTGAGCGACTTCTCTTTCACTTTTCACTTTCATGCCATTGGAGAAGGAAATGGCAACGCACTCCAGTGTTCTTGCCTGGAGAATCCCAGGGTCGGGGGAGCCTGGTAGGCTGCCGTCTATGGGGTCGCACAGAATCGGGCACAACTGAAGCGACAGCAGCAGCAGACTGTAGCCCGCCAGACTCCTCTGTCCATGGATTTTCCAGCAATAATACTGGAGAGGGTTGCCATTTCCTTCTCCAGGGGATCTTCCCGACCTAGGGATGGAACCCGTGTCTCCTGCACTGGCAAGCAGATTCTTCACCACTGAGCAACCAGGGAAGCCCCAAGGATGTGGACTTGATGTTACAAACTATGTTACTATTCAAGTCTTTATAGAGCAAGGTTGAGTCTTAGTTGAGAAGAGGGCAGAGGAGCCCGTCCAGTTAGTTTAAGTAAAGACTCTTTGTCACTTATCAATTAAATTACTTAGTAAGCGCTTCCTCCACTTCTGGAAGTCTACAGGAAGGGTCCAAAGAATGTATACCTCAAGTTGCACTTTCTGTGTTCCTGGAACCACGTGCAGCGCCTGTTAAGAGCCAGGGTAAGCAGCACAACACAAGCACTAGGGACAATTCCAGCCAGGACCCTTTTTAAGTTTGGAAACCTCAACATAAACACAGGGCGGCGTTCTCCCAGCTTCAGCGCCTGGACCTGAGGCCGCAATTGGGAGAGATCCACGACTCCATCAGCCTGCGAAAGGAGCTCAACGAGCGTTCCGGGAGCCATGCCCTGTGAGGCAGCTCAGCCAGCTCCGCTCACCCTCCATAAGGACGCTTCGGAGTCCAGGGGCTGACTGCGGTGGCGGATACAGGTATCCAGGTGGCCAGGACCTGGTGACTCAGGCAGGAAGCGAGGAGCCGTGGGAAGCTGAGCAGACGTCGCAGAGGAGGTGACGTCACTTCTGGGCGGAGTCTCGGGCCATCCCGCGCAAATTGAAAAGTCCGGCCCTCCGTGCTGCGCTGCGTCCCTGCTTCTAGCTTTTGGCGCCGCTGGCTGGCGCGCTGCGGCACAGGTGAGTGCGGGCCGTGGCCTTGGGCTTCTGAGTCCGCACCTGGCTGCCATCGGACGGACGGGAGAAGAGGGACCTCCCCGGGAAGCAAGCGGAGCCAGCTGTGCAGAACACGCGGTAGATCCGGGCTGGTCCCCGCCCCTGCCCTTGGATATCCCGGGTCTTAGGGGCAGAAGAGGAGCATCTGGCAAGATACTAGACCCTGCAGCGGCCCTGGGAGACGGTGCGGGGGTATATGGGCCAGGGGAGGGCGCTCAGCCAGACCAGGGCTGCGGTTTGGCTGACTGAAGGAGGGTCCTTTCGTTTTCCTGAAGAAGCTACCAGGGCAGGCTTACCTGCAAGCTCCCACCTTCCAAATACTTGACAAGTATATTCTTCATGTTGTGCAGGCCAAAGGAACGTGTCTTCTGGAAAGGGCGTGTGGGCCCCCCTTCCAGTCCGTGAGAGAGGCTGGAGCGATGACGTTGTGCCGTCAGTACTGCCGGGTGCCGCGGGCGGTCCCCTGAGGACGCTTTGTGCCTAAAACCCCCGATCTCCTCCATTGTTTCATCGTGCTAAAGAGGAAACATTTAGGAGAAACTTGTAAGTTTCACGAAATATATGTATTGTGTTGGGCTTCCCTGGTAGCTCAGTGGTAAAGAATCCGCCTTGGGGATTCCCAGGTGGCGCTAGTGGTAAAGAACCTGCCTGTGCAGGAGACAAGAGATGAGAGTTCGATCACTGGGTGGGGAAGATCCCCTGCAGGAGGAAATGGCAACCCACTCCAGTATTCTTGCCTGGAGGTCCCATGGACAGAGGAGTCTGGCAGCCTACGGTCCATGGGGTCGCAAAAGAGTTGGACACGGCTTGGCGACTAAGCACCAGCATACACTATGTCAATTTTCCTCAGAAGAAGAAAACTCTTTTTAGGAACCTCTGAGAGGTCGGAGACTAATTGTTTTTCATAAATTGTGGTGTGAGGACCTCCTGCATCCAAATGACCTGCCTTGTTTAAAATGCAGAATTCCCACCTCACTCGAGGACTAATGAATCATAGTCCCTAGGAGTGGAATTTAGACTGTAGGAAGAACTGAAATTTGAAGACTGCTGTACTAGACTATCAGAACTTTGATACAGGGTATCATCAGCGTGAGTCTGTCTTTTGATCTTGTACATTCTTCTTTTCCTCCCAGACTTAATACCTCTTGTGAGAGATTTATTTTAGGAAATGCTAAGCAACTGCTCAGTTTTTGTCACGGGGTTTGGAGGAGGGGACAGTAATTGCTAGGGAAAGGATTGGCAGCTACAGGTTTCTGTATAGAAAGGAGGCTTGGGGCTGCAACTTGGATGGAAGATGGTGGAAAGCTAAAACATTTTTCTCGAAACTAATTGGACAGTAGGTGCAGTTTCTCCTTATTTGGGGATAGTTTTCAGAGAGTCTGATGGAGTTGCCCCTGGGCACCACCACTGCTTATTAACAGAATGTTGGTTTCTTGGAATAAAGCATTCTGATGGTGGTAAATTTCAGTCCTAAAAAAGTACACCTTTAGTTCTAGAATTGTTTGTTTTATTTTTCAGTTGAAATGTCTTATGAAGTATTTTGCATGTTATTTCATATAATGCCTGTGCAGATGCAGGTGATATCGTAGCATATACAGTTTTATAGATGTTATAAAGCAATGCCTTTTTGGAGAGAAGACAGACTCATACTTTTTTAGTACCTTCTACCTGCTTTGTTCAGTGTTAAGGGCTTAGAGTAAACATGATTCCAAATGGGAAAGCACTTTAGAAAGAATAAACACTAAGGAACTATCAAGTGGCATTAGATTAGGATACTAGACTATGGAGGTTGTTTGACAGAGAGGGGCCCACTTAAAATATTAAAGAGCAGTGATTCTCAAATATCTGAACAATAACAGTTGCTATATCAATTTCCAAGCTCTTTTCTTTATTTTTCCAAAACTGCAGTAAATATATTTTGCTTTAAATTTTGCTGTTTTCCCTTTCTCTTTTTATATCATATAGTTAACTTGGCACTATGGGGATACACGGATTGCTGCAATTTATCAAAGAAGCTTCTGAACCTATCCACATAAGGAAGTATAAAGGGCAGGTGGTAGCTGTGGATACATATTGCTGGCTTCACAAAGGAGCTGTTGCTTGTGCAGAAAAGCTAGCCAAAGGTGAACCTACTGATAAGTAAGTTTGGATCTTATATTAATTCTTTGCCAGTTAAGAATGAGACTTACAATGACCTTTTTTCAGAAAGGAGTCATTTTTATTCAGTGCAGGGTTTATTAAGAAGTGAGAATATATGCTTTAGAATATTGCCAAGGAACATTTCCCTCTTTGATGTAGGTCTAGTTTCCATTCTTTCTAATAAGCCAGAGTATTAGGACACTAATGGACAAAGGCCAAAGACTCTCTTCTTTTTTCTATTATCTAAGGTAAAACTTTTTAACAATATTCTACAAATCCATGGTGATTTCACAATTCATAGGCAACACATTTGCTAAGCCCTGTTAGCCAAACCAGGCAGTTGTTTCTAAGGGACATGGTGTTCTCATTCCCTTTTACTTCACTTGGGGCCAAAAATTGTGGCCATCCTGATATCCAGTCATAACTCTGTGCCTTCATTTGAGGCAGGACAAATGCCTTCTTTATTTTTTAAATAGAAACACTAGAAAAACAAGCAAGCATAGTTTTTAGACAGAGATTTTCCACAGGGATTTGGACACTATTATGTATTTTCTTTTCTGCAATGCATGCTTTATCTCCTAGAGTAAAGGCTCACAGATCTTAGTCCGATGTACTTAGGCACAAAGGACATTAATGATCCTTTTTGTTTACAGAAAATGGAGGAGGGGGTGGGGATGGACAGCAATAGAGAAATCATTATTGAAAAGTAGCTGTGTGTTTGGGGCTTTCAGGCCTATCAAGTTAATTTGCCCAAAAGTGGAGAGTCTGGGCATTTCAGCCACTCTCAACTGTTGTAATCATTTTTGGAAAGTGATTTGTTTTCTACCACTGAATTTGAATGGGACAACAGAGGATGAGATTGTTGGATGGCATCACCGACTCAATGGACATGAGTTTGAGTAAGCTCAGGGAGCTGGTGATGAACAGGGAAGCCTGGCGTGCTGTAGTCCATGGGGTCACAAAGAGTCGGACATGACTGAGTGAACTGAACTGAATTTGAGCAGTAGCAGTAATAGTTCAAAACTGCAAGTTTTTCAGTGCTGCCTTCAGTGTTTCTTTTAATTCTCTTCCCTAGGAGGAGAACTTTATCTCCTATTTATTGGTATTTGTTAAGGGTTCTAATATTTTTGAGTAACTGGAAGAGCTATCCAGAGTGCAGGGGATATCTTTTATTACCAGATGAACTCCACAGGTCCGGCCTCTGGCAACCACAAGCCTGTAGTCTAGATCGCCTCCTTTGTTGACAATCAGCTGTCCAGAGGTGTGTGAGTTTATTCTTGCGCTGTGTATTTTATTCCATTCATCTCTGTGCCTGTTTTTGTGCTGATACTGTGTTGTTTTGATTACTATAGCTTTGCAGTATTGTGTGAAGTCCGGGAAGTTAAGCAGGAGCCTCTTGCTTTGTTTTTTTTTTTTTTCCCTCAAGATTGCTTTGGCAATTCTAGGTCTTTTATGGTTCCATTTAAGTTTTAGGATTATTTACTCTAGTTTTGGGGGAAATGTCATTGGTATTTTCATAGATATTGCATTAAATCCATAGGTTGCTTTGGGTCATATGCCATTTTAACAATATTAATTCTTCCAATTAAAAGAGCATGGGATATCTTTCCATTCTTTGAGTCATCTTCAGTTTCCTTTTAATGTTTTATACTTCTCAGCATATGTCTTTCACCTCTTTGGTGAGATTTATTCCTAAGTGTTTCAAAAGGGATTGTTTGTTTTCATTCCCTTTCTGCCATTTCATTGTTAATATATAGGAACACAACTGATTTTGTATGTTAATCTTGTATCCTGCTACCTTGCTAAGTTCATTTATCAGTTCCCCTGGTTTATGTATGGAGACTTCAGGGTTTTCTATTCATAGTATCATGTCTTCACTACCAATTTAAATACATTTTATTTCTTTTTCTTATCTGATTGCTGTGGATAAGACTTCCAGTATTATGTTGAAGAGAAGTGGTGAGAGAGGATATCCTTGTTTTGTTTCAGATTTTAGTGGGAAGGCTTTGAGCTTTCACTGTTGAGTATTATATTCACTGTGGGTTTGTCATAAATAACTTTTTATTATGTTGAGATATGTTCCCTCTATACCCACTTTCATAAAGGTTTTTATCATGAATGGATGTTGAATTTTGTCAGATATTTTTTCTGTGTCTATTGAGATGATCATGTGGTTTTTGTCTTTTCTTTTGTTGATGTGATGTATCACCTTGTTTGATATACATGTGTTGAACCATCCTTGTGACCCTGGAATGACTCTACACATAGTAATTTTAATTGTCTTGCCAGAATAAAAATCTAAATGCAATACATGATTCTTGTTTGCATCCTGCACTGGGGGAAAACTGTAGCAGAGCTGTGCTATAGTCAACTTACATGAGCTTCCTATACACCATCTTCTCCCAGTTCAGCATTTAATGAGCCTACGTTAGTAGTTTATCCACCATTGTAGAATACGCATGTCAAGGCAATTGACAAACGCTACAAATCAGGCACCCCTTTCCCCAGAACTGGTTGTTGCACGTTTATTAGGTCACCACTGGTTATAACCTTACTGAGACAATTGGATAAATTTTAATATAGACTGTATATTAGATAATATTATATTACTATTAGATTTCTTGGGTATAATAATGGTGTTGTTGGAGAAATCAGGTATTCTACTGTTCTTTTAACTTTTCAATAGATTTGAAATTTCTCAAAGCAAAAGAAAACGGGTGGGAGGGTGGAGAGGTAAAAAGATTAGATTTAGAATAATGCAATGTCAGAACTTCAGGAATGTAAAAGTCTTAAATCTACACCTGAAGAAAACATATAGCCAGTAGCCCATTAGGATCCAAGGCAGGATTTGAATCCAAGTCTAAATTAGAGTTTATATTTCTTAATTATTTTTCTTCATTTTCATAGGTATGTAGGATTTTGTATGAAATTGGTAAATATGTTACTATCTCATGGGATCAAGCCTATCCTGGTATTTGATGGATGTACTTTACCTTCTAAAAAGGAAGTGGAAAAGTCTAGAAGAGAGTAAGTGATACCTTAATGTAATTATTTAAGGTTTGACATTGTGGTCTCTATGATACTAATTTCTCTTTTGTTTTAGTTTGTCAAGGCTTGTTTTAAACTCGTACCTAAATGGATTTCCTTAAATGTTCCATGTATGCTGGAAAGGAAAGTATTCCTCAGTTATTGAGTGGATAGTTTTATGTCTGTCCAGTAAATCAAGCTTATTGGTTGTAGTATTCAAATCTTCCATATCCTTATTGATTTTTTGAATGTTTTTTTAAATGTGTGTCTACTTAATCCTACTTAATAAGCTTCCCTGGTAGCTCAGCTGGTAAACAATCTACCTGCAAAGCAGGAGACCCCAGTACGATTCCTGGGTCAGGAAGATCCCCTGGAAAAGGGATAGACTACCCACTCCGGTATTCTTGGGCTTCCCTGGTGACTCAGACAGTAAAGAATCCGCCTGCAATGCAGGAGACCTGGGGTCAATCCCTGGGTTGGGAAGATCCCCTGGAGAAGGGAATAGCTACCCACTCCAGTATTCTGGCCTGGAGAATTCCATAAACAGAGGAGCCTGACTGGCTGTAGTGGAGGCACAAAGATTCAGACACAACTGAGCAACTTTCACTTTACTTAATCTATCAATTACTAAGAAAAGTATGTTAAAATTTCACTATAATAGTGGAATTGTCAGTTCCCTTGTAGTTCTGTCCATTTTTTTTCCTGCTTTGTTTGTTTTGAAGCTATTTTATCGGTAGCATTCAGGTTTAGAATTTGTTATTTTTTTGGCATATAAGAACAATATGCACTGACTTTTTAAATTTCTGTGCTTTTTTGTTCTAAAGTCTATTATGTCTGATGTTAATATAGCCATAACAATTTTCTTTTGTATGTTTCTAATTTCTTTTTCTGTTGACTTTTACTATGTCATTGGTTTTAAGTTTGTCTTTTATAAAGAATACATCACTGTAATTTTTTTTAATCGATTCCGTCAGTCTTTGTCATTTTTAAAACTGTAGTTTTATTCTTTTTACCTTGATCTTGATTACTAATATATACCTCCTACCTTGTTTGATTTCTGGGTTGATTGTTTTTTCCACTCTTATTGTTGTCCTTTATTTCTAGTTGAAAAGTGATGTACTCTATTTTTATTCTTTTAGTAGTTTTAATTGAAATTGTATCTCATATTTAACTCAACAGAATCCAGTATTTTTACAGTAGACTTTAAAAAGGATTTCTGTATTTTCTTTTAAGAATTTTAGTGAAGCATTTTAGTGAAGCGTCTGTTCTACTACTTTCATCGATTCTTGTTTTTATCCTCTGTTGGTTTTTAGGAGTCATTATGCTGTACAGGAGACACCACTGGGCGTAGTTGTTAAAGCTAGTGTGAGTCAGCCCCAAATAGAAGTAAACCTCACTAAATGGGGTTGGTAAATTGTACCTTTATAATGGAAAGTTAGTTTTAATGGTATAAAAGCCGTGACTTACATTTTCTTAACGTGTCTTCATTACTTCACTTTCTTTTGACATGTAGCAGTGCTGTGAGAAAGTCTGATGATTAGCTTGTGCATATGGGCACTGTAAATCCGTGTTCTTTTTGTCTACAAGCCCAAAAGATCTGGGTTAGCATAGTCAAGGAACAGGTGTGCACGTTCATATGAGTCAAGCATTTTTTATTTCAGAAAAAATTCTTGAATACAATTCAAGGGTATAATATTGTAATATTTTGAGTCCTCTTCTCACTTCTTTTTTTTTTTTTGATCTTGCAGAAGACGACAAGCCAATCTCCTTAAGGGAAAGCAGCTTCTTCGTGAAGGGAAGGTCTCAGAAGCCAGAGAATGTTTCATACGGTCTATTAATATCACACATACTATGGCCCACAACGTAATTAAAGTGAGCTAAATAAGAAGCTAAAGTAACAGATTACACGGTTCATTTAGGTTAATGGGAGAGCAAGGAGGTGAAGGGAGGAGGATTATTCTGGGTCTAACCTTTAGGAAAGCTGGTTGTCAGAGGAAGAAGAGAAGAATATCTAGGTAGAAGAGAGGAGTCCAGCAATTTCCAAAGAAGAAATCCTGAGGAACAAACAGCTCAGCTCTCACTTTCTAGATGAGTCACTTACATAGATAAATGTTTTCTGCAGAGACAGAAGGAATAAATTCCTAGAGGTTCAATCCCACCCCACTCTCATAATCTTCAACACTTACTCTTGAGTGTCTGTCAGAGATCTCTTGAAGTCAACTGGCCAGCTCAGGAGATTTGCAGCAGATCAGTTCCACTTGACCTGCTTCTTAGAAGCTTCTTTCCTTATTACCTATTACCATAAATCTTAGTGTCAGCACACCCACAGTCACAGCCCATACAATCCCTTTTCAGGTCTGTGTTCAAACTATTTGATAAACAAATGGGAAGATAGATAGTTGTAGAGTCTGTTAGTTTCATCAGTTCAGTGTCAGGCTTGTGTTCTGTGGTAAGAGATTGTGGGGAAACAAGTGACTTGTGTTCTTTAGAGCACAATCATTCTTAAGATGGTAGATTTCTATAATTTGAAAAATTGAGTTTGCAGCTTGTATCCCCCCACCACTGCCAAATGTATAGCAATATTTCTTTTTCCCTAATTCATACATTGATTTTTAAAAAAGATTTATTAGCGGCTATATGATTCAATATATAGGACTACATATAGCTCAATATGCCATCAAATTTGGAAAACTCAGCAGTGGCCACAGGACTGGAAAAGGTCAGTTTTCATTCCAATCCCAAAGAAAGGCAATGCCAAAGAATGCCCAAACTACCGCACAATTGCACTCACCTCACATGCTAGTAAAGTAATGCTCAAAGTTCTCCAAGCCAGGCTTCAGCAATATGTGAACCGTGAACTTCCAGATGTTCAAGCTGGTTGTAGAAAAGGCAGAGGAACCAGAGATCAAATTACCAACATCTGCTGGATCATGGAAAAAGCAAGAGAGTTCCAGAAAAACATCTATTTCTGCTTTATTGACTATGCCAAAGCCTTTGACTGTGTGGATCACAATAAACTGTAGAAAATTCTGAAAGAGATGGGAATACCAGACCACCTGACCTGCCTCTTGAGAAACCTATATGCAGGTCAGGAAGGAACAGTTAGAACTGGCCATGGAACAACAGACTGGTTCCAAATAGGAAAAGGAGTATGTCAAGGCTGTATATTGTCACCCTGCTTATTTAACTTATATGCAGAGTACATCATGAGAA
>NW_011494636.1:1409054-1441959 GCF_000754665.1 Bison bison bison | reverse complement strand
GGAGTATGTCAAGGCTGTATATTGTCACCCTGCTTATTTAACTTATATGCAGAGTACATCATGAGAAACGCTGGGCTGGAAAAAGCACAAGCTGGAATCAAGATTGCCGGGAGAAATATCAATAACCTCAGATATGCAGATGACACCACCCTTATGGCAGAAAGTGAAGAGGAACTCAAAAGCCTCTTGATGAAAGTGAAAGTGGAGAGTGAAAAAGTTGGCTTAAAGCTCAACATTCAGAAAACGAAGATCATGGCATCTGGTCCCATCACTTCATGGCAAATAGATGGAGAAACAGTGTCATAGTTTATTTTTGTGGGGCTCCAAAATCACTGCAGATGGTGACTGCAGCCATGAAATTAAAAGACGCTTACTCCTTGGAAGGAAAATTATGACCAACTTGGATAGCATATTGAAAAGCAGAGACATTACTTTGCCAACAAAGGTCCGTCTAGTCAAGGCTATGGTTTTCCCTGTGGTCATGTATGGATGTGAGAGTTGGACTGTGAAGAAGGCTGAGCGCCAAAGAATTGATGCTTTTGAACTGTGGTGTTGGAGAAGACTCTTGAGAGTCCCTTGGACTGCAAGGAGATCCAACCAGTCCATTCTAAAGGAGATCAGTCCTGGGTGTTCTTTGGAAGGAATGATGCTAACGCTGAAACTCTAGTACTTTGGCCACCTCATGCGAAGAGTTGACTCATTGGAAAATACTCTGAAGCTAGGAGGGATTGAGGGCAGAAGGAGAAGGGGACGATAGAGGATGAGATGGCTGGATGGCATCACCAACTCGATGGACGTGAGTTTGGGTGAACTCTGGGAGTTGGTGATGGACAGGGAGGCCTGGCGTGCTGCGATTCATGGGGTCGCAAAGAGTCGGACACGACTGAGTGACTAAACTGAACTAATAGTTCAATATTTAGGACTAAAAGTAGAAACCTGTACTTCAAAGGAAATAATACTAGCATGTATTCAATACATGTTGAGGCTGGTGATAAATTGGTTTGATACAGGAAGTTGTTCAGTGCTTTCCAGATGCTGTTCTTGAGACTGACTCATCCTTTCTCACAGGCTGCTCGGTCTCAGGGAGTAGATTGTCTTGTGGCCCCATATGAAGCGGATGCGCAGCTGGCCTATCTTAACAAGGCTGGCATTGTACAAGCTGTGATTACGGAGGACTCTGATCTCCTTGCTTTTGGCTGTAAAAAGGTACCTAACATAAATAAAGGTGCTGAAGTTTTTATCTTATATAATACCTGCAACTAATATCTACTTGTGATGTTAATAATAATTTTATTTAAAATGGGAAGAAAGGTTTTGCTGCTTGACATTTGTATAATCTGAATGATTTTTCAGATTAAGCCCTTAAAGTTAGAGGATTTTGTTGTTTTCTCTAAATTCTGTAGTGGTATGTAGCCTTATTTTTTAATAACGATTACTTATATGCTTTGTAGTTCTCAATTAGATTAGATGAATAAGCTAACTTATCTACTAATGAGATGCTTTGCAGTTTTTTAAAATTATGTATAAAACTTTAATGGAAATTTTTATTATGATATTAAGATACAAAACTATACGTTGATCTCATTTTTGTTAATATCTATTTTATATTATCTATTTCATAAATGACTAGAAGGATCTGTGAAAAGGTTGATGCTGGGTAATAGTGATAGATAAGACATTTGAGGCAATTTCTGTTTTCTTCCTGAATTTCTGTTTTCCAAATTTTCTACAAGTAACATGTATTACTTTAAGACTAAGCAAAGGGTTACTTTAATATGTAAAAGTGGAGGGTAAGGAGAAGATGCTTTTTGTAAGAATTGCTGTTTGACATGATAACCCGGTAGTGCAGGTAGGGAGTAGGTGCAGAAAGAGCCTTCTTTACACCAGAGGCTAAACGATCGAGTGCTGGCATATGACTTTGTCCAGCCATGGCCTGTGTTTCAATTTAACTTATTTGCAAATTTCACAATAATTACCTGGCCTACGTATCTGTCTGCTCACGTATGATAAAGAACAGGAAAGATTTCTTAGAAATGCTGCAGTGGATTAGATGATGAAAAATAAAAATGACTCTTACAGGTGTTCACAGTTTCCCTTCCTCTTGAAGGTTATTTTAAAAATGGACCAGTTTGGAAATGGACTAGAAGTTGATCAGGCTCGTCTGGGAATGTGCAAACAGCTTGGGGATGTGTTCACAGAAGAGAAGTTCCGTTACATGTGCATTCTTTCAGGCTGTGACTATCTTTCATCACTGCGTGGAATTGGATTAGCCAAGGCCTGCAAACTACTAAGACTAGCCAACAATCCAGATATTTTAAAGGTAAGAGTGATTTACCAACTCTTGTGTTCAGTTTCTAAGCAATTCTTAAGTAATAGATGAATCAATCAGAATGTGGATCTTAAATATTCTATTATATCCATAACCAATATTGTGTCATTGAAAGGAGAAATGATTAAAACACTACAGCTTTGCTTTCAGCAGCAGATGAATCCTGTTTTTAGCAGTTGACAGAAGATTAGTAGTAGTTTTTTGAAAATGAAGACTAATATAAAGAAACTTCAGGATAAGATATTCTAGGGTTGAATTAATGTTAAAATGCACGATTTTTTTTTTGTTTCTGTCCTATTACTCTGTAGTAACGGTTCTCAAAGTTTTTGGTCTCAAAAGGATCCCTTTACACTCTTAAAAACTCTTTGTGACAATTATTTTTGTTTATATGGGTTATAGCTATTGAAATTTACTGAGTCAGAAATTGAAAGAGAAGAATTTTAATGTTTATTAATTCACTTAAAATTAACAATAATTAATGCATTGCATTTTAACATTGATATCGTATTTTTATGAGAAGTAGTCTTCTAAAAAAATGAAAGTTATGAGAGGAATTGCACATTTATGTAAATCTCTTTAACATGGCTTAATAAAATATAGCCAGATTCCTACTTCTTCATACAATTTAAGGAAGTGTCATGTATTTTCTAAAGAAACTCTGAGACCTCATTACATCACTGCTGTATAGATTCTCTGATGTCTTTTCCTTAAAAAATGAAGTAGATTATTCCTACCCTCACTGTACCTTGGGTATTTCTCTTAAGCCCTTAGAGTTTGCAGAGCAGAATTTCCAAGATTATAAAATGTGAGTCCTCAGGGCCAAGGGTGGTGTACTGAAGTAGACAGATCTCAAGGTTGGGAGATAGTAGCAGATTTTGAAATAGAGCAACATGTACTAACTAGCCTGTGACTTCAGGATCACTTCAGGTCTCTGGGTCTTCTCTTCTTCATCTCTTCCAGCTTTAATCATCCATGACTCTAATAGAAGTTAAAATGTTGACTTCTTTTTTGAAATATGATCTACAAATATTTGTGGGTTTTTTTTGTTTGTTTTTTTTTTTTAATTCTCAGGTAATTGTGTGTTTTGTTTTTGCTTTCTGGATGAAAGAGACTTTGAAGGCGAAGAACATATCTTTGAATTTTAAGTCATGATGTGTTTACCGGTTAAGGTTTTTAATGTAGCTGTATGATGGCCTAGACGGGGTGAATGGGAGAAAGGTCCAAGAAGGAGGAGATATGTATACATGTGGCTGATTCACTTCATTGTACAGCAGAAACTAACACAACATTGTGAAGCAATTATTCCACCCACCCCCCCAAAAAAAGCAATTGATTTTTCTATCCCTCCTCATCCTTCTCTAATGTAAAGTGATGGATCTTGGGAATAATACTTCCCCTATTCTTTATCTTCAGGTATTAAATAACTCATAAATATATTTATACTCATTATTAGGTCGTCAGGAAAATTGGACATTATCTCAAGATGAACATAACAGTACCAGAAGATTACATCAAAGGATTTATTCGGGCCAACAATACCTTCCTCTATCAGCTAGTTTTTGATCCCATCAAAAGGAAACTCATCCCTCTGAATGCCTATGAAGATGATGTTGATCCCAAAACACTAAGCTATGCTGGGCAGTATCCTTTCTGAACCAGAATGGTAGAACTTTGCACTCCTTCCATATCTTTGTGGTGGTATTTTTAGCTAGACATTCAGTCAAAAGCTGGCAAATTGTTTTTGGCTTTCTTTTTTTTTATATAGTGGAATCTTTATTTTGTTAAATTTAATTATCATGTGAGTTAAAAATTTAGAGTAACTATTTGTTTATAAACCTGAAGCTCATCCATTATAACTTGCTAATTACTTAGGTTGATTTGACAGAAACATGTACAGTCAGTCACTTAAAGTACATACTCCAGAGGTGGCACTGAAGAGAAGCACTCATGGTAAGCAAGCTCAGTTAATCAGGAAGAACGCTTTGGTCATGTGAGTACACCAGTTGAGGATGCTGTCCACAGAGCCACTGGCCACGTACATACAGGGTGATGTGGAGCTGTGAGTCACCTGGGCAGGGCTTTCCTCTCCATCTCCCTTGACGGAATAACTGATGCCGTGGGGCTTTGCTTCAGAAAATCGCCAACTCCTGCTGTGACTAGTAAACTATCATGTGGTTTCAGTGAAGCCAAATGTGGAAAGGAAGTAGGGTCCTTTGAAGTCATAAACCTGAAGGTTTTCTCTGACAATAGACCACACTTTGCTGTCTTAATACAGTATTGTTTGTTTGGTTGTTAGTAAAATTGTTTTTCCTTAATCTTACCAACCTAGGTATGTTGATGATTCTATAGCTCTTCAAATAGCACTTGGGAATAAAGATATAAATACTCTCGAGCAGATCGATGACTACAATCCAGACACTGCCATGGTAACATATTAAAGACTTCTTTCTAAAAGCATGTTTTGTTATTGCTTAGGAACTAATACTAAAGGCAAATCTTCACTTAGTAAACATCTTTTATACATGCAAGCACCGTACAGAGTGTTGATTGAAAACAACTCAATTCTAGAGAAAATATGTCTCTTAGAACCAATGGGTATATTGGTTAATTTTCTTAAAAAGTGACCACATAATATAAGACCTTTATACTTGAACATTTTTTTTGAATATACCAAGTGCTTAGTGCCTTTTTCTCATCTCACCCAATCCTACCTCTAGCATTTGGCATTGTTGAAGACTCAAATCTAGAAATACCTCTCGGGAGTAAAAACTTTTTTTTCTCTCAATCACAGTTTAGCAGTACTTACCGAGTACCTCTGCTGTATGTCATTCAGTCCTTTCCTGTTTTCTTCTACTTTTTCCCAATAGTATGTCTCTTGTGATGTATGCTCCCATCGTTCTCTCTTTTCTGTTCATATTTCCAGATTCTGTTCTCTCTTATGTTCAAATTTATTCCTTAATAAGTTCTTACGACTCTAATTGGAGAAGGAAATAGCAGCCCACTCCAGTATTCTTGCCTGGAGAATGCTATGGACAGAGGAGCCTGACAGGCTACAGTCCATGGGGTCACAAGAATTGGACACGACTTAGCAACTAAACCACCACCACCTTGACTCTAATTATCTCATTTTATGCAGAGAACTTGCACATCTTTAACAGTCTCTAATCTGTGTACCAGCCACAATAATTGTAAATGTCTCCTGTGTCTACATAAGTACTTTCTTATAACCTTAAATCTATCTACAATAAAAAGCAAACTCTATTTCTTATCAGCTTTTTATAACCTTTATTCTTTTTAGCACTTATTACACCATAAATTCGGAGAAGGCAATGGCACATCACTCCAATACTCTTGCCTGGAAAATCCCGTGGACGGAGGAGCCTGGTAGGCTGCAGTCCCTGGAGTCGCTAAGGGTCAGACACAACTGAGCGACATCACTTTTCACTTTTCACTTTCATGCATTGGAGAAGGAAATGGCAACCTACTCCAGTGTTCTTGCCTGGAGAATCCCAGGGACGGGGGAGCCTGGTGGGCTGCCGTCTGTGGGGTCGCACAGAGTCGGACATGACTGAAGCGACTTAGCAGCAGCAGCAACACCATAAATTATGTCTCAACCGTTTATTTTCTGATTCTTTCCAATAGACTGTAATCTTCATAAAGGCAGGATTTTGTGATATTCATTGCCATATTTTATTTACCATTTTTTGTAATGAATGAATGTCAGTTACATGATCTCTATTATTCTCTCAGACTATAAAATTTGGAATTTAATTTTTTTTAATTGAAGTATTGTTAACTTACAATATTATATGATTGACCCTTGAATAATATGGCTTTGAACTGTACACATCCACTTATTCATGGATGTTTTTCGATAGTAAATACTACAGTACTACAAAATCCCATGGACGGAGGAGCCTGGTGGGCTGAAGTCCAGGGGGTCGCTGAGAGTCGGGCACGACTGAGCGACTCGACTTTCACTTTCCACTTTCATGCATTGGAGAAGGAAATGGCAACCCACTCCAGTATTCTTGCCTGGAGAGTCCCAGGGACGGGGGAGCCTAGTGGGCTGCTGTCTACGGGGTCGCACAGAGTCGGACACGACTGAAGCGACTTAGTAGCAGCAGCAGCACACCATCCATGGTTGGTTGATTCCGCAGGTGATAGAGAACTATAAACACAGAGGGCCGACTGTCAGGTATACTCAGGTTAACCCTCACATTGTTCAAGGGTCAACTGTATTAGTTTCGATTCTACAATATAGTAATTTGATATTTCTGTAGATTATACTGCATACAAAGTTATTATAAAGTATTGACTATATTCACTGCTGTACATTACATCCTTGTAACTTATTTATTTTATACTTGGTCTTTTGTACCTCTTAATCTCCTTCATCTATTTTGCTCCTCCCCACCCCTGGCTTCTCTTTCATTGCTAAGTCCTCCTACTTCTTTTTTGTCTTTCTGGTTAATAGTTACTTCTTTCTCATAGTTTTTAGTCTAGTCCAGATCTTTACCTTTACTCACCATTCAGTTCTTTACTAAGCATTAATTATTATAATGAACATACTCTGGAATGTTCTGGAATATAAAGAAAAACAGAACATAATCCTTGCTTGTAACATACTCATTGTCTAAGGGAGAGACACGTGGTTATATACATAGAAATATGGTATGTCCCATAATAGAGATGTATTCTAGGCTCCATGGAGACAAAGGGGATGCACTTAACTCCACCGAAAGAGAGAATACCTTTTACTAATAATAAGAGACATTTATTGACCTGTTTTCTAAGTGCCATTCTAAGCACATTACACATAGTAACTTATTTACTCCGTAAAAAGCCTCTGAGGGCAGTACCATTATTTCTACTTTGCAGATGAGGAAACAATTAGAGATTAGGTGACTTGCCAGGTCATACATTTAATCAATAGGGAAGCTCTGACTCCAAGCCAAGCCCTCTACTGTCTCCTAATAGAGAAGCTAGTGTGTGTCCTGGATTTACAAAGATGAGTTGGGATTTTCAAAATGGGTGAGTGGTTTGAGGCTAAAGAAATAGCATGTATGGAAGAGGATAGCATATTAAAGATACTCAAAGTAGTTCATTCTGGCTGGACTAAGAATGTCTCAGTGTTTACCAGCTAAATGAATCAGAGCACCTTGAGAAAGAAAACCAAATGAGCCTAAAGAAGCTAGCCACAGAGAAACTGGTGACAAGTTGAGCATTGAGAAGAATCATTACTGTCAGCTGAAATAAGCCAAGCTTATTAAGACAGCACAAATGTATAATGGTACTAAAAAAGAACTTTATGTTCATCAGCTCAAATTACATAATCCTTATACTCAGGTTGCTGTTTCTTCTTTTCTGTTTCCTCTGTTCTGTTTCTGGAACTTCTATTAGTTAGATATTGGTTTTTCCTGGTCTTTAGATTCTGGAACTTTTCTATCTTATTCGTCTTTGTCTTCTTTTCTTTCTGGGGGAGACTTTTTTTCTATTTTGTCTTTCAACTTTGTGCTATCCAGTATGTTAGCCACTGACCACAGTTCAGTTCAATCACTCACTCGTGTCAGACTCTTTATGACCCCATAAATCGCAGCACGCCAGGCCTCCCTGTCCATCACCAACTCCCAGAGTTTACCCAAACCCCATGTCCATCGAGTTGGTGATGCCATCCAGCCATCTCATCCTCTATCGTCCCCTTCTCCTCCTGCCCTGAATCCTTCCCAGCATTAGGGTCTTTTCCAATGAGTCAACTCTTCACATGAGGTGGCCAAAGTATTGAGGTTTCAGCTTCAACATCAGTCCTTCCAATGAACACCCAGGACTGATCTCCTTTAGAATGGACTGGCTGGATCTTCTTGCAGTCCAAGGGACTCTCAAGAGTCTTCTCCAATACCACAGTTCAAAAGCATCAATTCTTATACATGACTACTGGAAAAACCATAGCCTTGACTAGACGGACCTTTGTTGGCAAAGTATGTGGTTATTTAAATTAACATTAAATTAAATTTTAGTTCTCCAGTTGCATTGGTCAGTTTTCAAGGCCTTAGTGGCTACCATGTTGGACAGCACAGAACTTTTCTATCATTACAGAAAATTCTGATGAATATTTAGTTTTTGCTGTCATTTTCATATCTAAGAACCCTTTCTAAGACCTTGTTTCATTTCAAGAATATACTCTCCTCTTTCCCACTCCTCTCAGAAATTTAATATTAATTTTAATATTAAATACATGTACATTTTCTTGTACATTTCTCTTGTACATTTTCTTCTCTCTGCATTATTTCTGTTAGCTTTGGATTTTTTTTTTTCCTATGTGTTTTGGCTTTTCTCTTTTATGGTGGAGACTTTTCTAACACCTAGCTTCTTGTCAGTTTCTTCCTATTTGGGAGAGGCACTGAGAAGCTTAACAAGCTTTGTGTAAATGAGTGGGGCTTATAGTCTTGGGTTTTATTACTCTTGGTTGAACTCGTTAGCAACAAGCTGACTTTGTTTTGTGAATTCTTCAACATCAGCATGTTTTCTTTGTACAGTTCTTTTTTCAAAAATGGGATCCTCCAATTTCTACTTAGCTATGTAAACATTTTAAGAGCAAGCTAGGGAAAATAAATTGGGGTGGACCAGGAAGGGGTGGATTTCCCTAGTGGCTTAGTCAGTAAAGAGTGCCTGCAATGTGGGAGACTGGGGTTTGATCCCTGGGTTGGGAAGATCTCAACCCAATGGCAACCCACTCCAGTATTCTTGCCTGGAGAATCCCATGGACAGAGGAGCCTGGTGGGTACAGTCCATGGGGTCACAAAAAGTTTGACACGACTGAGTGACTAACTTTCTTTTCTTTCTTTAGGAAGGGGTAGGGCTAGTGCCACCATTCAGTATTTAACCTTGCATTTGATCCCTGTGTAGACAAATGGCTCTTACCTTTTGAAGTTTTTATGTTACTGTTTGTGGGTTTCGAAGGTCTGGTTGCTCTGAAGGCAGATGGGTATGAATTGACCATATTGGACAGATCAAAGATGACGGCCCAGGAGCCATATAATCCTTTTCTCAGCCCTCCCCCTACTTGCGGCCTCCATGGTACTTGGTTCAAGTCTTTCTCTAAGTTTCTGTATGTGGAATTAACGTCATTCTTTTCTGCAGACACATGAGTTTGATCTTTCTTAAGCTAGGTTCTTTATTTTTATCTTTTTATTGAGATATAGTTGATTTATAATATATGTTTCAGGTGTACAACATAGTGATTCACAATTTTTAAGGGTTATACTTTATAGTTATAAAATATTGGCTATATTCCCTGTATTGTACAGTATATCCTTGTAGCTTTTTTACACCTAATAGGTTGAACCTCTTAATCTCCACCCCTATCTTACCCCTCCCTCTTTGGGCTAGGTTCTTTAAATTTTTCTGTCTATACTCTTATCTTCACTATGGTTTGGAAATCACAGATATCTCCTAATTTTTCTGCAGAGGAAGTTTGCATTTGTTTCTTCTTATTGGTTTGGGCGTGATTTTTTTCTTATTGAATTATTATTGACATATTAGTTTCAAGTGTACACATAGGGATTCCATATTTATATACATTAATAAATTATCATGATCAATCTAATTACCATCTTTCACCATACAGAGTTATTATAATTTTATTATTATTATTTGGCCATGCCAGCATGAGGGATCTTGGTTTTCTGATCAGGGATCAAACCAATGCCTCCTGCATTGGAAGCACAGAGTCTTAACTACCGGACCATGAGGGAAGTTCCACAATATTATTGACTGTACAGCCCTCCACATCCGTGGGCATCTGCAGATTCAACCAACTGCAGATCCAATTAGATTGAATCCTTGGATGTAGAATCCATGGATGTGGAGGGCTGACAGTACTACTCCATTTTATGTAAGGGAGTTGAACATCATGGATTTTGATATCTGAAAAGATCCTATAACCAGTCCCCTGCAGCCACTAAGGGATGACTGTATTCTCTGTGCTGTACATTATAGCTATGTGACTTATTTACCTTATAATTGTAAATTTCTAGACTAAGGGGACTGAAAAGTCTTTATTCTGCTATCTTCTTTACACATTTGAATTACTGATATTAATATAATTTCATCAAGAATGATTCTCAAGTTTCTCCTTTGTCTCAGAAACTCAAAAGTAATTGGTTGTATTGCAAATGTTCAGATATCATTGGGAATGTTATGGATCACTAAGATGGCCATCCTTCATGAGACCAAATCCTTATCAGATCTTTTATTTCATGAGGACATTTCTTTCAGAACCACTAATTGTACATCAAACTAATTATTATTATTTATCTAAAATGTATTCTTCCCAATCAGATTTTCTACTCTGCTATTTCTCTTTTTTTAATGAAACCATCAATGAGATCTAATGCCATGACCTATACTGCTTAAGCTGTTTTTTATTATACCTTTTTTCTCAGTTGATTGTTGTTCATTCTTAAAATACATTGTGAATAATGTCACATTCGTTTTTATTTATTTTTATATTTAATCCTTTCTTTAACTGAAAGATTAGATTCCAAATTCAAGTGGGACTTTTGTCACGTGGAACTCACACCCTTAGTACCAGCATTTTTTATACCATTGTTAATTTTTCCCTTTGCCTCTTCTACTCTATTAGAGTATCATTGGCACCCTTTTAGCAGATCATTGTCATCTAAAATATATTTATTGTGAATAATTTGTATTAGCATTAAAAATGATTATTTACCAATCTTTACTGTCAATAAGCTCTTTCTCAGAGAAAGTTTTATGCATGACTCAGTGTAGACCAAAGTAGCTTTTTGTTTAATACATAGGTATTGTTCACTAATACTTGCCTATTTAATACATAGATATTGTCCACTAAAGAAGCTATTGTTTTGTAAATAAGATTGTTTCCATTTAAGCTCATCCAAGTTCTGAAGATACGATAGTTGATTAAATATATAATTTTATGGTTTTGATTTTCAGATCCTTTGTAAAGGGTATGTCAGTAATTAGAGGCTTATTTGCTATATGATTATTAAACTAAATATTGCATATTGAACTATTACATTTTAAAATATTACTCACATTTTAAAAGTATTTTTTTTCTGGTCATACTTCTTCAAGTGTAATTTTATTTCTTGCACCGCTTATCTTAGGAAGATATATTTTTTTATTGCTTAAAATGATCTAACAAGTTTGCTTGACCCTCATTAGGAGAAAAACAGACCTAGGGATACAAGACACATTTAATGGAAAAGTATAGGACTAGCAAATGGGCTTCCCAGGCTGCTCAATGATCAAGAATTCACCTGCAATGCAGGAGACGTGGGTTCGATACCCTGGGTCAGGCAGATGCCCTGGAGAAGGAAATAGCAACGCACTCCAGTATTGTTCCTGGGAAATCCCATGGACAGAGGAGCCTGTCAGGGTGCAGTCCATGGGGTTGCCAAAGAGTCGGACATGACTTAGCAACTCAACAACAGCAAATAGGACTAGCAAAGTAGAAAGTGTTATTAGAGGATGGATATTTCATCAAAAGCAGTTCAAAGGAGTAATTTAATTATTTGCTTATAATTTATGTTGATACAGTGGGAAATGATTTAACCATTTTTCTTCTTTAAGTAACCTTTTTCTTTTTACTACTTTAGCCTGCCCAATCAAGAAGTCATAGTTGGACTGACAAAGCATGTCAAAAATCATCTAATATTAATAGCATTTGGCATAGGAATTATTGCCCTAGACGTGAACTGGATATTGTTTCAGATACTACAAAGGTGAAGGAAAATCCAAGTACTGTGGGCATTAAACAAGTGATTAGTATTAAAGGGTTAAATCTTCCAAGGAAGTCATCCATTGTAAAAAGACCAAGAAGTGGTATGTATTTTGTTTTTGTGAAATACTAGTGAGAACTGGTCACATTTTAGAAGTCTTTGTTAAATCTAAGGTTGTTAAGATTTTTTTTCCTGTTTCTTTTAGAAGTTTAATAATTTTAGTTCTTACATTTAGGCCTTTGATCCATTTTGAATTAATTTTTATATGGTGTGAGGTAAGGATCAAGGTTCACTTTTTTTTGTATATGGCAATTAAGTTGTTCTAACACCATTTGTTTAAATGATTATCCTTTTTCCATTGAATTGTCTTGGGTCATTTGTGGACTGTCAGTTGACCATATATGTGCAGGTCTCTTTCTGGGCTCTATTCTGTACCATTGGTCTCCTCCTACTTTATGCCAGAAAAACTGTCCTGATTACTGTACCCTTATAGTCAGTCTTGAAATCAGGTAATGTGAGTCTGTAAGTTTGTTCTTCTTTTGAAAAGTTGTTTTGACTATTTTGTGTTCTTTGCATTTCCATACAGATTGAATCAACTTGTCAATTTCTTTAAAGAAAAAAAAAAGGAGCCTGCTAAGGTTTTGATTGGGATTTAGTTGAATCTATAGATTATTTTCCCAGGTGGTGCTAGTGGTAAAGAACCCACCTGCCAGTGCAGGAGACTTAGTAAGGGACTCAATTTCCATCCCTGGGGTGGGAAGATCCGCTGGAGGAGACCATGGCAATCCACTTCAGTATTCTTGCCTGGAGAATCCCTTGGACAGAGGCGTCTGGCAGGCTACAGTCCATAGGGTCACAGAGTCAGACATAACTGAAGCAACTTGACACATGCATGGATTATTTTGTGGAGAATTGACATCTTAATGATATCAAGTTTTCAGACCCATTTATTTAAGTCTTCTTTAGTTTAAGCCTTCAGAAATGCTTTGTAGTTCTTAGTGTACAGGTCTTTGCACATATGTTGTCAAATTTATCCCTATATTTCAGGTTTTTGATGCCATTATAAATGATATTTTTAACTGCAGTTTTTGGTTCATTGTTAGTATATAGAAATACACTTGACTTCTGTATATTAATCTTGTATTTTGAACCTTACTAAAATCACATATTAGTTCTAGTGGAAATCTAGAGCCCTGTAGTAGAGACAGACCCCCTTTCAGACCAATAGTCAGCAATAGTCTGTCTGGCTATTCAACTCGCTGCAAATTCTTGTAACTCGTCTATAATAACTTTTGCTAAGCATTGTCCACTATGATGATATGAGACACTGAAGTGTCTTGATCAATTCAGGATATACTAAATCTATGAATTTCTCCAAATAGATAGTCTAACAACATTATCATAAAAAGAAAATGAGGTTAGCATAGTGTAACTTCTTGGTGAAGGCTTTTCTGGGGATCCTACAATATTTTTTTTTCCTCTTCTGTAGAGCTTACAGTTTCCTGCGTAATAAACAGATTTTGGTTTATACAAGTTTGTTGACCTGTAGGTATTTTTTTTAACCTGTACATTTTTGAATTTGAGGTGTCACCTTGTCTCTAGTATTTAGGCACCCTCCACTGCTCTACCCATGTCTTAATCATGAGCACTTACTCCCATGTGAGTGGAAGCTATTTAGACTGAGAAGTAGTTGGATTAATTTTAAGCACATTAATGCTTTGTCTATGTGCTTGCCTATTTCAGCTTTACCACTTTTATGTTATTTAGTCTTATGATTTATTCTTATACCATTAGATTGCTACACAACAACAATCTTCTAGAACTCTATAGCTGTGTAATGAGGATCAGAGCTAGAGTACAAATTACTTTCCACTACAAGACAATCAAATATACCTCAAAAACCATCTCAGTGATGGTGTATATATACATATATTAGGTATAGCACCTGGTTTTAATGAAACATTCTTTTAAACCAAACATAGATTAATCATAGGTTTAATTTTTTTCTTCCCGTGGTGGCTCAGCTGGTAAGGAATCCGCCTGCAATGCAGGAGATCCTGGTTAGATTCCTGGGTCTGGAAGATCCGCTGGAGAAGGGATAGGCTACCCACTCCAGTATTCTTGGGCTTCCCTGATGGCTCAGGTGGTAAAGAATCCACCTGCAATGCGGGAGACCTGAGTTTGATCCCTGGGTTGGGAAGATCCTCTGGAGAAGGGAACAGCTACCCACTCCAGTATTCTGGCCTGGAGAATTCCATGGACTATATAGTCCATGGAGTCACAAAAAGTCAGACATGACTGAGTGGCTTTCACTTCACTTAATTTTTTTTTTTTTTTTTTTGCATTCAAAATTAGGCCCTTTTTTTCTTTTTTATTCAAATAGTATAATGAGTGTAGAGCCTTGCAGAATTGATTGTATCCTGAAATTCATACAAATAATTGACATTAAATCATAGTTAATTTTGAAACAGTAAAACACAGCCAAGGGAATTTTTTTTTAATCATTGTTTTATTTCCTTTTCTGATGCATAATCAAAAAAAAAAAAGACTTCATCTTTAGGGCAATAGAACATAGGCTGTGAAACTGAGACCAAATCTCTAACTAGTCATGAAAGAAAAACTTACAAATAATCTTATTTTTATTTAGAAGAGCTGTCAGAAGATGATATGTTGGATCAATATTCTACTTCCTTTACAAAGAAGATCAAGAAAAATAGTTGTGAAGGTAATAAGTCACTGAACTCTTCTGAACTGTTTATGCCTGACCTGTTAGATGGAACTACTGTTAAAAAAAGCTTAAGCACACCACCTACGACAAGAAACAAATTTGCAGCATTTTTGCAGAGAAAAAATGAAGAAAGTGGTGCAGTTGTGGTTCCAGGCACCAGAAGCAGGTATTGTTACATCTATAGAATGTTGTGTGTCTATTAGATTATATACTCTGTTGGTGTTTATTTTCATTGTTATGAATAGCATTGAATCTAATGAAACAGGTGTAGGATTTGGCTTAATCCAGTTTATCATGTATTGCCTTAGTTCCACTTGGACTTCTATTACTTTTGTTATCTCTTGATACAGAACTAAAATAAGAATAGTAGACCTTACTGCATTTTGCATCAGAATATCCTCTGTTACTTTGCCAGGGGGCAGGGAGGATCCACCTTCTTTTTTTCTATTTTTTTTAGTTTGTTTAAGAGTTAAATATAATTTCACAAAGTACTTTTATAAATCTATTTAAATACAGATGACTATGGAATTCTCATATTAATTGATATTAATTAATATAATTAATTATATTTAATTATAATTAATTTAATTATATAATTAATTATCTCATATTAATCTGATATAATACTAGGTGCTGGGTTACAGAAATGAGAGACATAGTTTTTGCTCTTGAGAAATGAATAGTTTTCCTAGTTGGAAAAATAGGTCAGTAACAAAATCATTCCATACCCTGTGGTAAGTACAGTGACAAAATCATGCATGAGGTGTTTTGCGGGCATCTAATGCTGAGACAGTGGTTGGAAAGGGTGAGAGGGAAGGGGCGCATGTAAAGTGTTCTTACCTAGGTTTAAGTGATTCGTGAGTGAAGCAGATAAAGAATGGAGCCGGGTATTTTACCAGCAGACTCATGTAGCTTGGACAGAGGTATGGAGCGTGGGGGCAACTCTTTGCTGTTTGATCACCGCTATTATTACTTCTGCCACAATGTAAATTGGAAAAAGAATGAAAAAGGAGCAGGAAGGTACTTGATGAAGGAGGAGAAATAAGGAAGCCAGTTCATGAAAGGCTTGTGACCCAACCTAAGGAACTTTGAGTCTTTAAGGGTGATAGGAAACATTTAGAAGGTTTTAATCAGGAGAGGGTTGTGATTTGATTCCTGGTTTAGGTAGACCAATGGTCCTCAACCTTTTTGGCACCAGGGATCAGTTTCTTGGAAGACAGTTTTTCCAGGAACCGGGTGAGGGGATGGTTTCAGGATGATTGAAGCACATTGCATTTATTGTGCACCTTATTTCTAGTATTATTACATTGTGATACATAATGAAATAATTATACAGTTCACCATAATGCAGAAGGGGTACATTCTGGGAGAGTGCATTCAATGGGAGCCTTGAGCTTGTTTTCCTGCAACTAGATGGTCCCACCTGGGGTGGTGGGAGACAGTGACACCTGAAGCATGTTGCTTATGTCCAGTCTACTCCATAACCTCGTTTTGGTTGCTGTCACTGCAGAAAACCCTGCTTCACAGAGTTAGGATGTTGGAAATGGAAGCCAACTTTTTAGCGTTTTTGTGGCAATCTCAGGCTATTCCTCCTTGACTTTAATCCAAAACGTATGGAGGTTTGAGGTTGTCTCAAACATACTTTTATGGCCACCATCATTTACAATCTCAAGCAGGTGATCCTCTTCTAGCATGGACAACATCTGTTCACCTGGCTTGTTCACAATTGGGTCACGGATACACTCCTTCCCAGTCTGGGGGTCTTTTGTGGTAGGGGAGTAATGCTCAAACTCTTGTGAAAACTGAGGCAGGTGATCATGCATCCAGCTGGGAAAAAGAAGGCCCTGGCTCAATCTCTTTCAAAATCTATAAATGTCAAAAAATCCCAGTGTTCACTTGTCGCCCCCATAATTCCAGTCTGGCTTTGAGTGCAGCCACTGTATCTGCTGACTTGAACACAGTTGTTCTCCCCTGAAGTGACAGACTGAGTTTGCTGAGCAGGTTGAATATGTCACACAAGCAAGTTTTGCAACCCCTTCTGTTTCTCTGAAATGTGCTACCAGTGGTGACTGTTTTTCTAAAAGAAATCTCTGGAGTGACTCTCATAACTCAGAAACTCTAGCCAGTGATCTACCTTTAGAAAACCACCTCACTTCTGTATATAAGAGAAGACGTGTGTCCATCTCTTCACAGAGTTGTGCAAATAGACTTGAATTAAAGGTGTGTACTTTAATCACATTATTTTAATCACATCCTGCAAAACGTTAAGTTCAGGTGATATTTTTCAGCTAGCCAGCATTTCTCTATGGATGACACAGTACACAGACTCATATTCAGAAATGAGCTCTTTGACCCATGTAGTGGAACCAGAAAGCTGTCCAGTCATGGCAGCCGCTCCATCTGTGCATATCTCAACACAAAATGACCAGTTTTCCTGATATGTAATCAGTCAGAGACTTTAGTTTTGCAGCTGTGGTGTTGATTGCCAACAGAAGTGCACATAACATATCCTCATGCACATCCTCCTAAAAAACAGATCACACAAAAACAGGCATTGTTGTCTTGTCAACATCGGTAGACTTGTCAACCTGGATTGTGTACCATGGTGACTCATTAATCCTCTCTAACAGTTATGCCTCAATATCCTCTGCTGTTTCATCAGTTTGTCTAGTTATGGTGCTAGCCTAAAGGGGAACCTGTGCCACCAAAGTTCATGACAAATGTCCTTAGCGGGATCAACTCCTCACCAAGAGTAAAGGGCTTCTTAACTTTAGCCTTGCAGTCAGCCACTAAGAATGATGCTCTCAGTGTAGACACACTTAATGAAGTGGTGGCCTTCAAGAATTGCTTCTCTTCTTCATGTTCACATTTTTTTTCTTTTGAATCTCCAGAGGCTTGTCTTTTGATCCCGGGTGCTTGGTCTCCATGTGGCAAAGTAGTTTTGAAGGTTTCATGGCTTCTCTAGATAGCTAATCACCACATATTATACAAAGCAGACCTGGAGAATGTGAATTGCATGTTTCAATGAACCCATAATTTAGGTAGGACTCTTGGTATTTTCTTTTAAATGCAGGTTTCTTTTTGTTGGCAGTCGTGTTCTGCTGTTTCATCATTGGGTCTTTCCCCCTTTTCAAAGAAGTTCCCCAGTAATGTTTGTTTTTTACTCATTTTCACTAGGGTTAGCCTGTGGGCTTACCAAAACTGACTGAGACAAGTGTACAGGGTGGAAAAGAGGCAAGGAATTAGAGGTGGTAAATAAAATAATGGGCAGGCCACACATGAACTAAAAATAAGCATTGCATTCTGACTTAAAGCCTGCTACCAGATGTACGTGTACAACTGAAGTATATCAACTCACTCACCACTGTAAAGCTTGCCACCAGATGCAGCATAATTGTCACTTGCCATCACTGATAGGGTTTTGATATAAGTCTGCAAGCGTGTGATTTGTTTGATCTCTGTATATCTCTGCCTGTGATAATCTCTATTTGCAGCCGCTGCCCAAAGCTAGCGTCACCACCTCAGTTCCACCTTAGATCATTAGGCATTAGATTCTTATAAGGAGCACGCAGCCTAGATCGCTCACGTGCACAGTTCACGGTAGAGTTCTCGCTTCTATGAAAATCTAATGCCACCAGTGATCTGACAGGAGGCAGAGCTCAGGCGGTAATGTGAGCAATGCAGAGTGACTATAAATACAAGTGAAGCTTCACTTGCTCATCCACCCTTCGTTTACCTCTTACTTTGTGGCCTGGTTCCAAACAGGCCTTCCCTGGTGGCTCAGACGGTAAAAGCGTCTGCTTACAATGTGGGAGACCCGGGTTCGATCCCTGTGTTGGGAAGATCCCCTGGAGAAGGAAATGGCACCCCACTCCAGTACTCTTGCCTGGAAAATCCCATGGACAGAAGAGCCTGGTAGGCTACAGTCCATGGGGTCACAAAGAGTCAGACACAACTGAGTGACTTCACTAGTCCAAACAGGCCACGGAGGTTGGAGACCCCGAGATGGACCACTCTGAACACACTGTAAAGAGTGGATTCTAGAGGGCCAATGGCTGTTGTCATAGTCCCTGCTAGTGAAGATAAGAATTTGAAGAGTCAATATAACTTAGGGGTTAGGAATTTGGACCCTGGGGTTAGACCACCTGGATTTTGAATCCTGTCCTGTTTACTCATGAGATGTTTGACTTGGGCAAGTTAATTTCTAGGTGCTTCAGTTTCTTCAAGTATAGCAATCTTAGGATTGCTGATGGAGTTAAATTATTAACCTAAGTAAAGTATGTAAAATAGTGCCCAGTAGATGGTAGACATACAATGAATAGCTCTGTTTCATTGAATTCGGATAGTAGTGCCACAACTAGAAACAGGAATTAGTAACTTTCAGATCAGATCAGATCAGTCACTCAGTCATGTCCTACTCTTTGTGACCCCATGACTTGTAGCACACCAGGCCTCCCTGTCCATCACCAACTCCCGGAGTTCTAAGAAAAGGAAAATTTATCAGCTTCTGTATTTCTCCAAAAGACTTAGAATGTGATTTTTTTTGTTTTTTTCAAGTTTAATAAGTTAGGTTGCAGCCAATTTTGTCTAACCATGATGATGGGAAATGGTCATGAAGGAATGAACCACTGGTAAATCCCTAAGCTCCTTTTAGGGGATGTGTCAAACCCTTCTCCCATCAGATCTTCTCAAGGAAACATTCACAGTGCAGTGAAATGATCATTTTGATTCTTCCTTTGTTAAAGAAGGAATTAACACCCTCATTAAAGGTGTTTGTTAACAATGCAATAATGAAAACATGGCTGCACAAATGGAAAATGGGTTTCTAGATGATATATGTTGCTTTATACATTCTAGAAAGTTGAATTCTGTCATTTGGAGAAATTTTTGAAATTTGTGTTTTATCTTTCCTTTTGGGTAAAAATAGAATTTCCTTTTTCTGCCTCTTTGGAGACAGCTAATGAGAATGAAATGGCAATCCACTCCAGTATTCCTACCTGGAAGATTCTATGGACAGAGGAGCCTGGCGGGCTACAGAGTCACAAAGAGTTGGACATGACTGAGCACAAACAAGCAAAACAAATGAGAAGAATGTCTGTGTATCTCTTCAGGTCTTGGCTGTTGAGTCATTGTGGAAGCTTAACGAAATCTTCATTCGAAGCTGTAAATAGCTGCTTTACCTAGTTTAGTGAGATGTTTCACTAATAGTTCAGAGGATGTATTAAGAAAAGCTTAGAAAAATATTTTTTTTCTGCATCAACTTCCTGTGAAATAATAATTGTGAGTGAAACTTCTGAGGTATAATTTTCTGATCTAGATTATATAACAATATCTAATAATAACTAGATATTATTAAATTAGTTTTCTCAGCTGATTTTCAAGATTTTTTTATATATTATTCTTCACAACAGTATTATGAGATATTCAGCTCAGAGTTATTTTCTCTATTTTGGGCTCAGACATTGCGGCTCTAAGAGGTTAAGAAACTTTCCCAGGGTTGTGCAGTTAGTAACAGTGCTAGGAAAGACTCCCAGTCGTAGTTGATCAGCCATACCGTGTAGTGGTGCGTTGAAAGGAGCACACAGTCAGGTCGGCCCGGATTGGATTGTCACTCTGTTCTTTACTTAGACTTTCACGTGCCATTTAACTTCTCTAAGCCTATTTTTTTAACTATAAAATATGGGTTAGATAATATATAGAAGATAATATGTATAAGACTGTTCCAAGACTAGCAGCAGTTATGTGAATCAGACAGCTGGCATAGGTGCCCAGTCACTAACATATATGCCAGTGGTCGTTCCCACCCCATTCTTTTTGATGTAACATAACAGGAAGTGTATTAAATATGCAAAAGTTTGTCTCCAATTGCCTGTCTTTTGAAAGTCTGTTTTAAGTCTTTATCTTTATTATATAGATACTTATCCTAGAGTAATGCATATTTATTTTTTGAGATCTAGTTAAGTAACACCACAGGCTATTTGGAAAGAAGCAACCATGAACTGGGAGGAGTTCTGGGTTTTAATTCTGTTCTTTGTTGTTCAGTCACCCAGTCATGTCCGACTCTCTGCGACCCCATGGACTGCAGAATACCAGGCTTCCCTGTCCTTCATCGTCTCCTGGAGTTTGCTCAGACTCATGTCCCTTGAGTTGGTGATGCCATCCACCCATCATCCTCTGTTCTTTAGCTGATTAATTTTACAACCTTGGGCTCTGTTATTCTAATTTCTCTTACCTATGAAATAATACATAGAAAAGTGTTTGGGTATCATAGAGGTGATTGTTTGCTGAAAAATGAACTATGTGATCAGATAAAGGAGCTAATGTTTTCTGCTCAATGAAAAACCAGATAAGACTTTTCCTTTCACATGCTGCTTCCTTTCTGCCTTATACCCACACACATGAGCTAATGATTTGATGAAAAGCCAAGAGGATTTTTACTCTTGAGCATTTAGTAAATATTCAGCTTATCATCTTGGTTTTGAATTAATGCTTATTGAGGTACATTCTTTGTAAGTTTCATATTTAACCCATCATACGCTCCAGGATTTCCTTTTTAAACCTAAAAAGGCTACTTGAATACATCCTTCCGAGTAATGATGCAATCTTTGTTTCATTTATATTGGAGTTTTTAAAATGAGTTTCTTAAAGCTACTACCCTGAGTAAGTAGTACCTCTTTAGAAATATAGAATTTAGTAATTGATTTGGAAGTCTTAACCTCAATATTTAAAATAGTATAGAAATATTTAGGGTATATAGAAAGCTTGGTAGATTAGTATGCTACTACAAGTTCCCAGACAGTTTACTACTAGGAGTTAAGCTAAAATGAGAGGTAAATAGCTAATTCATTTTACTAGTATTTTAATTAATTTATTTAATTTGTATTCAAATTACAGAATAAGAGACAATAGTTATTAAGTGTCCTTTCTGTTGCATATTTCTTTATCTGTTCAAATATTTGAGTGTCATGCATGTCTGCTCAGTTGTGTCCTACTCTTTTGTGACCTCATGGACTGTAGCCTGTCAGGCTCCTTTGTCCATGGCATTTTCCAAGAGCACTGGAGTGGGTTCCTATTACCTGCTCCAGGGTATCTTCCCAACCCAGGGATCAAACCCACAGCTTTTGTGGCTCCTGCATTGGCAGGCGGATCAGCCATGTGTAAAATATATTTATTTATGAAATTAATATATTTATTTTTAAAAAGAAGCAACCATCTTTCCATTATGAATGTTCTCACCTTCGTGAGCAAACTCAAATATTTCTGCATTGTTTCTGCTGTTTTTTTCTGTTAGGTTTTTTTCCAATTCTCTGGATTCTGCTGACTGTATATCAAAGAAAGCAAGCAGCCAGCCTCTAGCTGAAACTGCTGTCACAGATAAAGAAACCGATGCAGGTGAACCAGATTGTCTAGAGGACAAGAAGTTGGTTGATACCAGTGTATCGCATAATTCCAGTGAGCAGATTCCAGATGACATGACTGTGATGGCTGAAGAGTCTCAGTCTTTTAAGACCAGCACATTCACAAGGACCATATCACCACCCACCTTGGGGACACTAAGAAGTTGTTTCAGTTGGTCTGGAAGTCTTGGAGATATTTCAAGAACTCCGAGCCCCTCTCCAAGCACAGCATTGCAGCAGTTCCGGAGAAAGAGTGATTCTTCCACCTCTCTGCCTGAGAATACTGAGAAGTCTGATGTAGCTCCGTTAAAAAGCAATGAGTCAAGTGATGAATCACATCCCTTACATGACGTGGGTTGCTCTTCACAGTCTCAGGAAAGCATGGACTTGTCACCACACAATTTAAACGCATCAAAACTTTCTCAGCCTTCTAGTAAGGATTCAGATTCAGACGTAAGTCACATTCTGAAGCCTTTGGTTTCAAATTCATATGTAAGAGAAAATAGGGTGTTAATCAGGTAATTGAGGAAACTGTGCCCGTGTTACGGAAATAATTGGTTGTTCTAATTTTTCACTCTAGACCTTACTGTATAGAAAGTTCATGTTTTACTCACCTGAAGGACTTCTCTGTATCTTTCATATTTTAGACTCTTATACTTTTAATCTAGCTGTATATCTTGAATCATCACTTATGTGTTCCACTGATAAGTGTCTCAAGTTGTGGAACACTTAAGACCTAAGAATGATAAGCTTATTGAAGTTATTATAAATTTAATATTTAAATCCTTCAGACAATGTTTGAAACCTTATAACTAAATGACCCTATTAACGTGTGGTGTTTGTCTTAAGTTTTAATACTTAAGAAATATATAAATTTTTTACTCTTATTATTCTTGTTGTAAGTCCCCTTTATGATAAAACAAGATAGTAATGTAAGGGATTTTATGTTATTCTGTTTAAATTAATAAAAGCATCCTAGCCATTTTTTCTTATTCATAAAATAGCTTTATTCTTACTTAAATAAAATCAAAGCTCCAAATAACTACTAGGAAGACCCAGTGATGTCATATTTTAAAATGACATGATGGCATAAGAGCATTCTTTAAATCTGAGTTATCTCAAATTTACTAATTTCACATACTTATGTTCACAACTGTAGTTACCAAGTTGTAAGAACAATTATAACCTTGGTAATATTTGACAGAATTTTGAGGTCTGATAATCCTGAATATTAAACATCTAAGAAATCAGTATGTCTCTGTGTACCTGTGGTCCGTTGCTCAGTTGTGTCCAACTCTTTTTCAACCCCATGGACTGTAGCCCACCAGGCTCCTCTGTCCATGGAATTTTCCAGGCAAGAATACTGGAGCAGGTTGCCATTTCCTTCTCCAAGGGATCTTCCTGACCCAGAGATAAAACCCACATCTTTTGTGTCTCCCGCATTGGCAGGTGGATTCTTTACTACTGCGCTACCTGGGAAGTCCAATAAATCAGTATATCTTGTGTTTATCAAAAGGAAAATATTTTATTCAGGTTCCTAAAGGAAACTTGAGTTGTATTGGACTCAAAGAAAAAAGCCTAGTTAAAATGTGGAAACAAATTTTCATTTAGGGAAAGCTGAAATCAGTTAATGTCTTCAAATCCAAAATCCATTCCAGTTTTTTAAGTAAGAGGGGCTTCCCTGGTGGTTCATCTGTGAAGAATCTGCCTGTAATGCAGGAGATGCAGGTTTTAATCCCTCGGTCAGGAAGATCCCCTGGAAAAGAACCGGCAACCCACTTCAGTACTCACCTAGTAAATTCCATGGACAGAGGAGCCTGGTGGGGTACAGTCCGTGGGGTCGCAAAGGAATTGGATAGGACTTGGCAACTAAACAACAACAAAATGCCAAACCAAACCCTTGAGACTTTTGCTACTCTTTTCCTGTTCACTCACTTTGTGTTCAGTTTATCCATACTGTTTTAAAGACTGTTTCTTTTAATATGAGCCTCCATTTTAATGCCATCTTTTTCATTTTCCACGTCTTACTGCATTTTTCTCGGGGCACTATTTGGTTTCCATCACAGTTGTTTCTTGAACATCTTTCTTTCTTTTTTTTTTTTTTTAATTTAATTTTATTTAACTTTACAATATTATATTGGTTTTGCCATATATCAAAATGAATCTGCCACAGGTATACATGTGTTCCCCATCCTGAACCCTCCTCCCTCCTCCCTCCCCATACCATCCCTCTGGGTCGTCCCAGTGCACCAGCCCCAAACATCCAGTATCGTGCATCGAACCTGGACTGGCGACTCATTTCATATATGATATTATACATATTTCAATGCCATTCTCCCAAATCATCCCACCCTCTCCCTCTCCCACAGAGGCCAAAAGACTGTTCTATACATCAGTGTCTCTTTTGCTGTCTCGTATACAGGGTTATTGTTACCATCTTTCTAAATTCCATATATATATGTTAGTATACTGTATTGGTGTTTTTCTTTCTGTGAGGATACTTTCAAGTCCTCTGAACTCCTTTAGGGTATTTTTGTTCCTTTTCCAATAGACATCTTCCTGTTTTACTAACTTTGTAAAGCTTGCTTACCAGCTCACAGCCTAAGAGCTCGTCATGCTGACAAAACTCTCCACATGTCTGTCTTCTGGGCAATCATTTTTGTGCTTACAGTTATAGAAACATAAATTCTCTCCCCTCACCAAAAAAAAACAAACTAAACTAAAAATCTTTCTTTAAATCATCTCTTGCCACCAGATGTGGTAAATTTCCCTTAGGATAAAAGGATTAATGGTCAAACAATTGGGACAATAACAGGTAACTTAAAAATTATGTTATCTTTCTTTATTCAGAAAATGTTTTAGAGTGTGACTGATGTTTCATTTTGAATATAATTTTTACTGTATGATTCTGAAGAAAATGCATTGGAGATTTCCATTGGTGGTTCACTGTGAAAAGCAACAACTGTATACTCTATGTTTATTAAGTTCATTAACCCTATTTGAGGTTAATTAATCTTAGGATCTTACTGTTGATCTTTCTTTTAAGAAACAATATAGCCCAGAGTCATCACTACTATGAGCAAGGAATGTTAGTGTTTCTGTAAGTTACAATCCAAATTAAAGGAATGTTTTTGACTTTTGGATTGCTTTTTAAGTATATAATGTTATGTAGAATCCCAAGATAAATATATATATATATTTTAAATCCTTCTGAAAAATGCAGAAATGTAAAGTCTCCTGAATTTATTTATTTACTTTCTAAAGTCCTTGAAAGGGTACAGCATCACATGGATTCTGTATCCGATGGCTTACGCAAGAAGGTTGCTTAGAAATTTGGCATGAAGCATGCCATTGTTTCCATGAACATGAGTTGCTTTTCCCCAGATTACTGTGACTTTGTTGAGCATTGTTCTTTGCTTTGTACACACAGAAGCATATCTCTTGCCTGGGTAGAAGTCAATTTCATCTCAGGCATATGTCCGCTCAGTCATGTCCAACTCTTCGTGACCCCATGGACATAGCCCACCAGGCTCCTCTGTCCATGGAATTCTCCAGGCAAGAATACTAGAGTGTATTGCCATTCCCTTCTCCAGGGGGTCATCCCAACCCAGGAGTCAAACCCGGGTCTCCTGCATTGCAGGCAGATTCTTTACCATCTCAGCCACCAGTTATAAACACCTTCAATTTTAAGAAGAGCTGTGTGCTCCTTCTGGTTCTGGAGACCCCACTTAGAGCTTTTTAATTTATATTTTATACAATTTACTTCTCCAGCTGAAATTTCTTACTAGTTTTCTGTAGTGAGACTGGCAAAGATCATTCTTTCCACATTAATTTTCTTTTATTGTATTTCATGCTTTTAATACTTTTTTTCTTCTGAGAAGTTACATTTTATTTACACTGATTTTTCTCAATTTACTTGTTTTATGTTTTGTTGAATATTGGTCAGTTGTCATAAAATCTTGATAGTAAAAATCTAATTTTGCTTTATTTTTCGATCTTGGGGATCTAGGAATCTGATTGCAATTTTAAGTCACTTGATAAACAAGGTAATCAGAAATCCAAGCTACACTTGTTTCATTTTTCGAAGAAAGACACGCCTCTAAGAAACAAGGTAAAACACTTATATAAATTACTTTTAAATTTCAGAAGCAGGGCATGCTTATTACCAGGAAATATGTATATAAGCAAATTTAAAACTCAAAGTGCCTGTATTCTTATTTACACAAAAATGTCTACCTTCAAATCTTTTAAGACCATATTTGTACTTGATTTGTATCGGGTTGGCCAAAACGTTCCTTCAGTTTTTAGGTAAAAATAAAAGACACATTTTTCATTTTCACCAAGAACTTTATTGAACAACATATTCATTGTTTTGTTCCACTACCTTCTGCTATTTTCCAGGCAACTTCGTAACTCTATCTTCCCAAAACTTTTTATCATTTTGAATAAAGAATTGTTCCAGGTACATTATTTTCAAAATTTTATAAAGACCAAAATAAATGAAAATCCGAAGTTATAATATCTGAATGTGGCAGTTAAATCAGAAAACCAGTCTAGCTGTAAATTTTTGCCTGGTCATCAAAGAAACCTTGTGGTATCCTGATGGAAGATGACACGTTTTCTGTTGACTCTTTTCATCTAGTGCTGCTTTCAGTTGGTCCAGTTGGGAGCAGTACTTGTTGGAATTAATTGTTTGGTTTTCCAGAAGGAACTCACAATAAAGGACTCCTTTCCAATTCCACCGTATGCACATCACTTTCTTTTTTTTTTTAATTTTATTTTATTTTTAAACTTTACATAATTGTATTAGTTTTGCCAAATATCAAAATGAATCCGCCACAGGTATACATCACTTTCTTTGGATAAAGACTGTCCTTCAGTATGGTTGGTAGTTCTTCTGTTCCGTGATCTCTTCTGTTCCACATTGTTGAACAGTGTCCACTTTTGATTGCCTGTCACAATTTGTTTTTATAACAGAATGTTTTAATTATGTTTAAGTAGAAAATCACATGCATAAATACTGTCAAGGTTTTTTTTTTTTTTTCACTTATGTGGAACCTAAACTTCAAAGCAATTAAAATAAGCAAGCTGGTGCATATGATTTTCAACATGTGATTTGGATATTTGAGTATGTGAGTGAGCTATCTCCTGTGTGGTATAACTTTGATCTCAGTTTACATCTCCCTTTGATCACTGTCAACTTGAATTGGTCTACCTGACCGTGGATCTTCATCTAGCAAGAAATTTTACCTTTCCTGGAATGAAAAGTGAAAAATGAAAGTGAAAGTTGCTCAGTCATCTCCAACTCTTTGCAACCCCATGAACTATACAGTCCATGGAATTCTCCAGACCAGAATGCTGGAGTGGGTAGCCTTTCCCTTCTCCAGGTGATCTTCCCAATCCAGAGATTGAAGCCAGGTCTCCTGCATTGCAGGTGGATTCTTTACCACCTGAGCCACAAGGGAAGCCCAAGAATACTGGAGTGGGTAGCCTATCCCTTCTCCAGCGGGTCTTCCTGACCCAGAAATCGAACCAGGGTCTCCTGCATTGCAGGTGGATTCTTTACCAACTGAGCTATCAGGGAATAATAAAGTATAATATTGCCAAAAATATTTTTAAAATTCCATCTTCAATATTAAAATGACTGCACAGAAATTCACTATTTTTTTTTTTTAAGCACACTAATATGAAAGCTGTCACAATGCTATCAAACAAAATTGTTTCAAATGAAGTTATAGACAAGGAAGTGCTATTAGAGCCATCTTATGGAAAAAACCTAATGAGCATTTTGGCCAACCTAATAGGTGTTTAAGTTGTGAAACTTGCTTTTTTTTTTTCTTTATAGTATTTAAAGATCTATTTCATGTACTTAAGTAACATTACTTATAATGACTAAAATATGCCATGGTGTGGGTTTAACTAACCTTCTTATGTTTGTCCTTTACTCTAAACATTTTTGTTATACCAAACAGTACTGCAATGAAGATTTTGTTGATAAATGTTTGAGTACTATACACGTTCTTAATTTTTCATGGGGATGAATTCTGTGGAGTGGTGTTACTGGTCCAAGGGCAGGTATGATGTAAAGCTTTGATGTGTGTTGCAAAAAGGCCTTCTAGACACTGGGTCCCTGATGAGTCAAGGGTTTTTTTCAGTCAGACTATATAAATGTTTGTGTGCCTGCATAGTGAAAGCTCATAAGTCAAAAGCCCATTTTATGTATTAAGTGTCTTGCCAGTATCAAAATACTAATTCCTAACTTAAAAATGGGCAAGAGACATGAACAGAGATCACAAAAGCAAAAAGCCCAAGTGGATGATTAACATATAAAAGCATGTTCAACCTCATTAGTAATCAAATAACACAAATTAAAGTAAGGCAATGGCACCCCACTCCAGTACTCTTGCCTGGAAAATTTCCATGGATGGAGGAGCCTAGTAGGCTGCAGTCCATGGGGTTGCTAAGAGTCAGACACGACTGAGTGACTTCACTTTCACTTTTCACTTTCAT
This sequence comes from Bison bison bison, assembly GCF_000754665.1. Lineage (NCBI taxonomy): Eukaryota > Metazoa > Chordata > Mammalia > Artiodactyla > Bovidae > Bison > Bison bison. The sequence goes on along the minus strand of NW_011494636.1, from coordinate 1,413,231 downwards.
GCATTGGAGAAGGAAATGGCAACCAACTCCAGTGTTCTTGCCTGGAGAATTCCAGGGACAGGGGAGCCTGGTGGGCTGCCGTCTATGGGGTCGCACAGAGTCAGACACGACTGAAGTGACTTAGCAGCAAAGTAATAAAATATAATTTCTTACCTCTTATTTTTCCAAAAGTTTTTAATTTACTGATTTTATAAGGGTATAAAGTGCTGAGATGAATAATCACATTTAAGATATCATAATACTATTAATTGGTATGATTAATTATCCCAATAATTAATTAATTAGGATAATAATTACTTAAGATAATCATATTGAGGAGAATAAGAATTGCAGTGCCATTTCTGGAAAGCAATTTGAAAGAGTTCAAATAATTTAACCCAGTAAGTACATTCTAGAACTTGAGCCTAAAGAGATAATGAGAATTTAAATACAAGACAACTTATTCTTGCATTGGTTGCAATAGTGAAAAATTGGGGGAAAAAATCTAAATATCTAAAAAATAAATGGGTGAAATACATTAAATACTTTGTTGGTTTTAGTGGACATATATTATTTTTCTTATATAAGAAAGCTATATTTATATAGTTAATAATGTTACTTTCTTATGTTTATTTGTAAAAGCATAGAAACTTTACAAATATTTTTAATAAGTGACTAGTACATCTATTTGAAAGAAGGTCATATCTCATACTATGTAAATATAAAACTGAAAGATATTAAGGATATAAATGCAAAATATGTAAATATAAAGTGAAAGTTGCCCAGTAATGTCCGACTTTTTGGGGACCTCCAAAAGTATGAGCTGTATAGTCCAAGGACTAGATGTATATGAACTGTATAGTCCAAGGACTTCTCCAGGCCAGAATACTGGAGTGGGTAGCTATTCTCTTCTCCAGGGATCTTGCCAACCTAGGGATCAAATCCAGGTCTCCTGCACTGCAGACGGATTCTTTACTAGCTGAGCCAACAGAAAATATAAGTTTCTTTTAAAAATCTCTGAGTGAGAAAGACTTTTTCAAACAGATCCTGTGTTGTAAAAATTTCCATATCATTTTTGAATGAAAAGGGAAACCATACTATTAAATAATATGTATAGCATGGTGTTTTTGTTTGCTTAAACTCTTGACAATACGCATATTGTGTATGTTTGTTTGTGTGTGTGTGTGTTAGTCACTTAGTCGTATCCGACTCTGTGACCTCATGGACTGTAGCCCACCAGGTTCTTCTGTCCATGGGATTTTCCAGGCAAGAATGCTATAGTGGGTTGCCATTCCTTTCTCCAGGGGATCTTCCCGACCCAGAGACTGAACCCAGATCTCCTGCACTGCAGGCAGACTCTTTACCTTCTGAACCTCCAGGGAAGCCCATGTTTGTATAATCATGGTAAAAAGTCTGGAAAGATATTAAAATTATTTGCAGTGATAGGACTAAAGATATAGAAAGTACTTTCTCAAAAGAAGTTACGTCTGAACATTAAACCATCATCTTTTTATTATTATTATACTTTCAGATTTGCATTGTCAGTGTTTTAACTGACACTTCTGTTTTGGTGACAGCTCCCCAGATGAACCTTCCCTCTTGCTCCCTGGTGTCCATCTTCAGTATATAAAATCAAACTCATCTTTCTTTTTTAACCTATAACCAGTGCTTCTTAAAGCACTTATCAGCTGTAGTAATATTTGCTCTGTGTCACTTAGTTTCAAAATCTTAGGGTTGTCCTCTTTCTTTATAACATCGAGCTAGATCCTTCTTTTTCAAGGGCTGAAGAAAAACAATCAGGACATCTATACCTATCTAAATCCTGTTTCTTTCTCTGTCTTATTTCTTGTTCTCCTTTTTTCCTATCACCAACATCCTAATTTAATATTTCATCTTTCAGGTGTGAATCTGTCCATTCTTTATACACCCTCTACTAGGTTCATCAATTTTAAATCCTTGTTTTATATTACCACACTCATACTGTCCTAAAAAAAAACAGTAACAAAACTTTAATGGCTCCACATTTCTAGCAGCATACAAGTCAATGGATTCAAGGCGCAGATAAAGACAAATATCATATGACATCATTTAATCATGGAATATTTTTTAAAAAATGATACACATGAACTGATTTACAAATCAGGAATAGAGTCACAGACATAGAAAACAAACTTAAGTTGCCAAAGGGGATAGTGGGGAAAGTAGGGTAGGGACATAAGCTAAGTGTTGGGGATGAGCATATACACACTGCTGCTAAGTCGCTTCAGTCATGTCCGACTCTGTGCGGCCCCATAGACGGCAGCCCACCAGGCTCCCCCATCCCTGGGAATCTCCAGGCAAGAACACTGGAGTGGGTTGCCATTTCCTTCTCTAATACATGAAAGGGAAAAGTGAAAGTGAAGTCGCTCAGTCGTGTCCAACTCTCAGCGACCCCATGGACTGCAGCCCACCAGGCTCCTCCGCCCATGGGATTTTCCAGACAAGAGTACTGGAGTGGGGTGCCATTGCCTATATAAAATAACAAGGACCTACTGTATAGCACAGGGAAATATACTCAGTATCTTGTGATAACCTATAAGGGAAAAGAATCTGAAAAGAATATATATATAATATATATGTGTATATAACTGAGTCACTTTGCTGTACCCTTAAAATTAATACAACATTGTAAATTATACCTCAATTAAAAATCAATAGATCAACTTAAATGTCAGTAGAGATCTGTTTAAGTAAATTATGGTACATATATACAATGGAAAAGATAAGCAGCCTATTCAAAACAAAATTCAGTTCTATATGTGAAATGGAAAAATCTTCAAGATACATTACTTGGTAAAATCAAGATATATTAAGCAAGGAAAAAAAGTACACATTGTAGTATGACACGATTTTTAGTATGCTGCCAGTCATGTGGTGTGTGTATGTAAATGAATTCAGTCATTGCACAGGAAACCAGTAATAGCAATTGCCTAAACGCAGTGACGAAGCAAGAGAGACTCACTTTTCTGTCGTTTCTTTTGAAACTCTTGAATTTAGGTACATGGATCACCTGTTAAAAATATTATATAAGTTTTGCAGACCTAAACCCACTTTTGCACATTGATTATAGGTTATTTTTTGTTCCAGTGTATAAATAATTTTGTTTCAGTGTATAAAGTTTGAGATTAAAGGTAGTTTGTTTTAACACAGTAGTATTAAAACAAGCATTTAATCTTCAGATTCCTGGGCTGTATAAATCCAGTTCTGTGGACAGTCTTTCTACAACCAAGATCAAACCTTTAGTACCTGCCAGAGCCAGTGGGCTGAGCAAGAAGCCACCAAGTGTCCATAAGAGAAATCATCACAATGCCGAGAACAAGCCAGGACTGCAGATCAAAATCAATGAACTCTGGAAAAATTTTGTATTTAAAAAGTGAGTTACCGTGTTACTGATTCTAAAATAGTATAAATCATTTTTTTCTATAATCTTAATTCCTGTCTCCTCTTTCTATTTTCATATGAATCAGTTTCTTTTTCTCTTACCCTAAGAGCTTTAATTTCCTCTGGTCCCTGTAACTGACTCTTTGTAAGAATATGTAGTCTCAGTTTCTGTATCTTCTTTTTAGTGAAAAGATGGCCAACTGAAAACCTCAGTTCTCAGTCTGGCTTTGGGGTCTCTATGTTGTTAAGCAAACTGCTTTTCCAGGGCTTAAGTGCCTCAGCTTTTTTTCCTTCTAAAAGTCGTTTCAGACTTGAGAACGGAAAGATAATGCTATATGGTTACTTCTGGACTTAAGGCAGTTTGTTTCCCTAAATTACCTCATCTAAAATGGGAAGAATCAATGAGTTTATGAGTTTTTATGATGAATTAGCCAGATTTCTATGGTATATGGCAAACTGTTTTAAGAGAGTTGACCTGGCATATATCTACATTTTTTGAACCACTTTACTTCCATTAGACAACAAAATTAACCACAGAGTAGCATGACTTTATAGTTAATTTATTTTCTTGTTCTTATTACAGCAAATATGCCAAGAATAAAAGCAAAGAGAAAGGGGTCAGGGGAGGTGACTTACATGGGATGATAAGATTAAACTTTCAGTTCAGTTCAGTTCAGTCACTCAGTTGTGTCCGACTCTTTGCCACCCCATGAATTGCAGCACGCCAGGCTTCCCTGTCCATCACCAACTCCCGGAGTTCACTCAGACTCACGTCCAT
>NW_011494636.1:1390148-1408954 GCF_000754665.1 Bison bison bison | reverse complement strand
CTCATCCTCTGTCGTCCCCTTCTCCTCCTGCCCCCAATCCCTCCCAGCATCAGGGTCTTTTCCAATGAGTCATCTCTTCGCATGAGGTGGCCAAAGATTAAACTTTACCTAGTAGATATTGTTATCACAATCAGTTGAGATAGTATTAGTGGAAATACTTTGTAATAAGTGCTGGACAATTAATTTTTACTTACATTGTGTAAAGTCTAGATTAAACCATATAGCAGCAGTTCTCAAGCTTTTTGCCTTTAGGAACACTTTATAGTCTTAAAAATTACTGAGAGCCCAAAAGTACTTTGCTTTATGTGGGTTATATCTGTTTTTAATCTGTTATTAAAAGGGACATTTAGAAAATATTTATTTATTTTAAAATAACAACAATCTCATCTCATCTTAAAATTGATAGTATATTTTTACAAAACTATGTTTTTCAAAACAAAAGTGAGAATGACGTTGTTTTACATTTTTGCAAATCTTTTCTGTCCAATTTAACGTAACTGAACTGCATTCTTGTATCTGCTTCTTTGTTTGATTTGTTATGTTTTGATTGAGTTATATGAAGAAAATCTGGTCCCGCATGTAAATGCACTTTAGCATAATAGCATTTTTTATTTAATTTTAATTTTTCTTCTTTTATATTACACCAAAATTCAGTACGTGGTAGTTTCTCAAAAGTTGTAATATAGGATATGAAACCATATTAATTGATTTTTATATATTACAGTCTACTGGCTCATATTGTATTTTGGTGTTCATCTTTTACTCATTCATAATTTTATAACATTGGTGTAAATCATTTGAAAAATGTGGACTTACTGAGTTGTGCTTATCTTTCAATTGTTGACACATTTCATTATACAATATTTTTAAAAATCACAGTCTTGCCAGCAGTCTTTTAAGTATTGGGAAGGTGTCAAGGGGCAGATATAAGTTTTCCAAAATTCTAATTTTCACTGGAAAGCTTGAATTTTTGTCTCTGGCAACTAATGCTGTTAGGTTTTTTTTTTTTTTCCCTTAGAAATAACAAACAATCTCTGTTCATTTTAGAGAAGCCCTTTGCTAAATAATTAAATTTGAATTTCCATAGTGAGACTGACTTTTCTTTTAGTACTATCAATATTTCTTAAACAGTTTGGTGATACTGTGTTGATTCATTGTCAGCAGCTTTACTTATTATCAACACAAGTGTCTTTTTTTAGGTTATTGATACAAGTATCAGCACAGTATGAAAAGTAGATAAAGTCTAAATACTATTATGAAAATAGTTTTAAATATTACAAACCCCCCAAAAGGGTCTTGGGAATAGGATTAGTTTTTATAGACGTAGAACTTCCTTCCAAAAGTTGGGAGAGGGGAAGGAGTGAAAAGATAGGGCTTAAACGTTTGTTCATGCTTCACTCACGCTGCTTCTCAGCCAGACTTGAGAAGGATGCTAGAAAGAAAAAAACTAAAGTTTGTTTACTGAAATCATTCTACCTTAGCTAGTGTCTGTTTAGTAGTGGTGTGGTACCTCCTTTGAAAGATGATTTAGAAAGCAGGAATGGGTACTAAGAAGCAAAACTCAAATTCTGTGGGGCGTACTCAGAGGAGAATTTGATTGTGTTACATAATGAATTGAGAGAAATTATACAGTAGAGGTTCTTATCCTCTTTATATACCTCTATTTTGTCCAGGCAGATTATTATCGAATAAACACTACCATAAGAACACCAAATTCATTTTATTATATTTTGCAGAGATTCTGAAAAGCTTCCTTCTTGTAAGAAGCCAGATCCCCTGTCTCCAGTCAAAGATAACATCCAGCTAACTCCAGAAGAAGAGGATATATTTAACAATTCTGAATGTATGCTTGTTCAGAGAGCACTATTCCAGTAAACGCAAGCAGCTGGGAGACTGTTGCCTGCAAGAGAATCTCTATCAATTTCGAGTCCTGTTTGGAAATGAGGCCATTCTGAAAGATTTGTTCTTAGATCTATGCTATTTATTTTAAATAGAACACAATTTTTTATAATAATTTTGCAACTGTTCTTGTTTGGCTTTTTATATTTTTATAAGAAGCTAACTAGAGAAAGAACTTTGGAAAATCTACTCTCCTACTTTCCCTGTGGTACAGCGGCTAAGACTCCTTGCACCCAATGCAGGGGACCTGGGTTCGACCCCTGATCAGGGAACTAGATCCCACTTGCCACAACTAAGGGTCCCCATGCTGCAACTAGGTCCCAGTGCAGCCAAAATACATAGTTTTAAAACAAAAATCTATTCTAAAGAAACAAAAATCTATTCTAAAGATTTCTATAATGTTGTCAAATACAAAGATGGTAAATGGAAAACCACAATTCTGTGATCATTTTGTACTATAAGAAATTACTATACTTTTCCATGTTTTCATTTTTTTCCACCTGCCTTTCTTGTCTTTCAGGGTTGAATTGGAAATATGGTTGCTGGGATGGGAGGGGTAGTTGGAAGGGTTAAAGATCACTGCATAAATGGGACAGTGCTCTGTCATCCCTGAAGAGCTTGGTAGGTTACAGATTGACAGTGAAGGAAAATTGCTTTCAGCATCTTATGAAAGGAACTACTTATATCATTCATATTCTTAAACTTCCAAAATAGCCTGTTTCTCTTGTATATCTGTTTTGAAGTGTAGGCTAAAAATTCCTTAACTTATATTTAAAACTTATGTCCTAGGTGTGATGTAAGATATTACTACTAAAGCTACAGAATCGATGATTTGTCCATACTCTGCAAAGAAATAGATGGGAACCAAAACCAGGTATGCAAGTGAAGATCTGAAGTAAGGAAGTGAAGTGACAGTCTGACCAGAAGTAAAACAGTTATAAAAGTGTCTGAGATATAGAGGATAAATGAAAGGGATTCAGAGCAGTTTAATTTTTATGAGACTTAGTAGAGGACTTGGATAAATAGTCCAAGTGGAAAAAAACATAATGTTTTAAGAAACAGCATAAAAATTTTAAATGGAGACAATTTTTTTCTCAAAATCTGGAAAAAGGTATACAAAGAACAAAAGCAAAATGGAACTTTCTGTGAATGTTTCCTATTACAGAACAAATTGAGAAAGGGAAATGGCAACAGTGCTGTAGTTTTTCAGTCTCCGAACCCCCACATAACCGCAACTGGATGACAAAGTCAAAATACCAGTGAACAACATTACAACAAATTCAGATGGCATCATATATTTAAATCCCAAAATGTAAGTAGGTGAAGACAAGCCACCAACAGCCATAAGACTGCAAGGAGGTACTGACATCTATATGGGAGAAGTAGAGAATGGTAATAGGTCATCTAATGGACATGAGAACAGAACTTACAGAATAATTGTTGAAACACAGAGCAGACTAAGTTGCAAACAGCATTTAAAACTGTTATGCAACCCAATGGTGAGTGAGTGCGAGAGGCCTGCAATTATATCTGAAGGACTGAAGCAGTGTAGTCCATGTGAACTTTTGAGATGATTTCCCGTATTTGCCAAGGCTCCCTTCTAGGGGAACAGGGTCCCCCACAGAAGAGAAACTGCTGGCAAGTAAAACAAAAGCTTGAGTGGGAAAGAGACAGTAGACACAAAGGAAGAGGAAGAGTTGGCCAAGAAATCTCAGCAGGATACTGCCTGAGTATACTTTGAACACTGAGAAAGCAACGACAGCAGCAAACAGCTGAGAAGCCCCCATGAGCCGTGCCTGCTCAAAGTTTAGGAAATTTATTTTTACTTAAAAAGAAACTACAGAAAAATGTTTAGGTCAGTCCTTTACAAAACTGATTTAATGACTCAAGCAGTGTAACATCTCTACAAATAATGAAAATCTACCAGAAAGGCCCACTGAACCAATCAAAACCAGTACATTTGAAAATGTGCTAAAAGTTAAGGAAATGCTGTAGAATATGAAGGAAATTTCGAACTGGAAAAAGTCAGAGGGGTGGTGGGGAAAAGGCAAGCTCAGGAAAGCATTAGAAATAAAAATTTCAGAAATTAAAGCTAGAAGGAACACAAGCAAATATTATACAGATAGATGATGCCTTAAATAGGTTAAAAAAAAAAAAAACCAAAATGGAAAAAACACCTTAAAAGATTAGCAAGTCACAGATATTGAAGATGGAGCAGAAGGTCCAATATACAGATAATAAGAGTCTCTGAAGAAAAAACAACCTATAATTTCAGCAAAATTTTAAATTTTAAGATTTGAAACAATATTTTTTAAATGCACTCTTACACCCAGGATTATTGATCCCAAACAGCTAACACCAAGATGTAAACAACAAGTTACTTTAAAGAAGGAAAAATCCTCTGGATAGGCAAGGACAGTGAGTGACATGTAAGAAAAAAAATAATAATCATGAGATTTTTCCACAATTATTCTTTATACCTGAAGAAATTGAGTAATGTGTTACAGATACTCAGGGGAAAATGTAAGCAAAAGATTTTATAGTCAACAAAATCAACTTTCAAGTATAAAGAATACAAACATCTATCAAACAAGAATTTAGAAGTTACTGCTCACTTAAGCTCTTCCTGAGAAATCAGAAAATAACCAAAATAACTGGAGAAATAGCACCATAAAGATTGATGATGACCATCAAACATAGTGACTTGTACAACTAAAAATGAGAGGTAAAAGGGAAATATGATATGCAATGACTGTGTGCCCAGATGATATAGACAGTACAGCTACAGAGAAGAGACCATATGCAAAACATTTGGTTTAGTTTGAAGTAGTCTGATAATTGTTATTTTAGGACTGTTGTGTATATAATGTGGGATAGGGTAAACGAGTATTTGGGGGGTATTTTAATTCATCCCCAATTTTCTTGAGAACCAAGATTCTTCCCCACCCCCAAGATTCTTAATGTCTAGGAAAAAGGAGATTAAGACAAAATACAGAACAGCTTAATTTTTTTTAATGTAGTTATAAACTTGAGTTGGAAGTACTAGTAAACTTATGAATATATATATACACATATACATATATGTGTATGTGTACATACATAGAGCTTCCCTGGTAGCTTAGATGGTAAAGCGTCTGCCTACAGTGCGGGAGACCTACCCACACATACTAAAGAGACCCAGAAAAAAGTAACCAATCCTGTACCAATGAGCATCCCAATCACTCGTCTTAATATACCACTTTTTACTGAAAGAAATGAGAGCTTGGAAAAGACGTATAAAAGCAAGCCTGAGGTATCTTGTTAAAACAGAAGTCTTTAGTGAGTAATATGTAATTTCAAAAATGTAAATTCAAAAATAAGAGAAATATAAGGAGACACCTGAAGAGGACCCCACTCTCCAAACATGGGTGATTTTGATCTTGAAAAGGTAGGAACTGTCCTTTGTTTGATCCCATCATAAACATATTTTAAAAAATTGGTCACCTTCAGAAGATGACAGTATCAACGCATTATCTTGAATATGGGAAAGTAAAAGGAGAAATATCAGGCGTTTCCCCTGTCTTTATACTGTATACTTTATACTCCAGGCAAGAATACTGGAATGGGTTGCCACTTCCTTCTCCAGGGGATCTTCCCAACCCAGGAATCAAACCTGGGTCTCCTGCATTGCTGGCAGATTCTTTACCAACTGAGTTACAAGGAATGCCCATCTTTATACTGTACCAGTGGGTTACCAAACAGAAGATAAATCTCTTTTTAGTGCTCTAACAATGAAAAAGAGATATTACTGTTTTGCAGTCCCCAATGGATTAATGGATTTAGGTTTAGAGTGTCAGCTGCTATTAACATTGTAACTAGACATTTCATTTCTCTTAATGAAAGAACTCAGCATCCTCTAGCCTTGCCACGGGATTGGAGATGAGACATCATTCCTCTGGATCCAACTGCAGAATTGCAGAAAATACAGAGGACAGAGGAAATAGGGAACTGCAACCTGAGTGTGCAATTAGCAAAATTCAGACAGCAAGAAATTACAGATTAAATGCCTTTGGATTCTCAACAGATAAATTTTAAGGAAAGGGAGAGGAAAAGTCCATATTAAAAAAAGGACAAAACTAAATTATTTAGGGAGCCCCACCTCTGGTGATTAGACAATAAGAGAAATATAAGGAAGTGATAGCTATAAAATTTAGGGTGGTGGTTACAGGGAGCTCAGTAGTGTCCAACTCTTTGTGACCCTATGGACTATAGAGTTCATGGAATTCTCCAGGCCAGAATACTGGAGTGGATAGTCTTTCCCTTCTCCAAGGGATCTTCCCAGCTCAGGGATTGAACCCAGGTTTCTCGAATTATGACAAGGTTTGCTCATAATAGCTTATTAGGGTATTGATGTCAGAAAGTAAAATGGTGGCCTTCTAATTTATCAGGCCATTTACTTGTTTTGTGTGGCCCTTCATATTCTGTTTTTTTCATTTATGTAAATATTTGTTAAAATGTTTACAATGCTGTGTTGGTTTCTGCCATACAACAATTTTTTAAAATCATATTATTTTAATAGTATTCCATCAAATTGAAAATATGATTGTAAGAGGCATCATTAATTTATGTACCGTTGGGAATAAACTCCATCAACTTTAAGGTATACACTGTTCTTAAAAATGTTAAAATACGTACCTTAGACTAGAGGCCCTGCCACAATTCAGTGATACACATTCTGTGCCTTGGGCACGGAATCCAGCAACTATCCTCGTTTCCAAAAGTTAACTGGACAGTCGGCACCAGACAACCTCTGTTCTTGAAAGACATGAAGCACAGCTGAAAGTACAAGGAGGAAAAGATGGGATAAAGTGACAACAAATTGAACTCGGTCTCACTTCCCTATATAGGTCCCATTCTCTCTTCTTCTGGGGTTCCAGCTGCACACATTAGAAAGCTATAAGTTGTCACACAGCTATTAGGGCTGTTACGTTTACTTTCTACTCCATTTTTCAGTTTGGGTAATTGCTATGAACCCATTTTCTAGTTAACCAATTCTTTCCCTGACTCTTCATCTGGGTTATTCTGCTTTTTGTTTTTATTTCTTGTATTTCTAACTTACAGTTTCTGTCTCTCTGCTGACATTCCCCCAACCCGCTCATGCACATATGGTCCATATTTTATGCAAGGCATATTAACTATAGTGATTTTAAATACTTTGTCTGATATTTCTAGTATCTGGGTCATCTCTGAGTCTGGTTCTGCATCTTGTGTCTTGAAAGTGTTTTCATTTTCCTTGTTTTGTGTGTGTGTGTGTATCATGTTTTCTGATTGACTTGTATGCCATATATTGATATAGGAAAGTAGTGACCGAAGTAAATAGTACACTTGGAAATGAGCATGCATCTTCCACTAGGGGTTAGTGTGAGGCATTGTAAAGTCTACTCAGGAGTTTAACTGGCTTGGGTTTATTATTGCTATGACAATAAAGTCCTCTAGTGTGGTGCTAGGGTTTTTAGTTTTGTTTGTTTTTCAGTGTTCCTGCTCTATCTTCAGTTTTTAGCCTTCTTCATGCGCTTATGTCTCAGAAGGGGTCTCTCTTCAACCCCCTGCCCCTCTCCATCAGTACACTGTTGTTTATTGTTGCTTGTTTAATGACTAGATGCAGTGCGGCCTGTGCTGTGCTGTGCTTAGTCGCTCAGTCGTGTCTGACTCTTTCCGACCCCATGGACTATAGCCCACCCAGCTCCTCTGTCCATAGGATTCTCCAGGCAAGAATACTGGAGTGGGTTGCCATGCCCTCCTCCAGGAAATCTTCCCAACCTAGAGATCAAACCCAGGTCTGCAGGTCTGCCGCATTGTAGATGCATTCTTTTACGATCTGAGTCACCAGGGAAGCCCAAGAATACTGGAGTGTGTAGCCTAACCCTTCTCCAGGGGATCTTCTTGACCCAGGAGTCAAACTGGGGCCTGTTACATTGCAGGTGGATTCTTTACCAGCTGAGTTTCCCAGCTATCAGCTGGGAAGCCCAGATGTATCCTGAGGGTAACGTAAAACTATATCAATTACATTTGACTTTATAATCCACTGCACAATCAGTATTATCCACCTTTGTTTCTCAATGCCTAGAAAGTTCCTAGCAATATGATCAGTATTTCAAGTTCTTATCACATGACTTCTGGCCACCGGGCACTGCGTATTGTATAGCACCTGAAGTCTTTATAAACACGTGTCAGTGTTTAACAGTTGTTGACTCATTGCTTAGCAGCGACAGAGGAATAATCGAATGCTAGATAGGGATCAGAAGACTTGATATATATTAATAATTCTGATTTGCCCAAAACTCTTAAGTGACCTTGAGTAAACTATTGAACTTTTGTTGTCTTTTTTTTTTTTTCTTCTCATAGAACAAACATTACAGCTCCAAAATCCTGTGAACCAAACAGTAAATTCTCTGATTTATCCCTGGTAGCTCAGATGGTAAAGATTCTGCCTGCAATGCAGGAGACCCAGGTTCTAGCCCTGGGTTGGGAAGATCCCCTGGAGAAGGGAATGGCTACTCACTCTAGTATTCTTGCCTGGAGAATTCCATGGATCAAGGAGCCTGGCGGGCTACAGTCCATGGGGGTTTTAAAGAGTCAGACAGGACTGAGCGACTAACACACATTTTAAAGTCTATTCCAAAGGCTCCACAAGAGGGCAGCTCCTCCACATTGCTTAATGTCTGAAAAGAATTCCACAAGTCTTTAAGTCTTTAAAAACTCACCCTTTGAGATTACACTATGGAGAACAGTGTGGAGATTACTTAAAAAACTGGAAATAAAAACTCATGCTTGCATACAATATTTTACTTTTGTTTCTTTTAATTGTACAAGTCAGGCACAAATATAGTCACATTTATGAAAAAGTTTCAGCATTACAGACTAACTTCAAGTCTCTTAATTAGTACCCCCAATCCTAGTTTTCCCTATTGTCAGGTTGTGGGCATTTTATTTTTTATGAAGTTTTCTGTGACTTCTTTAAAACAGTTTCTGAAACTAACTTGTTTTAATCCGCATAGGATTTAAACATCTTTTCCTAATCTAGATAGATTAGTTTACCTTTAATTATTCTAACTCCATAAAATGCATGTCATAATTAACTTATTTCTTAATGACGTTTAGATAATGTTTTCAGTATTTAAACAATGTTGCATCAAAAATTTCTATATTGCATTTTGGAAAAAAGTGAAAATTCTCCCTCTCAAGATTTCATAGTAATTAAGATTTGAAAGCTAATTTATTCAACCAAAAGAGGAATGTTTTAGTAATTTTACTAGCCACAAAAATATATAACAGGAAAGATGTTACAGAAAAGGGGCTAGAAGAAGGAGAAACACTTAACAGCCTTCCTTGGAAAATTTAATCCATTTTGTGATATAAATCATTCTAGATGCCATTATTGTTAGGGTGCTTCACAGATATGTTTTTGTTGTAGAGAAGATTAGACCTAGGCAACAAATGGCCCAATTAATAGAGAACAGAGACAAGAAAGACTCAAGTGTGGCTACCCAGTGAGGGTAGGTTCTATGTTTTGGTTACGTCTTTGTCCTCTACACTGTGAGGGACATGTTTGATGGGAATAAGCCAGAGCTGTTTATATGTCATATACACACACACACACAAATGTCTGGTGTTACTGCACATGTACACGCTAAGTTACTCGGTTGTGCCAGATTCTTTGCAACCCCATGGACGGTAGCCCGTCAGGTCCCTCTGTCCATGCAATTCTCCAGGCAAGAATACTGGAGTAGGTTTCTATTTTCTCCTTCAGGGGAATCTTCCCAGCCCAGGGAATGAACCTACGTCTCTTGTGTCTCCTGCACTGGTAGGCAGGTTCTTTTCCTCTAGCGCCATCTGGGAAGCCCTTGGTGGTATTAATGGATATAAGTTGTACCTATAGCAAATATTGATCAATGATTGTAATAGTGTAACTCTAGAAGGCAATGGCAACACACTCTAGTACTCTTGCCTGAGAAATCCCATGGACGGAGGAGCCTGGTAGGCTCCAGTCCATGGGGTTGCTAAGAGTCGGACACGACTGAGCATCTTTACTTTCACTTTTCATGCATTGGAGAAGGAAATGGCAACCCACTCCAGTGTTCTTGCCTGGAGAATCCCAGGGACAGGGGAGCCTCGTGGGCTTCCGTCTATGGGGTCGCACAGAGTCAGACACGATTGAAATGACTTAGCAGCAGTAGCAGCTGCGTAGCAAATATTCCCAGAGAAATAGACAGGTTCTTCTTTGGAACTTTTTTAGAATTTGGAACTTGATTGTCCTTGAATGGGATGTGTGAAACAAAGACAGGTAAAGAGGCAGTTGGGATGCTTTCTGTGACCAAAACTTAGAGAAAGGGATGTACAGAATATGTTTGCAGAAAAGTGAAATTAGCCACACCATTCTAAACATGGAGGTTTGTTAGGAGGCTACAGGATCAACGGTCAGGTGTTGTCAGGAATGTGTGTGTGTGTGTGTGTGCTTAGTCCTGTCCTTTTTGTGACCCCACGGACTGTAGCCCATCAGGCTCTTCTGTCCATGGGATTTCCCAGGCAAGAATACTGGAGTAGGTTGCCATTTCCTTCTCTAGGGGCACTTCTCAACTCAGATCAAAGCAGCATTTCTAGCATCTTCTGCATTAGCAGACAGATTCTCTACCACTGTGCCAATCCATACATTAGAATAAATAAGAGGTGCAGAAGCAAGAATTTGCCTAGGATCTTAATAAAATGGGCTTGGAACTCCCTCTGTGGCTGATATCAAGGCCTGCCACCTCCCCAACCTGGTGTTCAAACTGTGGTCCAAACTCATATTAGGCTTATTTTCCCCTTTCTACTTCCCTGGGTCTACAGGATGCTTTGATGTCAGAAAAGTTTTGTTTAATAAGACACAAACACCTGAAAATTTGACTCATTAAAGGATACCAAGAATTATGACTGGATTTTTGGAGCTGTGGGGCAGGACCTTAAATCATTTATACTTACCTCCATAGGACCTGGAGGCAGCCTACTCACCTTTATTCTGGGATGCCATCTTTTGATTTCTGAAGAGACCATCTGTGATGGTATTTGGGGACTAAAGGAAGAAACAGTCTTTGGAAGTATTGAAGGGGTATTCTTCATTTATAGACTTAAAGTGTTTAATACCTACATTTGGAGGTATTGAGGGGGTATTCTTCATTTTGATCTGAACTTTGAAGATTTGTACACTGGAATGACAGTGTCTGGCCCTTTAAGAACTGTGCAGATGAGGAGGTTGCCAGAGAAATGTTTAAGAAAATATTTCCCCTAGAGCACAATATTTTCTACTCCCAACTTTTCAACTTAAAATTCAAGAGCATGTTAGCAGCATGGTTTTTGTGTTGTTCAAATCCTACCACCTGTGCAATACAGAGCTTGTTACTTTTTCTCTGAGCTTCAGTTCTCTTTTTCAGAAGAAATGAGAAAATATAGGTAGTAATTAGCAAGTATAGTATCAAACATGATGTGTGCTTCCTGCCTATTCCAATGAGGGAAATAGTGATGATGAAGACATTTGTGATATTGATAACCCAAGTCTGTTGTCCAGACTGACCTTGTCTTTTTCAAATAACATTACCCCTCTGATCCTCAAGCTGTTCATCAATTAAATTGTGACAACATTAACTTACACTTTTTGAGTTGTATGTACAAGCCATTCTTGTAAGTGTTTGCATATATTAACTAATTCATTTGATGCTCACAGTCCCCCAAGGTAGATATTATTTTTATTTTACACACAGGGTGTCAGGGAACATTTAACAGGAGGATTCCTGCATGCTGTTTTATTTCTTAAGGATTCTCTGTTCCTTATCAGTTCCTATTCCAAGAATGAGTAAAGCTGCATGCAGTTCTCAGGACTGAGGTCATGGGATGAGACATGCAGTGACTCTTTTCAGTGTCAGTGACCTTGTATGTGTTAGACTATCCATATTGTGGCTATTGATAAAATCTCATCCTGGGTAATAGCTGAGTAATTATCTTACTAAAGATATATAAGCCTGCATTGCTGCTAATAAAGCACCTTTGCTCCATCAGAGCTTGAGTCCCTGTGTCTTTCTTTCTTTCTTCCTCTCTTTCTCTCTCTCCCTCCCTCCGGCTCTCTCTCTTCCACTTTCTTATCGTCGACTCCGGACCTCCAGGTCCGGTCCATTAAAGGACCCCAACAACAGGGTAACTGAGGCAGAGAGAGAGGTTGGTTGTATCAATTGCCATAAGGTCACATAGCTAGTAGGTAAAAGATCCAGAGTTCAGCCCCAAGTGGTATGTTTTTTGCTTTTGTTCTTTTGGTCACTAAGTTACATCGGACTCTTTGCGACCCCATGGATGTAGCCCACCAGGCTCCCCTGTCCTTGGGATTTCCTAGGCAAGAATATTGGAGTGGGTTGCCATTTACTTTTCCAAGTATGTATATGAATACCAAATGGTATGCATACTATTTTTGTGGAATATTAAAATGTAAAATTACTAAAGGACATATTAATTGCTTGGAATATAATCACTATGTTGGAAAAAGTAGTGATTATGATAGAGGCCTCTCTATAGGTACGGTCATATGATTAATGTTCATCAAAGGAATATGAGTGAACACTCTGAGATGTTACCACGCTAAACACTTTAAGTCTGAGAAGGCTAAGTGTAAGTGTCTTTTCCACCTATTTTTCTCATCTGAACTTGTGGAAACAGAACCTTGAGATGGCAGAATTTCAATTGTACAGCAGCATGTACACTTGAATTTCTTCTGAAACAATGCCAAACAGGGAGTCTCCTACCTGTACTGGAGTGCAATGTGGGTGAAAACCAACTTTCTTTATGTTTATCTATTAAAGTTAGGGGGCTTCCCTGGTGGCTCAGCAGTAAAGAATCTGCCTGCAGTGCCGGAGATGTGAGTTTGATCCCTGGGTCACGAAGACCCTCTGGAAAAGGAACTGGCAACCCACTCCAGTATTCTTGCCTGGGAAATCTCATGGACAGAGGAGCCTGGGGGACTACAATGCATGGGATGCAAAGAGTTGGACTTGACTTAGCTTGTGGACTTGACTAAGTTGTGTTCGACTCTTTGCGACCCCATAAACTGCAGCACACCAGGCTTCCCTGTCTTTCACTATCTCCCAGAGTTTGCTCAAACTCATATCCATTGAGTCAGTGATACTATCTAACCATCTCATCTTCTGTGAACCCCTTATCCTTCTGTTCAGTCTTTCCCAGCATCAGGATATTTTCCAGTGAGTCAGCTCTTCATATCAGGTGGCCAACATATTGGAACTTCAGCCTTATCATCAGTCCTCCCAATGAATATTCAGGACTGATTTCCTTTAGGATTGACTGGTTTGATCTTATAGTCCAAGGGACTCTCAAGAGTCTTCTCCAGCACTACAATTCAAAGGCAGCAATTCTTCAGTTCTCAGTCTTCTTTATGGTCCAGCTCTAAAATTCATACATGACTACTGGAAAAACCATAGCTTTGACTATATGGACCTTTTTAGCAAAGTGATGTCTCTGATTTTTAACCATTAAATGGAAATAATGATTATTTTTCTCAAGTATAAGTATCTAGGAAAGAAAAATATCATAAAGTTAATATGAAATACGTAAGATTCTTTCTTCTTGAGCAATAAAAAGACATTTTTAAAGCCCAGAGCTTAAGAGATTGGTTAGATGATATTGAGTGGAGATGAGAAGGAAGGCAAAACCAAGAAAGGGAAAAGAAAAGGGTCCCAGGGCAATCATGTTTCTGTGGAAGACTGTCAGACCATAACAGAATGCCAGCACCTCTAGTCATTGCCGCAACCTACTCCCAGGACATTGTCCATGGAGGAATGGCCCTAGGATCTGCAAGCCTTCTAAGACACCCTCTGACTAGTGAGGCCAAGTTCCCTCTCTTCCCTGTGGACTCAAGGGCTCAGAGTGAGTCCAGCAACTTTATGAAGTCCTAGCTTCCTGTTGTTGTTCTTTAGTCATTAAGTCACTTCCGACTCTTTGGTGACTCCATGAGCTGTATCCTGCCAGGCTTCTCTGTGGAATTTTCTAGGCAAGAATACTGGAGTGGGGTGGCATTTCCTTCTCCAGGGGATCTTCCTGACCCAGAGACCGAGCCCGCATCTCCTGCATTAGTAGGTAGATTTTTTACCAGGGAAGCCTACCTAGCTTCCTAGGCAGGAGAAAAGGCAAAAAAAAAAAAAAAAGTTTTAATGGAGAAGTTTTAAGTAGTGAAAGTGAAAGTCTCTCATTTGTGTCCAACTCTTTGTGACCCCATGGATTATACACTCTATGGAATTCTCTAGGCCGGAATACTGAAGTGGGTAGCTGTCTCTTCTCCAGGGGATCTTCCCAACCCAGGGATCAAACAAAGATCTCTCCCATTGCAGGTGAATTCTTTACCAGCTGAGCCACAAGGGAAGCCCATAAAAAAGCTGACTAACCTACTTTTCTTTGTGTCCCTCAACAAACCTAGAGAATGTTTGGTTTTCTCTATGTCATCATCATTAGGCTGAAGACTTCAATGTCCAGTGTCCTGCATGGAACAGAACCAGAGATGACCTATGAAAATCGTGGTACCTTCAGAGACAGTGGAAGAAATCCAAATGGTCCTATTTATTGTTAGGACATATCTGAATAAGATGGCAGGACCACTGTGCTCCTGGATGTAAGGTAAGTAGGTGATCAGCATCAAATGGGAAAGCTGAATCGCTAGAACCATAATTAATGCATAAAAGAAGCGCAATCAGGTGAAACACCCTGATCCGAGAATAAGAACTGGGTCTGTTTGTCCATATGACCAGTGAGTCAGTTTCCATGGATCTCAGTTTTATCATCTTTTAAATGCAAGATCCTGAGAATAATAATCAGTGTTCTACACACATTCCTAGACCTGTAAAAATATGAACAAAATATTTTGGAAATACTACTTTGCTACACATCTGGATTTTAACGCTGGTTTTACCTATTTTTATCTGGACAAATTGTTCAACCTTTTGGGAATACCTATTAATATTTCTTACTGTGAAAAATAGCAATATATTTCAGGATAAGGTGAATCACTCTTCAATTTGCTTCATTACTGTAGTATTACAATGTCCTCACATGAAACTGTTTCTACCCATAACTTCTTAGCTTAGGCTCATAGAACCATTTATAGGGAGGACCAATGCTTTTTGTTTTAGTCACTGTCATGTCGGACTCTTTGCCACCCCACGGCTCCTCTTGTCTATGGAATCTTCCAGGCAAGAATACTGGTGCGGGTTGCCATTTCCTTCCCCAGGGGATGTTCCTGATCCAGGGATTGAACCTGCATCTCCTGCAATGTCAGGCAGATTTTTACCTCTGAGCCACCAGGGAAGCCTCGATGACCAATGAATGACATTATAAAATTTAATTTCTTTAGCAAAAACAAAATTTTTAAATAGTAGTGAGTGAAGTAACTTTCTTGAACCAGCAACCAGGTGCCTGTTTCATTTCCTTTCTCAGAACTGACCTCCTCCTGCCTGGGGAGAAGGGAGGGTTGGAGAAGGCTGATGTCACACAGCCCTACATAAAAGCCTCCTTTGGGCTCCTGCCGGCAGTTTGGAAGCAGCTGGAAGGATGAATTAGGTCCTGGTGGTGAGATTTTTTTTTTTTTTTTTCCAGGCAGACACAGACACAACTGTTGAGCAAAATGCAGACTCCACAGAAAAGCCCAAGCCTCAGACCTTTCAAGCAGAGGAAGAGCTTAGGTAAAGCTCTCAGAATAGCTGTCTGGGTTTTGGCCCTTGAGACAGTGAGGGAAGGTACAGACTTCTGTGTATGCTGATGTGCTCATTAATCTTAAATGTTCACAGCAACCAGAAGAGAGGAAGTTGCTGGAATCAGAGTGAAGTTCCCTGGCAAGATCCCGGTAAGACTCCATTGTCCTGGGGAGTGGGAGTGAGGGTGAAGGCAGGGATTAGGGGGAGGGGGGCTGTGAGAGCCTATTCTTTGAAACACCAAAACCCAGCCAATGACCTCCTTCTTTCTAGTCCAAGTTCCTCAGACATAGAAAAGTGAGGTGTATCCTTTGACATTTGCTTCAGAGGAGATTCAGGTTGAAACCCTTGACAGGTGATAGTGGAGCGCTACCCCAGGGAGAAGTTCCTGCCCCGGCTGGACAAGACCAAGTTCCTGGTCCCACAGGAACTGACCATGACCCAGTTCCTCAGCGTCATTCGGTAGGTAGCTAAGTGCCTGTGGGGGTGTGTGTTGTGTGGGCTTGGGCTTTTGGAACAATGAGAGATGGGATGTGGCAGAGAGGAGGAGAATGATTTGTGCTTCCCCTTTCTCTTCAATATGCCTTGTGTGTATGTGTGTGTGTGTGTGGCTGTGCTGTGTCTTCTTTGCTGTGTGGGCTTTTCTCTAACTGTGGCCGGCTGAGGCTACTCTCTAGTTCTGGTGCACGGGCTTCTCATTGTGGTGGCTTCTCTTGTTGCAAAGCGTGACTCTAGGGTGCGTGGGCTTCAGTAGTTGGGTCACGTGGGCTCAGCAATTGTGGCTCCCGGGCTCTAGAGCACAGGCTCAGTGCCTGTGGTGCAGGGGCTTAGTTGCTCTGGACATGTGGGATCTTCCCAGACCAGGAATCGAAGAACCCGTGTCTTCTGCATTAGCACGCGGACGCTTTGACTCTTTACCACTGAGCCACTAGGGGAGCCCCAACTATGCCTTTAAAAAGAATGATCTCATGAGTAACCAATTTTAAAAATGATGTCAAATATTTTGCTACTGCCCTAAAATAAATGAGCACTCCCAATATTGATGTATCAGCTATTTTTTCCTTTGTTTCCACATTTTACTGGTACTGTGTTTTAATTTCTACCTTCAAATTTCTCTAAGAATTTTTAGACACTGGTCCAAAACCCTGTTTTTAGCTATTATAAAAGCCCAAGGACAGCTTTTTACCTCTAAATATTTTCCCTCTTGTGGCTGGGAGGGAATTTGGGGTAGGAAAATGCACTGTCCACCTGCTGAATCACTGAGCAGGAGAACCACACCTTCCCCACATCCTTCTTTCTTCCATTCAGAACAAGGGAAGGCGTAGTCAAACCAGTGTTGCTGACTTTGAAGCTTAAGGGATTGAAGTTGTCATCTGCCAGCTGGACTCAATAAAAAATGATATGAATCCAAAAATAGCTGACTAAGGGTTCCGTAAACACGGCTGGCATGTGACTCTCCCTGTGCTGGAAACAACCTCTCAAAAGTTTTGGCTGATGCAGACAGTTTCATCTGAGAATTTATTATGATTTTTTAAAAAATGAGCTCTTTCCGAAGACCCTACATTCTTCTCAGACCTACTTAAGGGTTAGGTTAATCCATGGAAATTGGGGCAACTCAAGGAGAACCACAGTCGGGTGTAGACCCCTCCTTCTGTCAGCCTACAGGCTGCTGGGGCACAGCATGCCTTCACCAAAAAGTGAATTTTGACATAACTTCCTCCTTTTTTCCATATAGGTACACCTCCAGTTATCATACTCTTCATCCTTCATCCTAAGAATTTGAATCTTTGTATGTATGTTAGTCACTTAATCATGTTACAACCCCCAGGTCTGTAGCTTGCCAGGCTCCTCTGTCCATGGGATTTCCCAGACAAGAATACTGGAGTGGGTTGCCATTTCCTTCTCCAGAGGATCTCCCTGACCTAGGAGAACCTGGTCTCCTGCTTTGCAAGCAGATTCTTTACCATCTGAGCCACCAGGGAAGCCCTTGAATCTTTACATTAAGTCATAATGGGTGCTTAATATGTTTAGATGACTTGAATCTTAACATTAAGTCATTAACACACTGATATTAAGCACCCATTATGTATCATGCACTGTGCTGGGAGCTGCACAAACAGCAATGAAAAGCACAGACCAAAAGTCCTACGCTAAACAACATTCAAACTAAAGTTTTCACTCTTGGAGACTCCTCACCCTTAATAAAATGAGACCCTAGTGGAAGAAGAAAGGAGATGAAGGTGCAATGTGGGAATATAGGAGCCCCATCTTCAGAGCTACTCTTTCCCATGTAGAACAGGCATTTGCTCACCACATGAGAGCAGTGCAATGGTCAGGGTTTTGTCTTTGGATTATCAAATGTTAGTTAATCAGATTCTGAAACTACTTCCTCTCCCACCCACCACATAAATTTAGCTCCTCCTAGCTAAGACTAGGGTGTAATGGCTGTGCCTCTAATGTCTGGATGGAGGGTGGTCAGACAGGGCAAGCCATTGCCAACAGATTCATCTTGCTCTGCTACTAAAACAATTCAGAACTC
The DNA here is from genome assembly GCF_000754665.1 of Bison bison bison. Classification (NCBI taxonomy): domain Eukaryota; kingdom Metazoa; phylum Chordata; class Mammalia; order Artiodactyla; family Bovidae; genus Bison; species Bison bison. Next base: position 1,390,765 of record NW_011494636.1, on the reverse strand, counting down.
CTATGAATCTAGCCAAACATGGCTGCTCCTTTGCATCCCCAACCCAAGGGGAGGGATTTATACTTTTGCATAGTAATGCTTTTCCAAATGGGCTTCCCTGGTGGCTCAGATGGTAAAGCATCTGCTGGCAATGCAGGAGACCTGGGTTCGATTCCTGCCCAGATTGCTCAGTGGTAAACTACGCCTGCCAATGCAGAAGATGCGGGTTTGATCTCTGGGTCCAGAAGTTCCCCTGGGGAGGAAATGGCAACCCACTCCAGTATTCTTGCCTGGAGAATCCCCATGGACACAGGAACCTGGGAGCTATAATCCATGGGGTGGCAAAGAGTATGACACAACTTAGCAACTAAACAACAACAACCTTTTTCAAATGTCACCCCAAAGCTGCTTAACTGACATGTCAAAATACACAGCATTATGTGTTTTCTTTGCACCACTCAGGAAATTCTTAACTTGAAATTCACAGCAAACTGAGGCATATTTACTTAGCATTTTTGAGCTAAGAATATTTTTTTTTCTAGTTTTTAATGGGATGGTCTCACAGTCTGAGCTCATCTAGGAGTTTGAAGACATTTCAAATCTCCAGAAAAATGAACAATCTTTTAGCCAGTTTCTAA
>NW_011494636.1:1379237-1390048 GCF_000754665.1 Bison bison bison | reverse complement strand
TTATCTTATTTACTGCAGAGAGACAGCTACGATAAGCAGATTCTTTGATTTCTTTTATTATTATATTTTTAATTGTGATAAAATATTGTTTTAAGCGAGCAGATCATGGCTTTAAGTACATTCACATTGTTGTGCAAACATTACAAGTATCCATCTCATCTTCCCAAAGGAAAACTCTGTCCCCATTAAAGACTGATTTTCCCATCCTCTCCTTCCCCTAATCCCTGGAAACCAGCATTCTACCTTCTATCTCTATGAATTTGACTATGCTAGGTACCTCATCGGAGAAGGCAATGGCACCCCACTCCAGTACTCTTGCCTGGAAAATCCCACGGACGGAGGAGCCTGGTAGGCTGCAGTCCATGGGGTCGCTAGAGTTGGACACGACTGAGTGACTTCCCTTTCACTTTTCACTTTCATGCATTGGAGAAGGAAATGGCAACCCACTCCAGTGTTCTTGCCTGAAGAATCCCAGGAACGGGGAAGCCTGGTGGGCTGCTGTCTATGGAGTCGCACAGAGTCAGACACGACTGAAGCGACTTAGCAGCAGCAGGTACCTCATATAAGTGAGATCACATGGTATCCTTTTGTGACTGACTTATTTCACTGAACATACTGTCCTTAAAATTCATCCATATTGTAGCATTTACTTGTCAGTATTTCCTTCCTTTTTTTAAGGGTGATTAATACTCCATTTGTGGATGGACCACGTTTTGTTTATTCATGTGTTGATGGACACTTGGCTTACTTCCATCAGATTCTTTAGCTTCTGTGCCTTAGTTTATCTGTTATTAGGGAATGAAATGGAACAAAGACTGAAGTTGTATATAAAAAAGTTAAGTAGGGACTTTTCACTTTCCTTGCGGTCAGTAATTAATAATCTGCAAGCCAATGCAGGGGATGCAGGTTTGACCCCTCATCTGGGAACTAAGATTCTACATGCCTTAGGGCAACTAAGCCTGTGCAACCCAGCTGCTAGAGCCTTAGTGCCCTAGAGCCAGTGCTGCACAGCAAGAGAAGTCACCCTAATGAGAAGCCCAGGAACAGCAACTAGAGAGTAGCCCCTGCTTGCCACAACTGGAGAAAGCCCGCACGCAGTATCGAAAACCCAGTACAGACAAAAGTAAAGAAATAAAAATTTTCAAAAAAAAAGTAATGACCAGATATAAATTCCTATTTTAGCAGTCACTAGTATAAGCAAGCAAATAGATATAAATGACACTCTGAAAGACTCCGGGCAGCAGCAGGAGTGGAAGTTAGACTGCCTGTGCGTCTAGAGTAACGTTTCAGGGCAAGTTCTGCCTGCTTCACGGTCCCACAGATTTCTGGGCTGCTTCCAAGATCTACTAAACCAAAATCTGTGGGATGGAGTCCACTTTCAACAGGACTCTCCTAGATAATTCTAAAGTTTGAGGGTAACAGCCCTGGAGTAGGGAGGTGGGTATCTTGGGTAGATAGGCTTACACTGGCCAAATAAAGGTAAGAAAGGCTGTGGGTCAGCAATCATTCCCTTCCGGGTTAACTTTTTCCCTTCCTGCCGGCTGTGCACCCTCTTCCCCAACCCAGGAGCCGCATGGTCCTAGGGGCCACTGAAGCCTTTTACTTGCTGGTGAACAACAAGAGCCTGGGAAGTATGAATGTGACCATGGCAGAGATCTACAGGGACTACAAGGATGAGGATGGCTTTGTGTACATGACCTATGCCTCCCAGGAGATGTTTGGCTGCTTGGGATCAGCAGCCCCCGAGGATGCGAGCAGCCTTGGGGAGGACAGGCCCTGCCATCCTCTCTAGCACGTGTCCTGTAACCGGTGCATTCACCAGTGTAGGAGGTATGGACTGCTTTCTGTGTGTGCAGTGATGATCTGGGGGCAAAGCCCCCTGCAGTGATCAGCACCAACCATGACAATGAGGCAAGACCTGCCGTGTTTTGTGCTCACCCTCTTTGGTGGCTCTTGAAAATTTTGGAAATAGTCAGTCTTTTCTGAGAAAGAAGTAGTTAACTTGCTCAATGAACTAGGGAGGTATTTTAAGTGTTTCCTGTGATGGAGGCCAAGCTGGAGGCCCTGGAGGTGTGTGATCTGCCTTGGTGGGCAGGAGTCCCGAGTATGCTTGGGCGTGGAGATCCTGTGACCTGTGGATGGTCTCCATAGAGCCTGGTGCAGCCATCGTGAACTGCCTCATTTGGGGCTGGTGGGGGTGGAGGGTGGAATGACTGCAGAGGGGAAGTGGCCTTATCTATGTCATTAAAGAGATTATTGTTATTTACACACCATTCACTTGACTTGGTTGTTTCCCCTTATATTCTTTTAGTTTGTCTGTGCCCCTCACAAATTTATGCCAAAGTGGTGACTGCTCAGTTTCAAATAATTTAAATGACTAGTTTTCCTTACAATAGAAGTTTGTGAGTGCCGTTTCTTTGGAGCACCTGAGCTGATTGCCAGCATGCCCATGGCTGAGCGCAGTGCCAATATCAGTGTATTTTGTGAGTGCACACAGAGGGTGATAGGTGACAGCACAGAGCATACTTCTGGGCGGACACCTCCTGCAGAGGGGTACTCAGTGGCTTAGTTACCAGCAGGAGCCTGCCCATTCTGCCCACCTCACACTGCAGCTTAGAAGCGGATCTGGTATAAAAACCAACAACTGTGGCGCAGACCCTGCCCCTGACAGGGCTGTGACAACCACAGAGCAGAGAGAAGGCCCCAACCAATATCCAGGGAAGGCTTGGATCACCACAACACCAATTATATCCCCTACCCAGGGGATAAGGGCCAGCAAACACGGAAGAAAGATGTGGTAGGCATCCATAGTAAAATCAGACTTTGCACCAAAAATACTGGATTCACACAGGCTACACATGGACACTCTCACATAGAAACAGTCTCATATTCTCACTGATTTCCTGTGGCCAAGTGTCTGATAGGAGGAGTTTCTTGGTTCTTCAGGCATCATAGGGCTTCCAAGTCAGGGCTACACTGCTCCTTCAAGAAAGTCTATTCCCTGCGTTCTCTCCTTGTTATTGTCTCTAAGTGTGTGTGCCCTGCTCTTCAGCACAGATGACCCTGCTTCTCAGCTATCCCCTCCACTCAAACTCCCAGGCTCCCAGGGTCTGAGTATCTCTCATACCATGAGTCTAAGTCACTTGAGACTAGCAGAGAGGAGGATATTTCTCTGTCTATCCATCTTTAAGTTCTCATGGTTGGATTAATAATTAAATTGACACGACATTAACAGGAGAAAAAGAAACTAATTTATGCACCCACAGATCCATTCAAATGGGACCTAAGGAGTATGTAAGAAATGGCCAAAGCAGACAGAGTTTATACTTTTTAGACATAAGCAATACATTTCTGAGGAATGGACAGGATAAAGAAACTTGGGCTTTGGATGCCCAGTTAGTGAAGAATCTAAAGAGTTTGGGCTTGGGATGGTAAATGAAATAAGTACAAGGTTTGTTTATATAGGCTTCTCAACATCAAATGCCCTCTCTGGCGATAAGGGTGCCCTTCTACTTTCAGATGCAGGAAGCACACCTTTTATAGAGGAGATTTATTTTCTGCTTTCGAGAAGATGGAAAGGAGGCTCAGAGTGTTTCTCTTGCATTGGCTGTTTCTTCAATAACTTCAATTCAAAGTAATCAATATGCCCTTGTGACTTACTAGAGGGCAGCCTGCCCTGGGCCCTAACAACGTCTAGAATCATGGGCAATAAGACCACTCTGCTTTTTCTTCTCATCCCTTGGAAAAGCGTCCTATTTATATTTCATCTCTTTCCATTCCCCTTCCAGCTCAAGTAGGATAAAGTCCATGGGTACAATTTGAGCAGGTACATAACCCAACATCATACCAGGAGAGGGCCTCCCTCGTGGCTCAGCAGTAAAGAACCCACCTGCCAATGCAGGAGGCATGGGTTCGATCCCTGGATCAGAAAGATTCCCTGGAAAAGGAAATGGCAACCCACTCCAGTATGCTTGCATGGGAAATTCCATGGACAGAGGAGCCTGGCTGGCTTCAGTCCATGTCACAAAGAGTTGGACACAATTCAGTGACTAAACAACAATGACATACCCAAACCTTGTAATCAGACAAACCTGGATTCAATGGCCAGGCCTGTCTCTGTTCTCAGCACAGTTACTTTCTTTCTCTGTGTTGATTTCTTTATCTGTCAAAACTGTGGACTATACCCTAGGACAGCTGCATAGGCGTATGTTGTACAGGGCTTTGCACTGAGAAGGGCCCCTTGGTTTACTGCTTTGCTATGGCCATCTTGAAACTCTTAACTTTCTAACAGGAGCCATGCATTTTCATTTTGCACTGGGCCCTGCAAATTACACCACCAGTTCTGTCTAAACAATCAGGTTAATATGAAAAGAGCCACATGCAAGTAAGTGAGATTGGTCAATTGTTACAGAGTACTTACCATGACCTAGATTCATGAGAAGATTCATGATATCTCATTTCACAGACAGATGGTAACTTCTATTAGCACATCATATGTGAAGGGCCGGACTGCTCTTTCCATCTGTGCCACCTTGGGAAATCTCAATGTCTCAGATGCCCTCAGTTCACCATTTATAAGATGTAGATAATAAAAGTATTTACCCTGTGGGGTTTGGGAGAGGATTAAATGAGGTGATATATGAATCATTCCTAAAACAGTACTTAGCACATAGCAAGTTATTCATATTCTTATTGTATATTTAACATTATTTTGTTTGAAGCTGTGTTTTAGTTTAAATATTTTATGTTAATACAGGGTAATTGTAGGTACCATAGAAATAAAAAATTGACCAAAAAAGAAATACAAATGGCCCATAAAAATTTGAAAAGACTTTTCATATTTCACATGGCTAAAGGAATACAAAGTAAGTTAGTTATGGGATGGTTATTTTTCACTCATCTTACTGGGGAAAATTTTTTTAATAATAATATTCCATATTAGCCAGATTATGGGAGATAGGTACCTCTGGAGCATTGCTGATGAGGAATTCAAGTGTGTTCACAATTTTAGGACAATATGGCTGTGTTTACCTAAGTTTTTTTTTCTTTTTTAATTTAAATATATTTATTTTAATTAGAGGCTAATATCTTTACAATATTGTATTGGTTTTGCCATACATCAACATGAATCTGCCACGGGTGTACACGTGTTCCCAATCCTGAACCCCCCTCCCACCTCCCTCCCCATACCATCCCTCTGGGTCATCCCAGTGCCCCAGCCCCAAGCTTTATGTCAACAATCCCAATCCAAGGAAATGCAATACTTGCAGACATAGTAAAAATATATTCACTCATTCATTTATTTATTGAATGTATATTGAACATCTGTTTAGTATCAACTGAAGTCAGTGATTCGTGGACTCCCTTAAAGAAGGTAATCAATCAGATGACATGATTTCATGTAATCATAAGTATTATTAGGACAAAGAAAGTCAGCTCATGATTAAAGAATGATGAGATAGGGAATATGACAGTCTATGGATGAAAGGAAGGCCTTGCCAAAGAAATGATACTGAGGGCTTCCCTGGTGGCTCAGTGGTAGAAGAATCTGCCTGCCAGTGCAGGAGACATGGGTTCAGTCATTGGTCCAGGAAGATCCTACATGCCACAGAAAAGCTAAGCTCATGTGCCACAACTACCGCACCTGTCCTCTGGAGCCCAGGGATGGCAACTAAAAAGCCCATGTGCCTCAACTACTGAAGCCCTGTGCCCTAGAGTCCATGCTCAACAAGATAAGCCACTGCAATGAGAAGCCCACGCCCTGCAACTAGACAGCAACCCCCACTCTACGCAAGTAGAGTCAAGCCTGTGCAGCAATGAAGACCTAGCACAGCCAAAAACAAACAAACAAATAAATAAGATTATTTTTTTAAAAAGGAAGTGATATGGAGCAGAGACCTGAAGGAGGGTGTGCTGGCTCCCTCTATGGGAAGGTCGTTCAGTGCAGCCAACAAAGACAAAGAGGGCCCAGAGGGAATACAGTGGCTCTTCAGGGACCTCCAGCAGGGAAGTCACAGTGTAACTTCAGTGTAACAGACAAAGGACTATTAATAAAGGGGTAAGAGTGCTTTCTTGTCATCTGTACGCTGGAGAATTATATGAAGCTGAAAAAAGTGAGAAGACCTGCTTGTACATAGCTGGAAATGTGTTTGTGACACATGTAGTGGAAATAAAACTACATAGAGCAATGTATTAATAATCTTATCCTGATAAAAATATGGAAATGTGTGTATGTTGTTTTGGGTAAACATTTGGAAAGATCTTGAGATAGAAAACCAAGTATTATGGATGGTTGTAGCAAGGGGATTAGAGAGCTGACTATCGGTCCAAAGGGTAAAAGAGAGTGTGACAGATCAGTGGGTTTACAGTGTCATTCTCAAAGTTTAAGTTTTCTGCTTCCCTCCAGAGTAACTGGAAGGTGCTAATCATATATTTGCAAGGATCTTCTTGTTGTGAAGTGGTTTCCCTTGTAAATAGTCCTGCAGGGGAAGAATATCCAGATCACACTGATGACTTATGTGCCTTTAATTAGTGCACTGTTTTGTGTTGTGATTTTCACATCATTTGGCCTGTTGCAATCCCAGCAGTGGGTGATAGATTCCCCATTGACAGCTCACAGACACTTGAGCCAAGGACAGGCCCAGGAGCAGGCGCTCCCCACCCATCCCAGGCTACCTGGGCAGACTATGGGGCATCCTGAGGCCCCTCCAAGGCAACACTACCCACCCTCTTAGGCTAAGGTCAAGGTTAGATAAAATATGATGCGTGAAACACCTGGCAGATCTCCTGGAAAACACTGTGTGCACGTGTGCTAAGTCACTTCAATTGTGTCCGGCTCTGCGACACCATGGTCACGCCTGCCAGTCTCCTCTGTCCATGAGATTTTGAGATTTCCCAAGCAAGGATACTGGAGTGGGTTGCCATTTCTTTCTCTACGGGATGTTTTCCACCCAGAACTCAAACCTGCATCTCCTGAATTTGTCTCCTTCATTGGCAGGCAGATTCTTTACCACTGAGCCACCTGAATGCTCTTTCACAAGGGGGTTTTGATGCACTTTGAGAGAAAGAACATAGTCATGGAAGCCAGAGAATAATCAAAGACTACACACAAATGTTGTAGAATTTATAAATCATGGGAAAATGTCGCCAAGAGTCAAAGGAATTATCTGGATTATTCAGGTACTGACCTTCACTTTTCCTGGATTGGATTTTATTCTCTGAAGAATTATCCTAAAAGTCATGTGAAATTTTCTTTTCCTCTTCTGGTTTTATGAGATCAGGTCTAATGAGTGCTTTCTGTCCTTAAACACCTTACGTTTTGGTTCTACCTTATGATCTCATCTTAGAGGAAGAGTAAGATTTTTCTGGATCTCTGTTCCATCACATGAACACTGTTACTGCTTCTCTTAAACCTCCCTTGAGGGATCCAGTCGGCTTTGAAAAAATACATCATTTTGCTCTCCTGTTTGAAGACATTTTACATGAGGGAGGCAGCAGCCTGCTCTTTCTAGTCTCCATTCCCTCATTTCCTTCCCTGCCTATCCCCTCCATATATGCATTGGAATATGCTGCCTTTGTTCTGAGAACTGAAAGTCCAGGAGGCTAGTGCAAAGGGAAGAAGGAGAAAAGTAGGAGAAGAGGTAGAGCGGAGGGCAGGGGAGAAATCAAGCAAAACATTTATTTTCTTAGGATTTTGTGCTAAATGTGATAAGATGTTATGCAAGAGTTGCAAGCACTGGGGTGAAGTGACCCCGTGGACATTTTAAGGTCATTTCTGTGACTGTGATGAGAAAGGATTGAAGGCAGTAGGTATAGGTAGTCTGGGTGAGAACCTGTGGCTTGGATAAAGAGGTGGCCAGAAAAATGAAGAGGAGTGGCAAAATCCAAGGACTAATTTGGAGGTTAAACTGCCAGGGCTTGAGGCACTGGATGTGGGATTGGGGGAGAGAAATCCAGGGTGAAGCTCAGTGTCAGCCTGATGCAATGCATTGATGGACACGGCTGCCATTTACTGCAGAGGAAGGACCTGCAGGATGAGGCTACGGGAAGACTAAATTTCACAGAAAACCAACCTCTTATTTTTGGACTTCCTAAGAGTAAAATTCTGAAAGAGATGGGAATACCAGACCACCTGACCTGCCTCTTGAGAAATTTGTATGCAGGTCAGGAAGCAACAGTTAGAACTGGACATGGAACAACAGACTGGTTCCAAATAGGAAAAGGAGTACGTCAAGGCTGTATATTGTCACCCTGCTTATTTAACTTCTATGCAGAGTACATCATGAGAAACGCTGGGCTGGAAGAAACACAAGCTGGAATCAAGATTGCCGGGAGAAATATCAATAACCTCAGATATGCAGATGACACCACCCTTATGGCAGAAAGTGAAGAGGAACTCAAAAGCCTCTTGATGAAAGTGAAAGTGGAGAGTGAAAAAGTTGGCTTAAAGCTCAACATTCAGAAAACGAAGATCATGGCATCTGGTCCCATCACTTCATGGCTAATAGATGGGGAAGCAGTGGAAACAGTGTCAGACTTTATTGTTTTGGGCTCCAAAATCACTACAGATGGTGAATGCAGCCATGAAATTAAAAGACGCTTACTTCTTGGAAGGAAAGTTATGACCAACCTAGATAGCATATTCAAAAGCAGAGACATTACTTTGCCAACAAAGGTTCATCTAGTCAAGGCTATGGTTTTTCCTGTGGTCATGTATGGATGTGAGAGTTGGACTGTGAAGAAGGCTGAGTGCTGAAGAATTGATGCTTTTGAACTGTGGTGTTGGAGAAGACTCTTGAGAGTCCCTTGGACTGCAAGGAGATCCAACCAGTCCATTCTAAAGGAGATCAGCCCTGGGATTTCTTTGGAAGGAATGATGCTAAAGCTGAAACTCCAGTACTTTGGCCACCTCATGCGAAGAGTTGACTCATTGGAAAAGACTCTGATGCTGGGAGGGATTGGGGGCAGGAGGAGAAGGGGACGACAGAGGATGAGATGGCTGGATGGCATCACTGACTCTATGAACGTGAGTCTCAGTGAACTCCGGGAGTTGGTGATGGACAGGGAGGCCTGGCACGCTGCGATTCATGGGGTCGCAAAGAGTCAGTCACGACTGAGCGACTGATTTGATCTGATCTGAAGAGTAAAATGTCTACAGCATCCAAGGGAGGCTGCCCTCTAAGCAACTGGGGGAGCTGGGAGAGGCCTTCCTCCCCCTTTGCCTTGCATCTTCCGTTGTAAGCTGAGCTGCCCTCACCTCCAGCATTACCCCCATCTGTGCACTGCGGCAGATTAAATTCAACACAGATCCTGAGGGTCTTCTGCACATGGGGCTGCTCCTTGTCAAGGCCCAAGTCTCAGGCTGGGGAATCATCTCCCACATCTTAGGTGCACAGACTTTCCCTGTTGCTGGAGCTCAGGAATAGTGCTCTGACCCATGCTGGGATATGGTCTAAACTGTGCTGGGAGTAGGGACACACACTGGAGATAGTGATCAATTGTCAGTATAAGAATCCAAACAGTAGGAAGGAATGAGGGAACATAAAAATGGGAGGAACAAAAATGATGGGAACCCACTGAGACGCATATATCTCCAAGCTGTCATTTGAATTGAAACCTTGGTGGCTCAGACAGTAAAGAATCTGCCTGCAATGCAGGAAACCCAAGTTTGATCCCTGGGTCGGAAAGATCCCTTGGAGAAGGGAATAGCAACCCACTCCAGTATTCTTGCCTGGAGAATTCCATGGACAGAGGAGGCTGGCGGGCTACAGTCCATGAGGTCACAAAGAGTAGGACATGACTGAGCAACTAGCACTTTCACTTCTGCCCTATGACAAGTCTGTTCCTCAGCCCCACATTTAGATCTGGGCAATAAAAGCCCTTTCTCCAGCTGCTGACTTAAAGGGTACTGTTCTAGGCCTCTCCAGTCACAACCCTTCCCATGGGTCTGAGTCCTCGGTGCCCCTCTGGAACCCATGACCCTTCTGAACAGTGCCAGGATACCAAGGCCCCAGAATTAATTACCTACACTAATTGGTAGAGCCTACTTCCAGGGCTAGTCTGGACCCTTCCCTGTCTAAGCAAATCACCTCATGTTATTGGTTAGAGCAAGGAGGGAGACCAAATCTTTGAACTGGGATAATATATCACCCACACCTCCCTCCTACTGTTACAGAAAGGTATGCATGGGGAGTCTGGCTGCTCACTGCTCAAAAGCCAATAAGAAGGCCAGGTTGGTGGAAAGGAAAGTTTGTTTTATTTCAGATGCCGCCAGCTGTAGGGGGGAGGGTGGCAGGCTTACTCCCTGCCCCCAACAAGCAGTGGGTGAGAGCATTTATAAACAAAGTGGAGGGGGTTTATATGCAGAAATAGCAATAGTCATCTCTAACAGTCACCTTCAGTTGGTCATCAGTGGTAGGGCTAGCATCATCTTGGTTGTTTTAGATACAATTAACCTTTATTTCTGCTTTATTGACTATGCCAAAGCCTTTGACTGTGTGGATCACAATAAACTGTGGAAAATTCTGAAAGAGATGGGAATACCAGACCACCTGACCTGCCTCTTGAGAAATTTGTATGCAGGTCAGGAAGCAACAGTTAGAACTGGACATGGAACAACAGACTGGTTCCAAATAGGAAAAGGAGTACAAGGCTGTATATTGTCACCCTGCTTATTTAACTTCTATGCAGAGTACATCATGAGAAACGCTGGGCTGGAAGAAACACAAGCTGGAATCAAGATTGCCGGGAGAAATATCAATAACCTCAGATATGCAGATGACACCACCCTTATGGCAGAAAGTGAAGAGGAA
>NW_011494636.1:1371342-1378960 GCF_000754665.1 Bison bison bison | reverse complement strand
GACAGGGAGAAGACTCTTGAGAGTCCCTTGGACTGCAAGGAGATCCAAGCAGTCCATTCTAAAGGAGATCAGCCCTGGGATTTCTTTGGAAGGAATGATGCTAAAGCTGAAATTCCAGTACTTTGGCCACCTCATGCGAAGAGTTGACTCATTGGAAAAGACTCTGATGCTGGGAGGGATTGGGGGCAGTAGGAGAAGGGGACAACAGAGGATGATATGGCTGAATGGTATCACTGACTCGATGGACGTGAGTTTGAGTGAACTCTGGGAGTTGGTGATGGACAGGGAGGCCTGGCATGCTGCGATTCACGGGGTCGCAAAGAGTTGGACATGACTGAGCAACTGAACTGAACTGAACTGAACCTTCAGTTCTGGAGTGCACTTTTTCCCTTTTTTCATGGTCAATTCTCAGAATTTTGGCAGCTCAAGTCCTGGATACAGTCTGGTCATCATGTAGTTAGTTTCTCCACCTGGTGTTTTGGTATCTATAAGACAGCTCACAGGATATGGCTCAGAATATTATCTATAGCCCTTGAGAAAGAGCTAAAGGTCCTTGACTACGCGTAATGACTACATTATTATTAATCTCCTTAGACTGTTTTCCTTTCTTTCAGTACTTCTCACTTCTCTGATTAAATTTATTCTTTGACTAAAGTTTTCCACAGGCGAAAGTCAGGCAGAAGATATGGCAGGGGGCCAAGGACTAGAGACTCCTGCTCCATTTCACTACCCCCCCATCCCAATGCAGGGTACTGATGGATCAAATAACTCTAAATTTGAACCTGGCTTAAAAGATTTTATGAAGATATATTGTTCAAGGTATGAGGATAGTATTTTAGAATTAGGTTTGTTTGAGCCCACACACAACAAGCCAATCACTGAGACACTGAATTTGCATCAGAGAAAGGATTTATTCACAAGGCCAGCAAGCAAGACAGGAGAACAAATCTCAGGTACACAGTCCCAAAGGGACAAAGAAGCAGGGTGGTTAGGAGTGGGGAAGGCCATCCCTGAGTCACATGTTTCTTTATGGGATGCATGTTAAAAATGGAGGCACTTAACATCTGAGCATGGAGTTTTCACTCCTCTGACGTCAAAAGGTCATATGTCTGCACAGGCCCAGTTTTAGGATTGGTGACCCCAGTCAGATTTAGCTGGCTCAAACTGGAAAAGAACTTCCTCCAAGTTTCTGAAAAACAGCTTAAATACCTCTTACTATTGTGACCCATATGTCAGAGATGTTATCTGCAGGGGATGGTTGAAAGTGAAAATGTTAGTGTCCAACTCTTTGCAACCCTATGGACTGTAGCCCGCCAGTCTCCTATGTCCATGGAATTCTCTAGGCAAGAATACTGGAGTGGGTTGCCATGCCCTTCTCCAGGGGATCTGTCTGACCCAGGGGTCAAACCCAGGTCTCCCACATTGCAGGCAGATTCTGCACTGGGGAAGCCATGGGGATGATTAAGTAGTCAAAAAAATCCTTAAGGCAAGGGTTTCCCTGGTGGTCCAGTGTTTAACAATCCACCTACCAATGCAGGGAACATGGTCCGATCCCTGGTCTGAAAAGATCTCACATGCTGTGGAGCAGATATGCCCATGTACCATAACTTATGATGCCCAAGTGCCCAGAGCCTGTGCTCTGCAACAAGAGAAGCCGTGCAATGAGAAGCCCGAGCACCGCAACTATAGTAGCGCCTGCTCTCCACAACTAGAGAATGCCTGCCTGCAGCAACTAAGACCCAGCACAGCCATAAATGAATAAATAAAAATTAAAAAATTAAATTAAGGTAAGTTTGATTAGTGAAGGCAGATTATAAGCTGAGGAGTTTTAAACAACCTATACCCTTAACTGTTGTTCTGTAAGACAAGGTCAAGAATTCCAGTTAGTCACCAGTTTCTATTAACCCTATGGGGCACAGTTTCAATAGAACATATTTTATTTAAAATTTTAGTTTGATTTAAACATTGACTTTTTAAATATGTGGTACATAGGCCTTCATTTGTACTTTTACCCTGATTATTATTATATTTGTATTGGGCTAAAGTCCTTAAAATCCCTGTCTTGCTCAGACTGTAGGGAAACACAGAGGGATTGGATGGCAGAGGGGGAAAGAGCAGGCAGTCAGTCTCAGGAATCAGCCTGAGGTGGTCCCTAGAGTCCCACCTGTCCAGTCCCACTCTGTCTAGAACCACTGCAGATATCTGGAAAGTTCCAACCAGTTACAGGAATACAGAATTTTCTCCATGAATAGGCAAGGGTCAACCACCACCACCACATGGCACCAATCCAACTTTTGAGGGTCTAGAAGTGGGAAGCATTGGATTGTTGTCCAGTAAACATGTAAGGATCCAAACCATTTCAGACCTCTTAAGGGATGTATATTTCAGAGGAGTGTCCTCTGAAAGGCTGGCATGGGGGAGGAGTGACTATGTATAGATGTGGGGAAGTGTCATTAGGAAAATTAAATGAGTGTCATTGATGCAAACACTAACCAAGGAGATCCCAAATTAGGCAACCAGAGATTAGAACTGCTGAGACCTTGAAAGTAACAAAACTCCATATAGGAAAGCACAGTCCTCTCAACTCCTGACATTGTCATGGCAACTGGGGCCCAAATGAAGTCATCCCAAAGGCGGGGAGTGACCCAGGTGACTGATTGGGGGAGGGACTGGGGTGAAGACTCAAACCACCAGGAGGGAAATGGAAACTATGGGAGGAAACCATAGAGAATGTCTGGTAACAGAATAAAATTAGTCACAGCCATTAAGCTACAGCCACAAAATCTTGAGCAGAACTTTTGGCCAAAAAGAAAGGAAAAGACTCAGAATTTACTTTGCTCTTGCATATGTCTCTCATCAGGGGATATTAAAACATTTCACTCACACCAAGCACTTTGTTCAGGGAGCAGTTGCATCCAGTTTAGGAATAGTTCAGTCAAGTCAGTGATTCATGCTAATAGAGAGCATGGAATGTATGAATAAAGGCATTTCATGGGAACTGGCCCTAGTATTAAATATTTGCAACTCATTTGGGCCCCCAAGATTAAACCTCTTGTTTTATCAAACTTGTCTCTAACCTCGTGAATATAAAGGTAAGGCTAAAGGAAAATTACCTTTCAACAACCATATTGATTGTAGAAAAACAAAAAAATTAAAACTCAGGGTTTATAATGAGAATATGGTGTAGATCTGGCTTAACTAAGGAGAGGGACAAAGGCAGGATTATAGTAGAGATGACTTTCTCATGTCTACAGCTGAAATCACAAGGTTTCCTGGGAAACATAAATAACTATACTACCTTCCTTAACAATACTCTTCTATCACTTGATAGCTTTCAGCCTGAGGAAGTGAGAACAACTCCTTACACAAGCCAAATCCTTAAGTCTTTATAACCCCTCTTATAGTCAAAGGTATGGTTTTTCCAGTAGGCATGCACGAGTGTGAGACTTGGATCATAAAGAAGGCTGAGCATCAAGGAATTGATGCTCTTAAGAGTCCTTTGGATTGCAAGGAGATCCAGTCAATCATAAAGGAAATCAGTCCTGAATATTCATTGGAAGGACTCATGCTGAAGCTGAAGCTTCAATACTTTGGCCACCTGATGTGAAGAGCCAATTCATTCGAAAAGACCCTGATGCTGGGAAAGATTGAAGGCAGGAGCAGAAGGGAACAACAGAGGATGAGACGGTTGGATGGTATCACTGACTCCATGAACATGAGTTTGAGCAAGTTCCGGGAGATGGTGAAGGACAGGGAAGCCTGATGTGCTGCAGTCCATGGAGTTGCAAAGAGTTGGACACAACTGAGTGACTGAACAAAAACTGAAATGCCCTCTAATTCTTCATACTATGAGTTCTCCTTTGTTGTAAAGAGTTAATAACCTCAACTTTAACTAGAGGTGTGTTCCTTGATGGAGAAGGCGATGGCACCCCACTCCAGTACTCTTGCCAGGAAAATCCCATGAGCGGAGGAGCCTGGTAGGCTGCAGTCCATGGGGTCGCAAAGAGTCGGACACGACTGAGCGACTTCACTTTCGCTTTTCACTTTCATACATTGGAGAAGGAAATGGCAACCCACTCCAGTGTTCTTGCCTGGAGAACCTCAGGGACGAGGGAGCCTGGTGGGCTGCCGTCTATGGGGTCGCACAGAGTCGGACACGACTGAAGCGACTTAGCAGTAGCAGTGTTCCTTGATGACTAAGATAAGCCAGTTTACTATTTCATAAGATTGGAGGGGATCATTATTCCATAGACTCCAGATTTACTTTTGTAAATCCTGACTAATCATGGTTTTATCCTCTGGTGATTTGAACATTTTATCATATCTACTTTGATCTCTTATAATGCTTTTGCCTTAAGGTCAATTTCATCTGGTATTAATGTAACTATACAGATTTGGGGAAATTAGTGTTTGTATAGTATATATATATATATATATATATATTTCTACTCTTTTAGTCTGCATATGTGCTTTAGATGTATCTCCTTTTATTGGATAATAAATTTTAATAAATTTTCCTTTAGTTACAATCCATTTGCATTTAGTATAAATAAGTGACACACTTGAGTTTTATTGTACTATAAAACTTATGCTCTGGGGGCTTCCCTGGTGGTCCAGTGGTTAAGAATCTGCCTGCTAAAGCAGGGGACATGGGTTCTATCCCTGGTCCCAGAAGATCCCAGGTGCCGTAAACCA
Organism: Bison bison bison; assembly: GCF_000754665.1. Classification (NCBI taxonomy): domain Eukaryota; kingdom Metazoa; phylum Chordata; class Mammalia; order Artiodactyla; family Bovidae; genus Bison; species Bison bison. The sequence continues at coordinate 1,374,265 of NW_011494636.1, read as the reverse complement.
GCTAAGCCCAATTACTGAGCTGGTGCTCTAGAGCCCACAATCGGCAACTGCTGAGCCCATGCACCACCACTACTGAAGCCTGTGTGCCTAGAGCCTGCGCTGCACAATGAGAGAAGCCACTACAATGGGAAGTCTGTGGATCACAACCAAGTGTAGCCCCTGCTTGCTGCAACCAGATAAAGTCCACACACAGAAATGAAGACACAGTGCAGCCAATAAATCTTTTTTTAAAATTATGATTTTTGTTTTCTTGTTTTTTATTTTTTGGCCTCCATTTATACTTTATCTGACATCTATTTTTTTTCTTTTATTTTTCTTTTGACATCTATTTTTTTTATTAGTCTACCTTCCCCCATTTTATTAGTTTAGAAATTTTATTCTTGTGTTCTTTTTGTGATGGATTGAGAAATTACAGTGTGCCTTATTAACACATTAATGTCTAAATTTAATTTATTTAGCTCATTGTAGATAATAAAAGAAATTTAGAACACTTTTAACTCTATTTACCACTCCAGATTACTGCTTTACTTCATGTCTTTTAGTTTTATCCTTTTTGAAAAACTCTATATGACATTATTTTTCTATGTGATTAAGTTGGACATCTGTCTTGATTTTCTCACATATTTATTACTTTCTTTAGAATGTCTACTGGTGGGGCACTCTCAATTTTTATTTGATCTGAAAATGGCTTTGTATTGTTTATGTTCTTGAAAGATACTTCATCCCATATGGGGTTCTAGATAATATTATTACTTTTTTTTTTTTTTTTACTACTTTAAGATATTCCCATAACTTCTATTTTCTGCAGTTTTACTGTGATGTATCTAGGTACTGTTTTTTAAAAATTTACTCAGCTGGGGATATGTTAGGCTTTTTGAATTGAAATCTTTCAAATGTTTATCAGTTTTGGATTGTCATTATTTCTTCATATACTGCTTTTCTTAATTCTCTCTCTTCTCTCAATTAAACTGGGGCTTCAATTAAATGTACACTGGGTGAACTCCGGGAGTTGGTGATGGACAGGGAGGCCTGGCGTGCTGCGATTCACGGGGTCGCAAAGGGTCGGACATGACTGAGGGACTGAACTGAACTGAGACTATTTATTCTATTATTCACATCTCTTAAACTTGCTATCATATTTTCTTTTTGTCTATGTGGCATTGTTCCTTCTGACCTATCTTCTATAAATTTCTTTTGTTCCCAAACTCATCCATTATGTTAATTTTGAATTTTAGTTATTGAATTTTTTCCTTTGGAGAACTTCCTTTTTCTTTTTTTTTCAAGTATGCCAGTATCCAATTTATAATTTTCTGTTTCTCACAGATACTGTTTCAGTTCAGTTCAGTTCAGTCATTCAGTCATTCATTCATGTCCAACTCTTTGCGACCCCATGAACTGCAGCACGCCAGGCCTCCTTGTCCATCACCAACTCCCAGAGTTTACCCAAACTCATGTACATTGAGTTGGTGATACCATCCAACTGTCTCATCCTCTGTCATCCCCTTCTCCTCCTGCCCTCAATCTTTCCCAGCATCCTGGTCTTTTCCAATGAGTCAACTCTGTATCAGGTAGCCAAAGTATTGGAGTTTCAGCTTCAGCATCAGTCCTTCCAATGAACACCCTGGACTAATCTCCTTTCAATATGAGGGGCTCTCAAGAGTCTTCACCAACACCACAGTTCAAAAGCAACAATTCTTTAGCGCTCGGCTTTCTTTATACTTCAGCTCTCACATCTATACATGACTACTGGAAAAACCATAGCCTTGACGAAATAGACCTTTGTTGGCAAAGTAATGTCTCTGATTTTTAATATGCTGTCTAGGTTGGTCATAACTTCCTTTCCAAGGAGTAAGAGTCTTTTAATTTCATGGCTGCAGTCACCATCTGCAGTGATTTTGGAGCCCAGAAAAATAAAGTCTGACACTGTTTCCACTGTTTCCCCATCTATTTGCCATGAAGTGATGGGACCAGATGCCATGATCTTAGTTTTCTGAATGTTGAGCTGTAAGCTAACTTTTTCACTCTCCACTTTCACTTTCATCAAGAGGCTGTTTAGTTCTTCTTCACTTTCTGCCATAAGGGTGGTGTCTGCATATCTGAGGTTATTGATATTTCTCCCGGCAATCTTGATTCCAGCTTGTGCTTCATCCAGCCCAGTGTTTCTCATGATATACTCTGTATATAAGTTAAATAAGCAGGGTGACAATATACAGTCTTGAATTACTCCCTTTCCTATTTGGAACCAGTCTATTGTTCTATGTCCAGTTCTGTTGCTTCCTGACCTGCATATAGGTTTCTCAAGAGGCAGGTCAGGTGGTCTGGTAGTCCCATCTCTTTCAGAATTTTCCACAGTTTATTGTGATCCACACAGTCAAAGGCTTTGGCATAGTCAATAAAGCAGAAATAGATGTTTTTCTGGAACTCTCGGTTTTTCGATGATCCAGCAGATGTTGGCAATTTGATCTTGGTTCCTCTGCTTTTTCTAAATCCAGCTTGAACATCTGGAAGTTCAGAGTTCACGAATTGCTGAAGCCTAGCTTGGAGAATTTTTAGCATTTCTTTACTAGTGTGTGAGATGAGAGCAATAGTGTGGTAGTTTGAGCATTCTTTGGCATTGCCTTTCTTTGGGATTGGAATGAAAACTGACCTTTTCCAGTCCTGTGGCCACTGCTGAGTTTTCCAAATTTGCTGGCATATTGAGAACAACACTTTCACAGCATCATCTTTCAGGATTTGAAATAGCTCAACTGGAATTCCTTCACCTCCACTAGCTTTGTTCATAGTGATGCTTTCTAAGGCCCACTTGACTTCATTTTCCAGGATGTCTGGCTCTAGATGAGTGATCACACCATTGTGATTATCTGGGTCATGAAGATCTTTTTTGTACAGTTCTTCTGTGTATTCTTGCCACCTCTTCTTAATC
>NW_011494636.1:1365294-1371201 GCF_000754665.1 Bison bison bison | reverse complement strand
TATCTTCTGCTTCTGTTAGGTCCATATCATTTCTGTCCTTTATTGTGCCCATCTTTGCATGAAATGTTCCCTTGGTATCTCTAATTTTCTTGAAGAGATCCCTAGTCTTTCCCATTCTGTTGTTTTCCTCTATTTCTTTGCATTGATCACTGAAGAAGGCTTTCTTATCTCTTCTTGCTATTCTTTGGAACTCTGCATTCAGATGTCTATATCTTTCCTTTTCTCCTTTGATTTTCACTTCTCTTCTTTTCACAGCTATTTGTAAGGCCTCCTCAGACTCTTTTTCTTGGGGGTGGTCTTGATTCCTGTTTCCTGAACAATGTCACGAACCTCCGTCCATAGTTCATCAGGCACTCTATCAGATCTAGTCCCTTAAATCTATTTCTCACTTCCACTGTATAATCATAAGGGATTTGATTTAGTTCATACCTGAATGGTCTAGTTGTTTTCCCCACTTTCTTCAATTTAAGTCTGAATTTGGCAATAAGGAGTTCATGATCTGAGCCACAGTCAACTCCCAGTCTTGTTTTTGCTGACTGTACAGATACTGTTTAGTAAGTCATATTTTAATCATACTATAATCATTTTTTAGACTGTACAGATACTGTTTAGTAAGTCATATTTTAATCATACTATAATCATTCTTTAGAATAATTTGTGTCTTATTCAATTTTCAAAGTCATTGGAGGTCAGTTTATGTCATCTGCTGTTTTAGCCGATTCCCATTCAAAATGAATTTAGTTATCTTTGATGATAAGCTTCTCAAAGCCCTGGAATAGTTACTAATGTTCCTAGAAACATAGGCTCATTCCTCTACTGAGAGTTTACATTTGTATTTTCTAAATTTCTGAAGCATTACCAGTTTGCAACCATTTAAATTCACCATTTGGTGCTGATATGAATGAGATACAATTCCCTGGAAACATGGGCATTTGGTTTATAAACTCTCAGAGACACATTTTTTACCCATGCAACAAGAAGAAAATTCAATCTCTCCCAGCAAGAAAATTCTTCCCATAGCTCTAGAAAGATGGGGAAGGGCACTGGATTTCTGCTGATTTGCCTGATTTTGAGGAAGACATCTTTTGTCTTTCTTCTCTGGAAGGTGCCTTGGGCTTTTATCTGTCAGTCCTCCCCACATGTCAATTTAGCAGCTGCTTTCATCCAGACCAGCAAATGCCCCAAAGGGCACAAGTCAGCTGTGGCATTCCTGCTCTCTTCCCTGTTCTTCCTTCTCCTGTATTTTGAGCTGCATTTCTCATTATATTTCAGTTCTTCTATGCTTTAAGAAGTTTTCAGATATCTTCCAGTACTTTCATCTCTTTCAGTAGAGATGCTGATCTGAATAAACTAGACACCCCACAGTCCCCATTACCTGACATGGAAATCCCTCAAACAATATTTCTTTCCTGTCTCCCACTTTTGTGACCTGCCATGCCTGAATACTGGCAGCCAAAGTCACTGAGGTTCACTGGCTTCAGTTTCCTCAACTGTAAAACGGGATTAATGATTTTCATTACCTCATAGAATTATGAGACTCAGGTAGATAAAAGTTCTCAACAAATCATAGATACTCAGTTCTTTTTTGTGTGTGTATGCTCAATCATGTCCGACTCTTTGTAACTGCATAGACTGTAGCCCATCAGGCTCCTCTGTCCATGGAATTCTCTAGTCAAGAATATTGGAATGGGTTGCAATTCCCTTCTCTAGGGGATCTTCCTAACCCAGGGACTGAACCCATGTCTCTTGTATCTTCTTCACTGGCAGGCAGATTCTTTACCACTGCGCTACCTGGTAAGCCCCATAATTATTATATATACATATAATAATGTTTATATATAATGAATTATGTAAATGATAAATGTATATAATAAAGATATTATCTAGTGTAGGAGAGAAAAAATAATTTTCCCTCTACCTCCGCTTCTAACCTCTTTGGAGCAGTTCTTCAGAGCGATCTGAAATGCTGTCTTCTGGGCTATAGTCCTCATTTTGCTCCATATAAAATTTAATGCACAACTCTTATATTGTACATTTTTCTTCAGTCATTAGTCAGTGGGAGGCATTTTGTTTTTTAAAAAGTCCTCAGTGATTCTAATGTTCAGCCAGAGTTAAGAATCACAGTTGTTTTCCTCCCATTTTTCCATTGGTTGTTTATTTTTCTATTGATTTGTGGAAATTCATTATATATTCTGATATTAATATCTGACTCTTACATGTGTTTATAGGGATTCTCTGTACCCTATATTTAATGATGCTGCAACTTAATGAACTCTTTCAGAAAAGACTATTAACACAGCATTCCAAAAGAAATTCATAGCTTTTAAGACACTTACCCTAGAACATATAACATATAATTACCACACACATGTATATACATAAATATATTAAAAATCATGGAGAACATAACATAAAAACATCATATAGCTACTAAATTGAAAAAGATCACAAGTATTGATAGTGTGAGTTTCTTTTTAAAAAAAAATTAAGCGTGGGGCCTTAGATATAGCAGCTCCAGTAAATTTTATTGAATAAAGAAAAACTTTTGAAGAATTTTTTAATAAGAAAGGAGAAATATATCCTTAATCTTTTTATAGTGGTAACTTTGCATTACTGTGACTAGAGGGGAGAAGGAAAGACTTTTTAAATAAAACAACTACTAATAAAAAGTAGAAAAATATATCATCATGTAGTCAGAAAATCTGAATCCTTCAGTTTAGCACTTCATTTATTCAATTATTATTTAATGGAAAACCTGCTACATGCCAGGTACTGGGATTAAGTATCCATAGAAGACAAGATGACTGAAAATTTTAATCCTGTATTTGAACAGAGCTCTCAAGGAATAATTATGTATATTTTTATAATGCTTTCCCTCCCCCAGAAATCCAGCCAACAAATTTATAGGAAGGGATCTAAAACTGGTGCTAGCCAGGACATCAGAGCAGTAAAAGAAGTATTTGATGAATATGATTTTCAAACTATCCTTAAATCAAAAGACATCTCAAGAAATGACAGAGGTGTCACAAAAGCTCCAAACTACATCTCCCAGTGCTCTGTGGATTTGTGTTGGATTTGTCAAGTCCAGTGGTCACTGCCTATAGCAGAAGCAGTGAGTCTGCACATGCTTGGCAGTCTCTGTCTGCAGAACAAAAAAGCAGCCAGGATTAGGAAGACATCATATATGGCTTCTAACAAAGCTAGACCTTCCTCCTGCTGCTTCACAATTTAATTGTGTGAAAACTGGCTGGACAGATTGAAGACCCTGTGTGTGTGTGTGGTCAGTCATTCAATTGTGTCCACCTCTTTGCGACCCCATGTTACAGTTCACCAGGCTCTTCTGTCCTTGAGATTCTCAAGGCAGGAATACTGGAATGGGCTGCTGTTTTCCCAAACCAGGGATCGATCCCACATCTCCTGTGTCTCCTGCAGTGCAGGCGGATTCTTTACCACTGAGCTGTCGGGAAAGCCTGAGGCCTGTAACTACTTGTCAATGTGTTTATGAAACATGGGAACTACAGAAGCACTAGATAAGCTTTTATTTACTATGAATTTCCCTTGTAGTAAGAGTTAAATGCTGTGTGACATTTTTGATTAACAATCCTTAGAGTGAGTTTCTGATGATGATATTATCGAGTTGGAGCTCAAATTTCTTGCCACCCAACAGGCCAGCAAGTTGAGAAACAAGGTGCTGAGGCAAGGAGTAGCATTTTATTTGGAAAACGGGCAAACTGAGAAGATGGCAGACTAACATCTTAAAGAACCGTTCCGTTTGGGTTTGAAAACAAGCTTCTTCTGTGCTACAGAGGGGGAGATGAGAGAGAGTAAGATCAAAAGGTGAAGGGCTATTGCAGAGTTCTCGGAGCCTGCCAGACCTTGAAGCTGGCTTGTTAATTCTTTGGTATTGCAGCATTTGTTCATAGTAGCCCCGGACGTGTTGCTCCTGTAAGTCTTCAACGAGTGTCATTTCCTGTCCTAAGACAAGTGTTCTTTCCTGTCCTGCAACAGCTTATCTCTTTATGAAATATGTGATCACTAAGCAAAGGAGAGTTATCTTTCTAATAATTCATACTTCAAGCTATAGGTCACAATCCTTTTATGATTAATGTGCCTGTGTGCAGAATTAGCAAGGCAATTAGCTGTAGAGTATAAAATTTAGAGCTTAAAAAAAATAGATTCACTATGGAGTCAGATTAGTTCTTCCCTGTTACAAGAAGAAATTGCAAAATAATTATTTATAGAATAAAAATAACTTGTCTATAGATAGTGCAAATCAGTTTACATTATCAAGGGAAACAGCCTATCTTGGTAAATCCTGCTTTGGGATGAAAGCAAAAGCTAATTGCAAAAGATCAAAGAGAAACGGGCCCCAAATGCTTGGTTGCCATTTTCTAGTTTTCCATCCATAGGGAAATGGAACAAATTACATGTAATAAGCAACATATAGGAAAAGGGAAGTTTCTATCATCCTTGAAGAAAAAGAAAACTCACATTAAAGGATACTTCTATGGGCACAGAAGTAAAAATGTGTTGAAAGGAGAAGGCTAGTGATGTTTCTGATCATTCAGTTTCAATGTGTGGTGGATTTTCACCACCAACAAGAGATTCTTGGGCATCAGCTGAGTGTCAGATTCCAGATTCCATGTGTAATGGGCTCAGTCTTACAAGTCCGTCTCCCTCCCACATGCAGGCTCAGTCACTTCAGTCCTGTCTGACTGTTTGCAATCCCATGGACTGTAACCCTCCAGGGTTCTTTGTCCTTCTTGGGATTGTCCTTAGACAATCCTTCTTGGGATTGTCTAAGCAAGAACACTGGGGTGGGTTGCCATTTCCTCCTCCAGGGGATCTTCTGACCCAGCTAAGGAACCTGGGTCTCCTGCGTTGCAGGCAGATTCTTTACTGCTGAGCCACTGGGGAAGCCCTTTATCTCCCACTTTAGATGCCAGTTCCAAGTCCAGGTTAGCTCTGCTTCTGACCCAACTGGATATAAGTCAGAGGTTCCCATGATCAGTTTCTCTGGTTCAGTTAACTTGCTAGAGTGGCTGACAGAACACAGGAAATTTTTTTACTTATTAGATTGCTGGTTTGTTATAAAAAGATATAACTTAGGAATAGGCTGATGGAAGAGACATACAGGGCAAGCTACAGGGAAAGGACGAGGAGCTTCCATGCCCTCTCTGAGAACATCAATCTCCAGAATCTCCACCTTTTCACCAACTTAGAAGCTCTCAGAATCCCATCCTTTTGGGTTTTTATGGAGGCATCATTACAGAGGCTTGATGATCAAATAATGGTGAGACATTGATGTTAACCTCCAGCCTCTCTCCCCTTCTCAGAGGTCAGGGGTGGGACTGAAAGTTTTAACCTTCCAATCACTTGGTAGTTTCTCTTGGCAACTAGCCCCCATCCTTTGATGTGGCTTAAAAGTCACTTAACAGAACAAAACAAAAAACAGAACAAAAGACAGCTTTGTCACTCTGAATGCTTAGGAATTTTGAAGAGTCTTAGGAGGGTTCCTCTGGTGGCTCAGTGGAAAAGAATCTGCGTTGCCAATACAAGAAACAGGAGTCAATGCTTGGATTGGGAAGATACCCTGGAAAAGGAAATGGCAACCCACTCCGATATTCTTGCCTGGGAAATCCCATGCACAGAGAAGCCTCACAGACTGCAGAGTTGGACATGACTTGGAGAGTAAAAAACATACATGCATGGATTTTAGGAGCTCTGGGCCAGGAACAAGATCAAATACATACTTCATATTATAAATTATACTATCACATTAACAGAAAAGAGAACAAAAACTCTTAAATGGTTACTTGGGGGAAGGGAAGGGGCTAGATGTAGAGGACAAAGAAAGGGGTACTTTGCCTCTGTCTTTCATTTCCTCAAAATACTTGAATATTCTGT
>NW_011494636.1:1325591-1365194 GCF_000754665.1 Bison bison bison | reverse complement strand
AATATTCTGTAGCGGGAAGTCTTCACATATTATTTATGTGATAAAATTAAGGCAACATTTAAAAAAAAAATCTGGACAGAATTCATCAGTTAATAGCAAAATTATACTTGCTTTTCAGGCCTGATGTAAAAATGTACTCATTCACTCAATCAATCATTAAGTCCCTAATTATCAAGTTCATAAACTACCAAACAAAAGGGCCTTAGCAATGAATAAGCTGGATTTACTCCCTGGTATGACAGAGTTCAAATTCTAATGGAAAAAGGCACAGGATAAACAGCTAAGCCACAGCTCACTAAGAGTGGTGGTATTCTAACCTAGGACCACCTGAAGAGCTTACATAGAAAGGCCAGGCAAGAAACAGTCAGACAGGATTTAATGACTTGATAACAATAATAAATAACAACAAAAAACAAAGAGATTCTGCCCCGGGCACAGACTCTGTGAATTCCCAGACATTAGAGCAACAGGACAAGGGAGGCTGGCCCTTCCTTTAAACCCTAGACACTAACAAAGAAGTTTCTTAGTAGACCACAGGGCCGTGTTCAACTTCTCTTTGGGCCAGTCTGACCCTGGGGGCAATACATTTGGAAAACAGAAAAATTACTCAGGCTCTTCAAAAAATACACTTGAAATACATTTTCTGGTTAACTGTATGAAGCCCTGCTGTCCTTCCCCAGCCAATTTCCAAACAGCCTTTCCATTCCATGGCTTCCTCTTTCCTACTTTCCACTGGTAAGCCCTGAAATACTTCTCCATACCAGAGCATCATTTTTAATCCCTGAGAGTCACAACCAAACACCTGCAGCATGACTCATGAAAGAAATGAATCATGGCTTTCTGACAGAAAAATGTAGGGACTATGAGGCAGGACTCATTGTTTTTACTCTCTCTAAAGGTATTGGAAGCAATCTGACCATCTATTACCTGTGATGCCAGTTTGTGGTCTATTCCTAACTATATTATTTATGTATGGCATTTAGGGAGAAGGGGAAAAAGGGGTTGCTAGCATCTGAGTGTCTGAAACTACTTTGGTAATATAGAACTCATATTAGGTCATCTATTCTGTGGAAGAGGTTTCCCAGGTGGCTCAGTGGTAAAGAATATGCCTGCCAGTGCAGAAGATGTGAATTCGACCCCTGGATTGGGAAGATCCCCTGGAGAAGGAAGTGGTAACCCACTCCAGTATTCTTGCCTGGAGAATTCCATGGACAGAGGAGCCTGGCAGGCTACAGTCCATAGGGTCGCAAGAGTTGGACTCTACTTAGTGACTAAATAACAACAACATTTCTGTGGAAGAGTCTGACACTTTGGTACTTAGGGCTACTGGAGGCATATTCAGTTAACATTTTCTCTAAGACCACAGTTCTATGCTAAGTCGACTATTGCTTTACTCATCAAGGACTAGGGTTGTTATGTCTTCATGGAAAGCATGGCTTTTGATGTCATTTATGCCTGGGCCTAAATCCCAGAATCTGTGGGATTCTGATATTTGCGTTTCTGAGACTTTGTTGCCTGTTTCTGAAGGACTAAAATGAGAAAATACATGTTAAGTGATTAACACTGTGTCTATTAGTCATATTTTGCTGTGATAATAATCCCCCAATTTTCATGGCTTACAACTCAAGCATTTATTTCTCAGAGTTTTGCAGGTAAGTTATGGTTGGTTTCTATGTCTTCTCATTTGGGGACCAAGATTGAAGGAGCAGCTCCTTTACAGGATATGCTTGTCTCATGGTGGAGGACAGGAGCAGAAAAGAGCTAGCAAAAACCTGGACTTGGTACTACCACACTGTCACTTCAGCCCACAGTCCATTGTACAAAATAAGTTCCTATGTGGAGGGAGGGGAGGATGAATATTTGAGCAACAGTAATACAATCTATTATTGTAGACACGGCTGAAGTGACTTAGCAGCAGCAGCAGCACAAGGAGCAATACAATCTATGAACTAAGCTGGAAACATGACAGTTACTTACATGTTAGCCTCCATTCTCCATGCTGAACCCAAATACCTTTGCCTTCATCAGTTTTATTGTCCAAGAACTGTTTCACCATTTCCAGATCTACTCCCAAATTCCTCAGTCCAACCACTTGCTTCACTCTCCCCTGCAGCACCGCACTTAACCTTGTGCCCTGACACTAATTGGGGAAGACCCCCACTTTCCACCCTCTCCATAACTCCAACAGCCCTGGGGCCACATAGGATCCTGCCACTCTAGGCTCTGTTTGCTAGGCACATAATGACTATGTGAGCCAAAATTTGACCAACATCTTTGCCATTGAAACAGTGCATCAAGCATCAACACTTAGCCTGAACTATTCAAATAACTGAAAAATAGTCTATAGTCGCACGGCCATATCACATTGTTATTTTTGGATGTAAGTCTGTACATTTTAATAAATTCTGGTCTTTAAATGACTTTTCAGTGGTATTGTTATTGCGGGAAGGAGGGAATTTGAGGTGGGCACAAGAACTAGTTGGCAATCCTAACTAAAAGGAATGGAGGACTTCCCTGGTGGTCCAATGGTTAAGAATCTGCCTGCCAATGCAGGGGACACAGACTCGACCCCTGGGTCTGGGAAGATCCCACTACGCCTACATTCCACAACTACTGAGCCCCAAAGCCCTAGAGCCTGTGCTGAGCAACAAGAAGCCACTGTAAAGATTGCCTGCATCTGGAAGTAAAATACCTTTATTGTCAGACATAGGGAAACGGGGCTGAGATGCCTGTGTAAACAAACGTTGCTACTTTTAAAATTTACTAGTCAAAACTCTGTTTAGAGTCTTCACTAACTGAGCACCTAAAACGTGTTTCTTTGTCCTGTCAATACCTGTCAATTCCTCACAAAAGTATTATTTCTTTGTCTAAAAAGTTTAAAAGCTGTCTGCTTTGGCCACTTCTTAGGTCCCATTTCCGTGGATCTGTGTGTGCACAAATTAAAATCTGTTTCTCCTGTTAAACTATATTGTGTAATTTAATTATTAGTCCAGACACAAGTACTCATGAGGGGTAGGGGAAAATTTCCCCCTCCCTGATGATGGTGTTAGAAATGAGTAAGGAGTGGCAGATGGTGTGGTTACAGTCCCTTTGAGCACTTCCAGGATTGATGGTATGGGAATTTTCAATGGTTTACAGAACACTAACTCACAGCTGTGTTAAGCAAAGAGGGTGCACAATTACAGAGGCATATTGGGGTGGTATTTCTGAGCTGTGAATATTTTTTTTGTAGTTAACAATGAGATGGCCTTGGATTTTGAGCCCATCTGAGAGTCCTGGGACATTTTAAGTCTCCGGGAAAATGAACAACTTTCCAGCCAGTTTGCTTTCTTTTTTTTTTCATTGACATGATTTTTTGTTTGTTCATTTTTGGCTGTGCTAGGTCTTCCTTGCTGCATGCAGGCTTTCTCTAGTTGCAGAGGGTAGGGGCTACTCTCTAGCTGCGCTATGCAGGCTCTCTTGTTGTGGAGCACAGTCTCTGGGCAGACAGACTTCAATAGTTGTAGCTTGTGGGCTCAAGAGGGCAGATTCAGTAGTTGTGGCCAAGGGGCTTAGTTGTTCCACATCATGTGGGATCTTCATGAACCAAGGGCTGAACCAGTGTCCCCTGCATTGGCAGGTGGATTCTTAACTGCTGGACCACCAGGGAAGCCCCACTATTTTCTTATTTTTTAATTGACTTTATTAAATGATTCATAAATTAGGCAGCATCCCATCTAACAAGTAGAAAAGTGCTTTTCAGCCAGTTTCTAATAACTTTTAAAAAATTATTTATTTATTTTTGGTTGCACTGGGTCTTCATTGCTGCATGCAGGCTTTCTTTAGTTGCAGTGAGTGGGGCCTACTGTCTAGTTGCAATGTGTGGGCTTCTCATTGCAGTGGCTTCTCTTCTTGCAGAGCATGAGCTCTAGAGTACTCAGGCTTCAGTAGGTGTGGGCTTCCCTTGTAGCTCAGTTGGTAAAGACTTTGCCTGCAGTGCAGGAGACCTGGGTTGGGAAGATCCCCTGGAGAAGGAAATGGCAACCCACTCCAGTATTCTTGCCATGGACAAAGGAGCCTGGCAGGCTACAGTCCATGGGGTTGCAAGAGTCTGACATGACTTAACGACTAACCCCCCACCCCCACTGAAGCTACTTTATTTGATGTGATTTGGTAATTAAACAAATATTAATAAAGTTTTCATGTATGCGCATTACATTACTATGAGATAAAGAATGTGAAGTGTGTCATCAGAACAGAAAACCCAAATTTTGTAGTCAGGGAAGGCTTTCTGGAAGAAATGACATCTAACCCAAAGGATGGGTAGAAGTTATCCAGGTACAGATGGGAAGGAAGAGTGTTCCAGTCAGCGGGAACAATAAGAAATGTTGAAAGAGCTGAAATTCAGTTATTATGCAGGAGCCAAAGTGAGGGTGGCAGGAAATGGGAAAAAGTTGGAAAGATGGACAGAGGCCTTGGTGTCAGGTTAAGATGTTTAGACTTTATATTAAGGTAAGATAAGGGCATTAAACATTTTAAGGAGGGATGTGCCCATGACCAGATTTTAGTTTTAGAAAGATTATTATTTCTAAGGGTGGAGTAAGATGATTGGCTTTTCTTTTTAGAAAGAAAGCCTATAAGGAGGTAAGGGAGGTCTATAAGTATTTAAGGAGGGTACCATTGTAAGGTCTTAAGGAGAGTAACAAGATGAGATATGCATTTTAGAAGCAGTTCTAAAAGGTATAAATGGTTAACTAACTGGTGACCCAGAGGAAGCAGTGTCAAGCTGAGAGTCAAGGCCTCCACCATGTCCCACTTCTGCTTTCTTTGCCAGCGCTGCAGCCAGGCCCTGAAGCTGAATCACTCTGTGGAGCCCTCTGAGGAACCTGGAGCTTCGATGCTCATCTCAGCTCAGGGAGAGACAAGAGAAACACCGGAGGGAGGCCCTCCCTCCAAGGAGGAGGCAAACTTTGAAAATCTACAGGATGGTGCCTTTTGCAGGACTCCTCACCCCTCCAGTGGTGGGATGTCCTGGGACTATTCCAGCTTCACCCTGCTTGGGAGGTTGGAGCCCTGGAGGAGTCTCAACAGCATCCAGAAGACTATTAGGGACAGTTCTGACATCCTCTCTGGTGAAACAGAGGTGGACCACCCGCTGTGTGTGGACTGTACTGACTATCTTTTAGAGGTACTGGACGTTGAACTCGCCATCACTGAATCTGACGTTCAGAACTACAAACGCTGTTTGGAGACCAGGAAGTGGGTCAGTGGGGACGACAGGGAGATGCTGCAGGAGAAGCTGAAGGGCCTGGAGTTGGAGGAAGCGAGGCTACTCCAGGAAGTGGCAGAAGTGGAAAAGAACCAAGAAAGGGTAGCAGCCGATCTTGAGGCAGCCCAGGCAGAGACGAAGATGCTGGAGCAGCAGGAAAAGCAGTACTGGAAGGACTACAGTCAACTGAAATGGCAACAATTAGAACTAAATGAGGAGCTGAGCAGTGTGGAGATGCGACTACAGTACGCCCAGCTCCAGTGCAACCAGTTGGAGAAAACCGACGTCTTTAATGCCACCTTCGAGATCTGGCAAGACGGCCCCTTAACCGTCATCAATAACTTCAGATTGGGCCGCCTCCCCACTGTCCCTGTGTGCTGGAATGAGATCAGTGCAGCCTGGGGACAGACAGCCTTGCTGCTCCTCGCCCTGGCCAATACAATTGGACTGGAGTTTCAGAGGTACCATCTCATCCCCTGCGGAAACCATTCCTACCTGAGGTCTTTAATAGATGATTGTGCCGAGTTGCCATTGTTCTCTAGTGGGAAGCAGAATGTTTTCTTACATAACAAATTTGATCAGGCTATGATGGCTTTCCTGGACTGCATGCAGCAGTTCAAGGAAGCAGCTGAGAGCGGTGAGTCGGGTCTCTGTTTGCCCTACAAGATTCATGTGAAGAAAGGCCTGATGGAAGACCCTGGAAGCAGCAGTGGATTCTATTCCATCAGAACCCACTTGAACACGGAGGAGGACTGGACGAAGGCGCTCAAGCTCATGCTTATCAATTTTAAGTGTAGTCTCACTTGGGTCTCCTTAAGGTATGGTCGAAAATAATTTATTCTACAAGGGGGAGATTATGTTTTGAATTAATATATTTTATTTGTGAAAGTGTTATCAGATAAAATTTAAAACTGAAGCATGTGTGTTTATATGTTTTTGGCTGTGCTGGATCTTTGTTGCTGCGCGTGGGCTTTCTCTAGTTGCAGGGAGCAGGTCTTCCTTGCGGTGCTCGGGTTTCTGATTGTGGTGGCTTCCTTCCCCTGTTGTGGAGCACAGGTTCTAGGTGTGTGGGCTTCATCAGCTGTGGCTCTCAGGCTCGGTAGTTGTGCCTCATGGGCCCTGGAGCACAGGCTCGGTAGCTGTGGCCCACGGGATTTAGTTGCTCCTTGGCATGTGGGATCCTCTTGGACTATGGATCGAACCCATGTCCACTGCATTGGCAGGCAGATTCCTATCCCCTGCACCACCAGGGAAGTCTTATATGTTTACTTTAAAAATGAATAGCCACACAGGCACTAATTTAAAATTATTGTCCCGAGCAACCCCAAAGTTATTGCTGTCTTTCCCAGCACGTTTGTCCTCTCTCCCATTTTTCCTAAACATTCAAAAGGACAAAGATTAAGTCACAAGATGACAAGACTATTTCTCCATTAAAATGGAATAAAGATTGCAGAAAAAACTGAAATGGGTGGTGGTGGGGTGATGAGAGGATGGGGTATTAAGGAGAGAGGTGGAGACGTGCTCAATCGTGGCCGACTCTTTGCAACCCCATGGACTGTAGCCCACCAGGTTCCTCTGTCCATGGAATTTTCCAGGCAAGAATACTGGAGTGAGTTGCCATTTCCTTCTTCAAAAGAGAGGTCTTTAATTTTTTATGAGGAAAGTACTTGGGCCATTGTCCATAGAACTTTGAAGTCAGGAGGTGAATATTAAAAGATAATTACATTTCTGCTGTGATACAGTAAACCCTCTTCATCCCAGAAAAGCTTTAAATAAACTTCTACCCTTTCTTCTGTGATTTAAAGTGAGAAGTGTGTCTTTGACACAAACCTTAGGTGAGGGGCTATGGAGACCAGAGAAGACTGGTAGCATTTCTACTGGCCAATGCTCAGGTAAGGGTCACAAAGCGAACCCTCACAGAGAACTGAAGATTGTAAAAGTCAGAGTATTCTGCAAATTGTAGGACTTTCCTGGTGATCCAGTGGTGAGAACTCTGTGTTTCCCCTGTATGGGCACAGGTTCAATCCCAGGTTAGGGAACTAAGAGCCTGCATGCAGCTGCAATATGCATTCATTGATGCCAATTTTTTTTTTTTTTAACAAAACACAAAAATTTCAAAAAAGCCCATTGTGTCATGTCATTTACTCGATTCTCCATTGCTCTCAGAAGAAAGTCCCAAATTCTTACCGTGACTTTTAGCCTGGGTAATCTGTCCTTCCTACCTCTCTAGGCTCACCTCATATTTCTCCCAGCTCCTTTCTGTTCCCAAATATGCTAACTCCACTCTCCTTCTGCCTTTGGCCCATGCTCTTCCCTGTATGTTTTCTGAAATTTATTTTTGGTGTGCTGGGTCTTTGTTGCTGTGCCCGGGCTTTCTCTAATTGCAGTGAGCGAGGGCTACACTCTAGTTGCAGTGTGCGGGCTTCTCATTGTGGTGGCTTCCCCTGGATGCGTGGGCCTTAGTAGCTGTGGTGCACACAGGCTTAGTTGTTCTTCGGCATGTGAAATCAGGATCAAGGACGGAACCCGCATCCCCTGCACCGGCAGGCACATTCTTTACCACTGAGCCACCAGGAAATCCCTGATAGCTACTTTAGCTTAGTGGTCCAGATGATGCCTAGAAAGACCCTCATATATATTAAACATCTGTCAGTAGAAATCACTGTGGAAAATAATAACAGGGAGTTGACTAGTTTGTCATGGACTCAAGGCTTCCTGGGTAGCTCAAATGGTAAAGAATCTGCCTGCAGTGCGGGAGACCCAGGTTTGACCCTGGGTCAGGAAGATCCCCTGGAGAAGGGCTTGGCAACCCACTCCAGTACTCTTGCCTAGAGAACTCCATGTACAGAGGAGCCTGGCAGGCCATAGTTCATGGACTCGCAAAGAGTCAGACACAACTGAGTGACTAATACACACACAGATGTAATTAGGGGGCTTCCCAGGTGGTGCCAGTAGTAAAGAAACTGCCTGCCGATGCAGGTAGATGAAAGATGCACAGGTTCGATCCTTGGGTTGGGAAGACCCCCTGGAGGATGGCATGGCAACCCACTCCAGTGTTCTTGCCTAGGAAATCTCATAGACAGAGGAGCCTGCTGGGCTTCTGTCCATAGGGTCACACAGAGTTGGACAGGATTGAAGCAACTTAGCATGCAAAAATAATAGAAAACTCCTAGGAGATTAAGCTTCCCTGGTGGCTCAGATGGTAAAGAGTCCACCTGCAATGCAGGAGACCTGGGTTTGGTCCCTGGGTCAGGAAGATCCCCTGGAGAAGGAAATGACTACTCACTCCAGTATCCTGGACATGGGGTTGCAAAGAGTCATTCGTGACTGAGCGACTAACTCTTTCACTTTCACTTTCCAGGCTTCAGACCTATTTACTGGAACAAGTTAAATGCCGTCTTGAAGAAATAATCAGATTAGTCTAGAAATGTGGCTCCATGTGGCCTAGGTTTTAAGAAGTAGACATTTTTTTTTTAAGTAGGAGGTGTGTATTAAAAGAAAGAAATGAGACGTAACTGAATATAATGAGAACCCTGAGATGAAAAAAGGAGCCCCTGACTGCTCTCACTGAGCTGGCCTGACTTTAACAGCTGGAGTTCTCCTAGATAACATAAATAACTTTACAGAACAAAAGAATCCCCTCACTCTGTGACTATGATGGAGCAAGACAAGAACAGGTCTAGTCTGTAGTGCTGTCTAAGAGACAAAAACAAGAACATTTCCAAACCACAAAAATGGCCAAACATTCCCCTTTCCGGCTGTTTCTTTTGCTTTCACGTAAAAAATCAAGATAATCGTAGAATTGTCCTTGCTTTTGACAAGTCCAGGCAAAATCCCAAGAATCCACACTTCATCGAGATGCCACCTTCATTCCTTCCCTGTGGCATCTTTCCCTCCTTGCAGAGAACTGATCAATCCAAATTTGTTCACATAGGTTCCCAGTCTTTGGCTGGAGGGCAGCAATCATTTTGATTAGATCCTGGCTTGAAAAAGCAAGCTCAGTTCAGTCACTCAGTCGTGTCTGACTCTTTGCAACCCCATGGACTGCAGCACGCCAGGCTTCCCAGTCCGTCACCAATTCCTGGAGTTTTTTCAAACTCATGTCCATCAAGTTGGTGATGCCATCCAGTCATCTCATCCTCTGTTGTCCCCTTCCCCTCCTGCCTTCAATTTTTCCCATCATGAGGGTTTTTTCCAATGAGTCAGTTCTTCACATCAGGTGGCCTAAGTATTGGAGTTTCAGCTTCAGCATCAGTCCTTCCAGTGAATATTCAGGACTGATTTCCTTTAGGATGGACTGGTTTGATCTCCTTGCAGTCCAAGAGACTCTCAAGAGTCTTCAACATCACAGTTGAAAAGCATCAGTTCTTTGGTGGTCATCTTTCTTTATAGTCCAACTCTCACATCCATACATGACTACTGGAAAAACCATAGCTTTGAGTAGACAGACTTTTGTTGGCAAAGTAATGTCTCTGCTTTTTAATATGCTGTCTAGGCTTGTCATAGCTTTTCTTCCAAGGAGCAAGTGTCTTTTAATTTCATGGCTGCAGCCACCATCTACAGTGATTTTGGAGCTCCCCAAAATAAAGTCTCTCATTGTTTCCATTGTTTCCCCTTCTATTTGTCATGAAGTGATGGGACGGGATGACATGATCTTAGTTCTCTGAATGTTGAGGGTGTGTGTGTGTGTGTGTGTGTGTATAGCAGAGTTTTATTCGAGTAAACAGCATGGATCACAAGTCCCTTGAAAGTCTACAATCTGACAGATAGGTTAGTAGTTCTAATTCCCCACACCATTACGAAATGGTCAAAGAGACCAGGAAAAGGTGACCCAGAAAGGAAAGTTCAGTCCTCACGCTTTCCCCATTTTTGGTCACTCCCCTCACAAGGACCTTGGGTGTCTCTTGGCATTGGCGGGTCTCTATAAACCCCTGACTGGGCTCCCCTGTTTGGGAGTGCCTTCAGCCATTACAAGGCACCGAGAAACCGCAAAGCAGGGCCTGTCGCTTGCTTCACTCAGGGCATGTCATTCATTCACACAAACACACTGTAGAGTTAGTAAAGCAAAGCAGAAAATGTGTATTCTGAGAAGGCAGAGAGGTTAGAGCTCTGAGTGTTCTTACCTTGTCCTGAAGATCCTGGACAAGCCCCCAAGATGATAGCTTACAGTGAACCGTGTTGGATTCGTGATCTCCAAAGAAAGTTTAGCTTCGGGACCAAGGACCAGGCTTGATCACTCAAATTAGCTTCAGGACCAAGGACCAGGCTTGAACACTCAAGAGCTTTTGTGTAGAAGTTTTATTAAACGGAGGAAGGGGGCAGAGAGAGCTTCTGATGCAGACATCAAAAGGGGGATGAAGAATGCCCCTTGAATGTTGAGTTTTAAGCCAACTTTTTCATTCTTCTCTTTCACTTTCATCAAGAGGCTCTTTAGTTGTCTTTGCTTTTTGCCACAAGGGTGGTATCATCTGTGTATCTGAAGGTATTGATACTTCTCCCGGCAATCTTGATTCCAGCTTGTGCTTCATCCAGCCTGCCATTTCACATGGTATACTCTGCACATAAGTTAAATAAGCTGGGTGACAATATACAACCTTGATGTACTCCTTTCCCTATTTGGAACCAGTCTGTTGTTCCATGTCCAGTTTTAACTGTTGCTTCTTGATCTGCACACAGATTTCTCAGGAGGCAGGTCAAGTGGTCTGGTATTCCCATCTCTTTCAGAATTTTCCACAGTTTGTTGTGATCCACACAGTCAAAAGCTTTAGCATAGTCAAGCAGAAGTAGGCTAAATTTGCCTATTACTCCAGGTATCTCTTAACTTCCTACTTTTTCATTCCAGTCCCCTATAATGAAAAGGATATCTTTTGGGGGTGTTAGTTCTAGAAGGTCTTGTAGGTCATAATAGAACTGTTCAACTTCAGCTTTTTTCAACATTACTGGTTGGGGCATAGATTTGGACTACTGTGATATTGAATGGTTTGCCTTGGAAATGAACAGAGATCATTCTATCATTTTTGAGATTGCATCCAAGAACTGAATTTTGGACTCTTTTGTTGACTATGATGGCTACTCCATTTCTTCTAAGGGATTCTTGCCCTCAGTAGTAGATATAATTGTCATCTGAGTTAAATTCGCCCATTCCAGTCCATTTTAGTTCACGGATTCCTAAAATGTCAATGTTCACTCTTGCCATCTCCTGTTTGACGACTTCCAATTTACCTTGATTCGTGGACCTAAGATTCCAAGTTCTTATGCAATATTGATATTTACAGCATCAGACTTTACTTCCATCACCAGTCATATCCACAACTGGGTGTTGTTTTTGCTTTGGCTCCATCTCTTCATTCTTTCTGGAGTTATTTCTTCACTCTTCTCAGTAGCATATTGGGCACATACTGACCTGGGGAGTTAATCTTTCAGTGTCATATCTTTTTGCATTTTCATACCATTCATGGAGTTCTTAAGGCAAGACTACTTGCCTTAAGTGGTTTGCCATTGCCTTCTCCAGTGAAGTGAAGTTGCTCAGTCATGTATGACTCTTTGTGACCCCATTGACTGTAACCTACCAGGCTCCTCTGTCCATGGCATTTTCCAGGCAAATGTAATGGAGTGGTTTGCCATTTCCTTCACCAGGGGATCTTCCTGACCCCAACCCAGGGATTGAACCTAGGTCTCCCACATTGCAGGCAGACACTTTACCCTCTGGCCACCAGGGAAGCCTGCCTTCTCCAGTGGACCACAGTTTGTCAGAGCTCTCCATCATGACCCGTCCATCTTGGGTGGCCCTACATGGCTTGGCTCATAGTTTCATTGAGTTAGACAAGGCTGTGGTCCATGTGATCAGTTTGATTAGTTTTCTGTGATTGTGGTTTTCATTCTGTCTGCCCTCTGTGGGATAGGGATGAGAGGCTTTTGGAAGGTTCTTGATGGGAGAGACTGACTGGGGGTGAGGGGTGGGGGGGAACTGGGTCTTGTTCTGATGTCCATTCTCAGTAAATATTTAATCCAATTTTCTGTTGATGGGTGGGGCTGTGTTCCCCTCCTTGTTGTTTGACCTGAGACCAAACTACGGTGAAGTTAATGAAGTAATGGTGACCCCTTCAAAAGGTCCCATGCATGCACTGCTGCACTCAGTGCCCCCAACCCTGTAGCAGGCCACTGCCAACCCATGCCTCTGCAGGAGACTCCTGGACACTCACAGGCAAGTTGGGTCAGTCTCTTGTGGGGTCCCTGCTCCTTTCTCCTGGGTCCTGGTGAGCACAAGGTTTTGTTTGTGCCTTCCAAGAGTCTGTTTCCCCAGCCCTGTGTGAGTTCTGTAATCAAATCCCACTGTTCTCCAAAGTCAAATTCCCTGGGGGTTCTCAGTCCCTTTGCCAGATCCCCAAGTTGGGAAATCTCTTGTGAGTCCTAGAACTTTCTTAACAGTGTGAGAATTTACTTAGTATGATTGTTCTGCAGTTTGTGAGTTGTCTGCTCGGCGGCTCTATGTTGGAGTTAATGGTGATCTCCTTCAAAGGGCTTATGCCACACCCAGGACAGCTGCACCCAGAGCCCCTGACCCTGTGACAGGCCACCTGAAAAAGCACAGACAGCTCTAAGAGACGTATTGGGAAGAATTACTGAAATTAGATCATACAGAGTTTGTCTTTCTCTGTACGCCTTATTCTTTAATTTTTAAAGAGAAATAGTATAATGGTCAGGTATATACAAACCTTTTTTTTTTTTTAATTTGAAAAATGTCATTATCAGATGTTAAAAAAAGCCCCAGCTCCTCAGCTAAACTACTTATAAACTAAATAGAAAGTAGATATTCTCTTTAAACTTTCATCTTATCTTCTAAAACATGGAATTAATGATAGTAATTTTATTGTTAACTTAACAATATTTTAAGTTAGTAAAGTACTTGGCACATTTTATTATCATCTATTGTTAAAACTATGCAGATGTTGTAAACACCTTTGTACATAAGTTTGTGTACTTATATGACATATGAGTATTTCCATATCATAAATTTCTGAAGAGGAAATTTTTGAGTAAATGGATATGAATATTTTCTAAGTTAAAAAATTTCTTCACCAAATATTGTTCTATAATGAATGTACACAAACCTACCCTGACACCTATGGAACCTAGAGCAGAAGCACCAGTGGAGTATGTATAAACACTTAAACCAAGCTACAGACTATTCAGTGACATACATTTTATCTTCTAGCCTTGATAAATACACCATCATCACCTCAAAGGCCAGCTTCAACTTTGGAATTCTCAGACAGATACCTTGAAGTTCCAGGATGAGAGGCTATGTGGGTCCATAATCAATGAACCATCTCCTTCTTCTTGCCTCTGTCTCCTTTCCACAAGGCAGAGTCTCTCACACGTCCCTGTGAGCACATCAGTTTCAAGCTTCATCCATAGATCTGCAAGCAGCCATCCTTCAGTGGCCCCTTCAGGCCAAAGGTCCAAGCAGCACAATCCATCCTTAGGAAAATGGACTAAGGACAGAGGCCTGTGTAGTTTCTGATATGGGTACTGGGCCACTTGCACAGAGATGGGCAGGGTCCTATACACATGGAGTATGATCTTGAAGGGGAGGGCCAGTCTTCTTAACCCCCTAGAACCTTATTCCAGTGGGGAAGTAGGCAGCAGATGAAGACCAGAATGGGGTTCTTTAAAGTACAGAGAGGCCCCTCTTGCTCATGTTTAAGGAGGTATTTATAAGCTTATATTCCTATTGAAGTTGCCTATTCCATCACAACATAATAACACTGGATACTACCGATTTTGAAAACATTTAGTAATCTTTTACCTGAGAAAATCCCAATGTTTCAACATGAATTCCTATAATTATCGGTAAACATTTTGGTGTTTGCAACCACTTGGATTTCCTCTTTGTTGAATGAAGAACATTTTGTTAATAATTTTTAATATTGTTCAATCAAATTCCAAGATTTTCTGTATACTAGGGAAGTCAGCAGTTTGTCATAAGGGTTGCAAACATTCCCCACCTCCAGGTTTCATTTGATCATATTTGTAATTGGTTATCTAGAAGTCTTAGTTTCAATTTTTATGTAGTCAAAATTAGTATTCTTTTCTTTATGGCATTTGAGTTTTGTGTCATGGTGAGAAAGATGATCTCCATTCCAAGATTATAAAATTATACACCCACAGTTTATTTTCATCTAGCACAATACAGTTTCACTGCTTTTACATTAAAATACTTGATGCATCTGGAATTTATTTTAATGTAAGACTTGATTTGGGTCTCATGTTTTCTTTTATTCCAAATGGCAAGCTCATTGTTCCAATTGCTTTTATCAAATAATCCATCCTTTGGCACAGATGATCTAACTTGCTCCTGCTATAATCATGTTTTATCTCCCTAACAACACTCCACACTCAAGACAAAGCCTTTATTTTCTTGGGACACTCACGTCAATGGGCAAGTCCTCAACAAATGTACTCAGAAGTGTTCAACAAATACTAGGGATAAATTGGAGGGCTTGCTATTATCTAGTGAGAAAATGGCTATTACAAAGATTAAATGAAATATTGGGACTTCCCTGGTGATACAGTGGATAAGAATCCACCTGCCAATGCAGGGAATACGGGTTTGATACCTGGTCCAGGAAGATTCCACATGCCATGGAGCAACCAGGCCCAAGTGTCACAACTACTGAAGCCCGTGCTCCCTAGAGCCTGTGTTCCTCTACAAGAGAAGCCATCACAATGAGAAACAAGTGCATCACAAGTAGAGTGTCGCCCCTAACCTCTGCAACTAGAGAAAGCCCATGAGCAGCTACAAAGATGCTCAGTCATGTCTGACTCTCTGCGACCATGTGAAATATACAGTCCATGGAATTCTCCAGGCCAGAATACTGGAGTGGGCAGTCTTTCCCTTCTCCAGGGGATCTTCCCAACCCAGGTATTGAACCAAGGTCTCCCACATTGCAGGTGGATTCTATACCAGCTGAGCCCCAAGGGAAGCCCACCCAGTGCAAACAAAAAAAAAAATAAATTATTTTAAAAACCTTTAGGTTGTGTATATATATATATATAATATATAATATAATATATATATATATATATTAAATGAACTGTAAAGTTCCTAGGACAGGATTGGTACATATTAAGGTACTACTACTCTTCTTTTAGGACTTCCCTGATGGCTCAGACGGTAAAGCATCTGCCTGAAATGTGGGAGACCTGGTTCGATCCCTGGGTCAGGAAGATTCTCTGGAGAAGAAAATGGCAATCCACTCCAGTACTCTTGCCTGGAAAATGGCACGGACAGAGGAGCCTGGTAGGCTACACCCCATGGGGTCACAAAGAGTCAGACACGACTGAGTGACTAAACTTTCACTTTCATTCTTCTTTTGATTAGGTTAAAAAATTATGTTCAATATTATATTTAGACAATGGCATTAACAACATAATGAGAGAAGAACTTTTACCATGTTAGTCAAGAATTCTACTTCTTGCCAGCTTCAGTGCATGAGTCACTCCTTCCCTCCTACTCTCCATTATTTCTGAATCACACAGAACCTAGCAAGACAAATAGCTGTATGTGACCACTGACTTGCTGACCTCAGATTCTCTTTTGTTTTTTAATTCACATGGCTTACCATCAAGATCATGATATTATGGAGGAAAAAAGAATAAAACACAATAGTAATGTTTTTTTGTTTGCTTGTTTTTATCTTTGCTTGTTTTAACTATAGTAATGAAGAAAAAACCTTTTTCAAAGTCTGTGTTGATTCCATATTTACCAATATGTAATCCTAGCTGTGTTACTTTCCCCAGGTCTATTTCCTGCTATGTCTCTGTTGATCTCTAAGCCTCCGTGTGAGATTTCTAAGCAGGTACTGTCACTTAACAAAGAGCCTACTTCCTATTTATTTCCCACCAAACTTTCTGAGGGCAGAACTTCTCAAAGCAGACTGATAATCACATGAACCAAATTCTAGCTCCTAGACAGTCTTGGGCAGTATGAACACTGTTCCCCACCCCCTCCCAGCCCCACTTTGGAGAAGTGCCCTAATTATGGTGAATCTGTGTTCATTCTGCTTCTGCTCTATTAAAACCAATTTAACAAACATGTTTTGAGCAAATACTTTTGCCCAGCATGGTCCTGAGTGGTTGAAGCATCTGGGAAAGAGCATGGGCTTTGCAAGCAGACAAATATAGTTTGGGAAGATAGCCCACCTTGGGCCCAGTGAAGTTACTTAATCTCTTTGTCAGTTTCCTCATCTATAAAACTTGATCGTGTGATTTGAAACAACCTACGAACAAATGGACAAGACAGCCCACTGTAGCAGAGGAATCCATTCAAGCAAGATCTGGGGCTTCCCTGGTGGTTCAGATGGTAAAGAATCTGCCTGCAAGGCAGGAGACCCAGGTTTGATCCTTAAGTCAGGACCCTGGAGAAGGGAATAGCAACCCACTCAGTACTGTTGCCTGGAAAATTCCATGGACAGAGGAGCCTGGTGGGCTAGAGTCCATGGGGTCACAAAGAGTCAAACTGAAGCAACTTAGCAAGCACATGTAGATCATTTTAAACCTTCTTCCAACTGTAATATTCTATAATTTTGAAATGCCTATGTAAAGCTAGAAGAAACCATTTCTTCCAGAATCACAGCCAATTAGTTCTGTATTAAATTAGGTTATAAATTAAAAGTAACACATGAGGTTGAAAAGTGAAAGTGAAAGTCACTCAGTCTTGTCCCACTCTTTGTGACCCCACAGACTGCAGCACACCAGACTTCTCTGTCCATGGGATTCTCCAGGCAAGCATACTGGAGTAGGGTCCCATCCCTTCTTAGGGGTCTGGGTCTCTGGCATTGTAGGCAGGTTCTTTACTGTCTGAGCCACTACATGAGTTATTATTATTACTTTTTCACTGTTACTCAGTGACAAACTGGCACTTGCTGAGAACACTTGCCATTTGCCTCTGTGGGAATCGAATCCTGTGCTGCTGCAGCTGTTGACCTTTGACACTCCCTGAAGGGAGTTCAGGTGGAGAATGAGACACTTTCGCTCCAGGAATACTGGTGGAATAGGTCTTTAGATAGTTAGATATTTTCAGGAATTGATTTAATGAACTCAGTCCTTGCATCTCCTCCCATCTAGAAAAGCCCTATATCCCTTCATGGTGACATCAGCTCCTTGTGACTAGCAGAAAACCTTTTGTCAGATAAATACTTGATTGCATGAGCTGTTCCTTCACCAAAGTCCTATATATTGACCTTGCCCCCTACCTCTTTGTTTCAGTCTCTCAGAGCTATCTGAGGTGCTGTCTCCCAGGCTGTACTCCTCATTTTGTCCCAAGTAAAACTTAACTCGCAGCTCTCACATTATGCCACTTTAAATCACCAGCTATTTTTTTAAGTTCTGAAATTCCTATTTGAGTAAGAGAAAAGTACATACCTTCATACCAAGGAGCTGGCCTGGGACTTACAGATAAACCAGTGTCTTCCTGGTGAACATAACAACTTCATAGAGCAACTACATCAGACAAGGCCACTCTGTGACTATCCATGGTGGATCAAGATAAGAACAAGACCTCTCTGTAATCATGTCTGAACACAGGCAAAAATACAGGCATTGTCCAAGCTACAAAAACTACCCAGACCACAAAAATGACCAAAGAGCCCCTAACTTGGCCAGTGTGAGTGACTGCTATTTCTTCACCAATCACAGCTTTAGCCTTTTGCCATTCTTTTCCTCTTATAGATAAGATTTATTAAAATACCTAAGTATGGAATTTCCCCTGTCTCCTGACAGCATTCAATTCAAAGCAAAACCATTCTGCTTTAAACTCTTTCCAAATCATCAACACAAGTCCAAATCCCATAATACCTTTATATCCCCTCTTACCAAGACCCATGTTTTCCAGTGAGTGCATTCCCCTTCACTGTAATGGGCAATAACCCAACTTAACAATAGCTCTGCTTCTGGTGACCTTTGGCTGGAGATCATTAACACATTCAAAGCTGAACTATTCTCCAGAAAATTATTACCAAATGACCAATTTCTAGGGCTTTTTGCCTCTCAGAAAAGAAACCCAGAGACTTCTTGAAGCAGAATATAGTTCAGCTTCATTATTTCTGCAGTTATAGAACATTTAACTTAGCTTCTTAGGGTTTGGAAATACCCAAACAGTATCTGTCCAACACACATAATAAAGCCTAAGAGACTTCATAACTTCAATAGGTATGTACATATGAAACTAATATAATGTTGCAAAACAACTAAACCTCAATGAAAAAAATATTTCTTTTCTTTTTTTTAAAAAGATTTAAAAGAAACCTAAATAGATGAATCCAAATTGTCTGAAAATACCTCAATCAGTTGGGAGTGACAGTGGGGTTTGATAGGGGAGCAATGTAGTGTGGAGTGTGGGGAGTGATCTCCAGCCAAAGGTCACCAGAAGCAGAGTTATCTTTAAACAAGTTAGGTTATTACCCATTACAGTGAAGGGGAACACACTCAATGGAAAACATGGGTCTCGGTAAGAGTAGTGTGGAGGAAAGTGGGGTTCACAGTTGGGCAGGAGGGGATCCCACTTCACTGACTACCATGAGAATAGAAGCCCCTGAATTTTGTAGCATAACAAGCCTGGATTAAAGGGTTAGGTGAAGAGTAGCTATAAATGTTAAAAGAGTTTCATGCAACACAAAGATTAACCAAAGGGCATCTAAAATTGTCAATCAGATCAGAATGCTTAACTGCTGAGGATGCTGAAATGAGGAATGCAAAAAAGAAAAAAAAGCCCAGTAAAAGAAAACACAACTTCCAAATCCTTCATGCTGCCATGGCAACTGGGGCTCACAATGATGGCATCATAAAGGCAGCTGGATTTGAGCACATGTGACTGCTGTTGGGAGCTGGAGGGTGGGGAGGAGGATGAGGGCAAGATCCCACCATGAGGGAAATGGAAACTGGGCAAGGGAAAATGCACACTAATCCTGGTAACAAAAATAAAATTGGTC
The DNA here is from genome assembly GCF_000754665.1 of Bison bison bison. Lineage (NCBI taxonomy): Eukaryota > Metazoa > Chordata > Mammalia > Artiodactyla > Bovidae > Bison > Bison bison. The sequence continues at coordinate 1,345,955 of NW_011494636.1, read as the reverse complement.
ACAGCTGTTAGCTGTAAGAGAAGAATAAGTGGATTTTACTTTTGCATGATGTCTTTTCACCAGAGATTGTTAAAACACACTTAACTATCACCAGTTCATTCCTTGAACACCTCGCTGAGAGTGCTGTCACCCCTTTTATGGGCAATATGGTCAGTTCAATGACTCATGATAAGGGGAAAAAGGTATAAAATATTCCATAGCAACTGGCCATCGTACAAAATATGAGTTTACAAACTTATTTGAACCCCCATATTCTCCTATACCAAAAGGTCTCTAACTTTATTCAGTAAAGCTTAACATTAAAAGTAGTTTTTATCTCAAAATAGGGCTAAATGAAACGCATTGTTGAATCTTGGTAAAGGGTATGGGGGAGCTCCTTGTGCTGTTCTTGCAGTTTATCTGCACCTTTGAATTCTATCAAAACACAAAGTACAACAAAATAACTAGAGCAGCTGTGTCCAGTGCTTTTCTCAGGGCAGGGCTTTCTAGCTGTGGTGTCCACTGCTATGGCCCAGTGCCAAGTCTAGGGCTTTGCCCACAGTAGGTGGTCAATCAGTGCCTGTTGCATCAATGGGCACTCGGTGAACAATAGCAACTGTTACTGAGTGTAGTTTGCCAGGGCGTTCTCACTGAAGTACTGACCGAGCAGCTCCAACAAGTCCTATATCATGAGGATATTCTCCGATGACTTCCCTGGTCACTAATATTCTTTCACTCATTCACACATATTTTCCAAGTGACTCTAGGATGCTAGGAACTGTGCCAGACGTTGATTCAGAGTTGATGAATTTCAAGCACATGGACTCATTACATTTATAGGCTGGTGGAGGAGACAGACATGAAACAAGCAATTCGTAAAAGGGAACTGGCCTTCAGTGGTGACAGGGATTATGGGAGGAGGGTACAGAGAGCTCTGAGAGCCTGGGACAGAAGAAAAGAAAAAGAATGAGCCATGTGTAATGAGCTAAGAAGAAAGAAGTATAACGTCAGCCTGGAGAATTGCGTGGAGGCTGGTGTGAGGGAAGAAAAATGAATTTCCCTCTACCCTCTAAGTTCTTGACTGATGTAATAAAAGACAGAGGAGCAAATGAAAAAATGAAAAAACAATTATTAAAGTGTATACGTGGGAGATGGGCTTCCCAGGTGACGCAGTGGTAAAGAATCTGTCTGCTAATGCAAGAGACACAGGTCTGATTCCTGGATCGGAAAAATCCCCTGGAGGAGGAAATGGCACTCCAGTGTTCTTGCTGGAAAATTCCATAGACAGAGGAGTCTGGTGGGCTACCATCCATGGGGGTGCAAAGAGTCAGATACAGCTGAGCACGACATCTTAATAGGCAGGGGAAAGGGCTCTGGACCTCTTAGGGGAAAGTAAATGGATTGGAGAAGACCCTGATGCTGGGAAAGATTGAAGGAAGGAGGAGAAGGGGATGACAGACGATGAGATGGTTGGATGGCATCACCGACTCAATGGACAGGAGTTTGAACAAGCTCTTGGAGTTGGTGATGGACAGGGAAGCCTGGCGTGCTGCTGTCCATGGGGTTGCAAAGAGCTGGACACGACTGAGCAACTGAACTGAACTGAAACAGATTTTAGAAAGGTGATTGGTCCCTTAGAAGAATAGATGGGAGGATTGATAGTTTGTGACAGAGTTTGTCTGGGTGTGGTATTGATGTCTAGTCTCCCGTCTTGTGACAAGGTCACCAACCTCTTTAGTATAGTGGTGAGTATATCCTCACCTATACTGTGGGAGACCAGAGTTCAATTCCCTGATGAGGAGGCAACAAGCCCTTTTTAGGCTTCCCAGATAGCTTAAATTGTAAAGAATCTGCCTGCAATGTGAGAGACCTGGGTTTGATCCCTAAGGGGAGAAGATCCCCTGGAGAAGGAAATGGCAACCCACTCCAGTATTCTTGCCTGGAGAATTCCATGGACAAGTAGCCTGGAAGGCTACAGTCCATGGGGTTGCAAAGAGTTGGACACAACTGAGCAACTAACATGTTCACTTTACTTTCACTTGTGATAGGAGTCAATCTTTCCTTTTTGATGAAACTCCCAGGGAGGAGATTTAGGAGAGTTGAGCACTTTTCAGAGAATCTGTCTTTAGGTAGGAAAGGGGAGTTCAGAGAAAGCCCCTCCCTGCATTTGCTGTTTTTCAAGTGCCTATAGCTCAAAATAATCAATATGCCAAAGTGTATGTGGAGGTAACATATTCTGCTACTGCTCACAGCCCACTTCAGACCTTGAAGCCAAAGTTATGGACTTCAGTTTTAACATCAGAGCAGCAGGAAGCATGAAGGAAGCCAGTCTTAGGAGGAAACTTCTAAAGATCTTTCAAGCTATTGTCAAAATCTGAAGTTCTTTCCACTGAGTCTCACTGCCATACTCTTTGGAGGGACAAAGATAGAATTTTTAAAACCTAACATAATCTAAAGGTAACCTGTATTTATGACAGCCAAGTGAGGATTCTTATGCACTGAAGCTCAGCAGGCCAACTGCCTAATGATAGTAGTTTATGCTTATTTAGTGCTTAATCTTCCTCAAGAATTATTTTAAGCTCATTACACACATTAACTCATTAAATTGTCATTAAGTCTATGAGGTAGGTACTATTTTTATTTCCATTTTTACAGATGAAGGTTTTGAGGCTTAGATAATTTTAAGTAACTTTTTCAAAGTCCCAGAGTAAATGGGGGAAACACTATTCATACCTTAGCAGGCTGGCTCCCAAACCAGTGGTGATGATACTGAAGGGATTAGGATATGCCACCTCAAAATGTGTTATAAAGATTATTGGTATAATGATTATTTTGAGCTGAAGGCAATTGAGAATTAATAGATTCAGGCAGAGTTCTCTGTTCTGCCTTATCTGCCTAAAAGCAGGGCATAAATTTCCCCTTGTGAAGGAGCCCCTCTGTACCAGCAACAGTAGAGCAACTCTTATCACCATAGATGGAAAGAGGAGTTTTCACAAACAGTCCTAACTAAAATAATCCCTCTCTTTCATTAGTGTCCTCATATACAACTGACCCTTGAACAAATTCAGGGGTTAGGGGTGCCAACCCTCTGCAAAGTTGAAAATCCAACGTAATAAAACCCTCTATATCCTCAGCTCCACATCCCTGAATTCAATCAAGCACAGATTCAACCAGCCTCAGATCATGTAGTAGTGTACATGAATGCTCAGGGGCTCAGTCGTGTCCGACTCTTTTCGACCCCATGGACTATAGTCCGCCAGGCTCCTCTGTCCATGGGACCCTCCAGGCAAGAATACTGGAGTGGGTTGCCATTCCCTTCTCCAGTAGTAGTGCAGTATACACTATTGGAAAAATCTGCATGTAGATAAAACTGAGTAGTTGAAATCAATGTTGTTCAAGGGTCAACTGTATTTCCTAGCTACTTCATAACTTATCATTCCTCAAACCCTTCTCTTTGTTAAAATGATATATAAACTACGGATTCTAACCATTTCTTTGAGTTATACTTCTTTTCTGTGAACTCATCCTGCAAATATATATGAATAAAAGCTATATTTTTTTCTTGTTAGTTCATCTTTTGTTAGTTTAATTTGCAGGCTCCCAAGGATTGAGTCTAAGATAGCAGGGAAAAAGCTTTTCCTCCTTTGCAGTAGAATTGGGAGTCTAGATCACCAAGGGATTGAGCACATCACAGGACTGTGTGGAGCTCCAAAATTCAGATATACAGGTCCCCGGATTCCAAACCGCGATGAAAGCACTTTGGTGACAGAAAACAACCACAAAGTAAAACAGACATCAGACACATTTTAAAAACAAATAACTTCCCCCTCCCCCCAAACCCACTTGGATTCTGTTTCCACATAATCTGGTGAAGAAGGTTTCTGCAGAAATCAAAGGAAGTTCAGGCCCTGGTGCCATACATCCCCAGGCTTCTTACTCTTCCAGGGTCTATTCCCTGACTCTCCAGCTTGTTGGGGCTAGGGTCCCTGGACCTCAGCGCCAGGATTCAAGCCCCCTTCCAGGTTTCAGGGACCTCCTCTAAGGCCCTCCTAGGAGCTTCAGCTCCCAGAATCTGTCTTACTCTGTTCTCCTCTTGCTGCTTGGCCTACACGTGAATTCTCTTTGTCTTGTCTCCTTCTTGCCCCAAGCCACCTCTGGTGGAGGTCTGCCCTGACATTCTGGACCACAGTCATGTTGATCTGGGATATGGATGACAGCTGTAAGCCACAAAAGAGTGACCGTCAGCAGGGCTGAAACCCTCAGTTCTTGAATAAAAAGACCAGTGTTCCTCAAAGTGTGTGTTGACCAGACTTGTAGCAACAGATCCCCTGGAAGCCTCTTAGAAATATTTAGGCCCATCCCTCAATTTTCTTAATTGGAAACTGTCAGGCTGAGGCCTGTCAATCTTGTTTAATAAGCGTTTCAAGCAGAGTGACAGAGACCATAAGCCTGAAATATTTACATCTGACACTTTGGAGAAAATTTTTGTTGACCTCTGCTCTAGGCAAATCTGCTTTGAAATCTACAATGTTTGGCATGGTGTGGCAGCTATCAGCTGCACCCCAAAACACAGGCCAGTTACACAGATTTCACTGCATAGAATCTATTTCTGTGACTTGCAGCTAAATTAATTTACGTCTCTAAAAAATGCTAATAGTGGAATTAGGATTTGGAAACATTTCCAAAGGCCTATCCAGTCCCAAATCCAAATAAATGAAGCATGTGTGCTCAGTTGTGTCCAACTCTTTGTGACCCAATGGATGGTAGCCTGCCAAGCTCCTCTGTTCATAGAATTTGCCAGGTAAGAATACTGGAGTGGGGTGCCGTTTCCTCCTCCAGGGGATCTTCTTGACCCAGGGGTCAAACCTGCATCTCTTATGTCTCTTGCATTGGAAGGTGGGTTCTTTATCACTAGCTCCACCTGGAAAGCCCCAGCGTCTGGTGTAAAGAGTCCCAAGAAACAAGGCTAGGCAGGTAGTTCAATCATTGAAGACCTTGTGCAACATACCATGGAAGTCAGAATTTATGCAGTATGTAATGGGCATCATGCAAGTGTTTTAAGGATGAGGGTGCCAAGACTTCCCTGGTGGTGGAATCACTAAGACTTCAATTCCCAATGCAGGGGTTCCAGGTTCAATCCCTAGGTCAGGCAACTAGGTCCCACATGCCACAATTAAGGATTCACATGTTGAAACTACAGATAGAGTGTGCCACGACTAAGACCTGGCACAGCCAAATATATATACGTGTGTGTGTGTGTGTGTGTGCGTGCGTGCTAAGTCTCTTCAGTCATGTCCTTCTCTTTGCTACACCATGGACTGTAGCCTACCAGGCTCCTCTGTCCATGGGATTCTCCAGGCAAGAATACTGGAGTGGGTTGCCATGCCCTCCTCCAGATATATATATATATGAATGAGGGCATCCATTTCTTTAATGCTAGATTGTATTAAACTCCAGGTATACAAAACAATGTCCTTTCTGTAAAGAAACGTCTAATCGGAGAAGCATATATATAAACAAAAAGAGTTAATAATTAAATTAAAAAATTTTAACTTAATGTTAGGATTTTTAATGTTTGTGAATTCAAGATCAAGACACCTTCAATTTGGACATGCAGGTTCCCAAATTCCCCCAACCTCCCACAGAGAGGTGAACTGAGCAGGTCTGAGTGAGCCAAATGGGATGACTATGATGTATGGAGTCCAGGACCATGACCAGGGAAACTCGCCCCCGAAGGAGGGCACTTCAGCCAGAAGCATCAGCAGTAACAAGTCTGTGGGTAGGAGAGGTGTGTCTGTTTAGGGAAAGTGGATTTGTTCAACGATTGGAATTTAAGACTCTCACAGGGGGTAAAAAACATCTGGGAGATATTTGTGATGAAGACTGGGTTCTGGAGTCTGACCAAATAGTGTTCAGTTCCCACTTTTCTTCTTACTTGCCTGGTGACCTTTCTTAATCTTCCACCTCTCAATTTCCTCATCACTATTAATAAAATGGGAATCATAGTTGCTCCTACTTCATAGGATTATTATGAGGTTTAAATAAAACCTTTCACAGAAATAATGTAGCACAAAGCTTGGCTTATAGATGCCAGTGAATGTTTCCTATTATTTTAAATTATTATTTGCATATGAGTTCAAAACAGTCAAGCCAAAAACACATTATAACTACATTAACCTTGTTGGTTGCCAGAGGTGGGAATTGGGAGGTGGATGAAATGGATTAAGTGATCAAAATGCACAAACTTTCAGTTTTAAGATAAATAAGGTCAGGGATGTAATATATAGCGTGGTGACTGTAGTTCACAATACTGTCTTGTATATTTGAAAGGTTCTGAGATTATATCTTAAAAATTCTCATCACAAGGAAAAATTGTGATTATGTGATATGATAGATGTTAATTAAACTTACTGTGATGATCGTTGCACAACATATACTTTTATTAAATCATTAGGTTGTACACTTTAATACAACATTATATGTCAATTATTTCTCAACAAAATTGGGAAAAAAATCAAACAGGCCAAGTGTTCTCTTTCCCCTGGTCAGGGATGACCACACCCATCAGAGTCCTTTCTTAGTGCACACCTGGTACATACATTTATCACTACATTTTCTAAATTATTTTTCTTTACTTCCTTAGCACACTGACTGTGTTGTAGTCAGTACTGAGGGCTTCCCGGGTGGTGCTAATGGTAAAGAGCCGGCTTGCCAATGCAGGAGACATAAAACATGTGGGTTCGATCCCTGGCTCAGGAAGATCCCCTGGAGGAGGGCATGGCAACCCACTCCAGTATTCTTGCCTGGACAATCCCATGGACAGAGGAGCCTGGTGGGCTACAGTCCATAACGTTGCAAAGAGTTGGACACGACTGAAGCAACTTAGAACTGAAATCAAGGTTTGCTCCCTTTCTTAAACATTAATAGAATGCATTTGCCAGACTTTCAGCAGTGGCTGTGCAGAGGCCACTGTAGGAGGTGTGAGATCCCTGGGAAAGATTCCTTCTACTACAGAGGCAGAAACCACCACCTTGGGATAGGAAAGCCCTGCCCATAACTACATTTCACATTAATAGCTGATTTCAGACTTCATTTCACTTTGCTTTGCTTCAAATGTTTCTTAGATAACTTACTTTCCAATAAGACGACAGAGAGGAGGTCAAAGGGCAGAGACTTTTTTTTTTAATGACTAAATGTTTCTCGTCTTGCCATAAAATATGAATTTTATTTCACACCAGAAGTGAAAAGGAAACAAAAAATTAGTATTGTCCTCAAACTATAAAAAAAAAATTATTTAGGAAGTGGAGTAAGTTACCACTCATGATCGGCACTCTGGGGTCCACACCCCTCTCTTCCTGAGCTTCCTGATAATATCCACCCACACAGGCACTGGTTCATAGCCCTTCCTCTACTCCTCTGAGAGACAGGCAGGCTGAAAGCAACTCCTAGTCAAGTTCAAGGCAGTTTCTGCCCAACTCCTGGAGGTTTTACTGACAGCATCCATTTCTCAGAACTGGCTGCCTATCTTCTGTGGAGACTAGTACCTTTTCCTGCCTTCTACCACTGAGTCCATTAATCCAAGTTGAGTTCAAGTCCAGGCTGGCTCACAGCTCTCTGAATGGCTGGCCTATCAAGTCCAAGGTTCTCTAGTATTTGTAATCAATTCACAAGTCAATCCTAAAGGAAAACAATCCTGAATATTCACTGAAAGGACAGATGCTGAAGCTGAAGCTCCAATACTTTGGCCGCCTGAGGCGAAGAACTGACTCATTAGAAAAGACCTTGATGCTGGGAAAGACTGAAGGCAGGAGAAGGGGACGACAGAGAATGAGATTGTTGGATGACATCACAAACTCAATGGACATGAGTTTGAGTAAGCATCGGGAGTTGTTGATGCACAGGGAAGCCTGGTGTGTTGCATGCAGTCCATGGGGTTGCAAAGAGTCGGACATTACTGAGCGACTGAACAAGAATACCTAGTATGGTGTAAGGATGGTTTGAGTCAAAGTTGCCTGGGCAATTTTTAGCTCCTTGTCAAACACCTACTGGTTATTAAAAAAAAAAAAAAAAAGACGCCAAATTGTCTGAAACTAAGTCAAACTAAATCAATTTGTCTCTGAGTTAAGTAAGATGACAAAAACAATTTAATACGGTCAATGGCAACCCACTCCAGTACTCTTGCCTGGAAAATCCCATGGACGGAGGAGCCTGGTAGGCTTCAGTCCGCGGGGTCGCTAGGAGTCGGACACGACTGAGCGACTTCACTTTCACTTTTCACTTTCATGCATTGGAGAAGGAAATGGCAACCCACTCCAGTGTTCTTGCCTGGAGAATCCCAGGGACGGGGGAGCCTGGTGGGCTGCCATCTATGGGGTTGCACAGAGTCAGACACGACTGAAGTGACTTAGCAGTAGCAATACGTGGAACACTCCAAAATTTTATTCTGGATCATTTAGTCCCTTCTGTTGCTTATCTTTCCCAACTGAAATAAGTGACCCTGCTCAAGGTTTTTTGGAGGTTGAGGGTAAAGTCATAAGATTTTAACTTCAAAACTTTTTAAGGACTGACAGGCCAGTCTTGAATCAGGACTTAAAAGGAGCCAAGAGAACTGCATCTGGAAACAGACAACTTTCTTTTTCTCTAAAAAAATAATTACTTATTTATTTGACTGCTCTGGGTCTTAGTTGTCACATGCAGAATCTAGTTAGTTCCCTGACAAGGGATCTAACCTAGGCCCCTGCATCGGGAGCTTGGACTCAAGTCCAACTTTAATTTATTTATTTAACCACACTGTGTAGCTGTAGGGATCTTAGTTTCCTGACCAGGGATTGAACCCAGACCCTCTGCAGTGAAAGCCTGCATCTTGACCACTAGACCGCCAGGAATTCCCAGACAACTTTCTATTTCACAGTCATTCTAAGTCACTCTGCAGCTAAAGGCTAATAGCCATAGGGTAATTGGAAGTCAGTCATCCCTTTCTGCCCCACCCCCTTTAGGAGAATAGTCTCTAAATGGCCTTTAGAAAGGAAGTGAAGTTGCTCAGTCATGTCTGACTCTGTGACCCCATGGACTATAGCCTGCCAGGCTCCTCTGTCCATGGAATTTTCCAGGCAAGAATAGTGGAGTGGGTTGACATTATTTTCTCCAAGGGATCTTCCTGACCCAGGTATCGAAGCCTGGTCTCCCGCATTGCAGGCAGACTCTTCACCATCTGAACCACCAAGTCTCAGGCTAAACTCAGAAAATCTCTCTTCACAATCAAGCAAAAATGTACTATACCCTAAACTTGACCTGTCTTAGAAGGGATTTGGGTTTCCAATCTCTGGAGTTTTCAAGAAATCCAATTCTAATGTAATTGTAATTAAGAATAAAGGGAGGGGCACTCTGCTCTCTTTTCTGCCCCACCCACTCCCACCCTCCTACATGCCTAGCAACACCCTTTCTCCACCCCACACTCACTTGGTTAATTTCTTCAGGTTTCAACCTAAAAATCACCTTTTCGAAGAGGTCTTCCAAAATCTGAGTCTATATACAATTACCAAAAGGTGTAGATATTCATTAGTTTTTCCCTTTATTTGATGTGATTTTCATGACTTAAGGTATTTGGTCTTCGTTAGCCATTTGTCCAAAGGTTCTTTGGACACCAAGTTTCTGGTCTGTTATGACATATTCACTGTTTTCCCTTGTCTTTATCTATGCTTTTGTATTTAAACAGCCTCCTTGCTATCTTCAAATGAATCTTTGTAAAAGTAAATGCAAAGAAGTTGAAAATGTGTTCACTGTCTTAATAATGCTTTATTTATTCATTAATTCCTTTGTTAATGATACTTTAGAGGGAACCATGATCTTAAATTCACAATTATTCACCTTGTTTTATGACTGAGGCTGGTCATTTTCAGTGACTGAAAATCTTTCGTCCTCCGTCCAGAGTACCCCTTCCAAGGAATCATGGAAGCTGCCTCAATTCAGGAAAGGTTCTTACCCGCTGACCCCCTCCACCTCCTGCTCCCACTCAATTCTTGTTGACCCAGAAGTCTGCACTGTTGATTTTCAAGTGTTAATCCAACTTTGGACCCTGAAAAACCATTCTAATATCATGGCTTGGTGTGTGAAAGGCATGGTAGTAGATGAGCTTTCTTTCTGAATTAGGTGCTTAGGGCTGAACATTACCCAGAGTGCTTATCTTTTGCTAAAAGGCATCAGATAAAGGTAAAAAAGCATCAACATCGGGCACAGGTGTGCTACGTTGCTTCAGTTGTGTCCGACTCTTTGCGACCCTATGAACTGTAGCCCACCAGGCTCACTGTCCATGGGATTCTTCAGGTAAGAATACTGGAGTGGATTTCCATTCCCTTTTCCAGGGAATCCTCCTGATCCAGGGATCAAACCCACGTCTCTTGCATTGCAAGTGGATTCTTTGCCACTGAGCAACCAGGGAAGTCAACTTGTTTCGTTTCTGCTTCTAGAGATTCTCTTTTATCCCTCTCCTGTCTTCCTTTGTCACGTGGTAGTCTGTGGTCCTCACTCCTCAACCCTTCTCCCAGAATTCACCAGGCCACTTGTTCCTTTATGATGGCTCCAATTGCTGTGGCAATACCAGGACTTGGGAAGGCTGTGCTTTCTTTTATGATGTTTTGCTGTTTTCAAGGTCTCTGTAGTTCTTTTCTGTGGACTGGTCAGCATGCATGTCAAGGAGATGCATTTAACATTCTACCTACTTTTTCCTCAAGTAATACCTGATCTCCTCTGTAACTAGAGCTAGACTTTGCAGAACTTTCAGATACATCTATTAGGAACTTTAAAATTTGGACAGGACTTTCCAGGTAGTCCAGTGGTTATGAATCCGCCTTCCAATGCAGGGGACACAGGTTACACCCCTGGTACAGGAATATCCCACACGCAGCTAAGCCCGTGAGCCACAACTACTGAGCCCCCCTCTCTGCAACAAGAGAAACCACCCTAAGGAGAAGCCAAAGCCACCACAACTGGAGAATAGCCCCTGCTCACCTCAACTAGAGAAAAGCCCACGCAGAAACAAAGACCCAGAACAATAAAGAAAGAAAGAAATTTTAAAAATTCTTTAAAAAAAATTGGAAGGACTTATGTTTATTAGAAACAAGCTTGGCCATTTCTCAATCTATTAAAGTGGTATTGGCGCCACCTGGTGGTATTTTCGAGCTCTGACTTCAATGTCAGTGGAGACCACTGGGATTCCGAACACAAGTTACGGAGTCCAAAGTGTAAAGGAAGTAATTCCTTGTATAGTCCTGTTAATTGGAAACTTGCGGTATCAGTGATTTCATCACTTGTGAGAAACATATGTGATTTGACATTTTTGAAAAAGTCTGCTGATCTTTTGATGACAATCTGCTCAGAAAGTCTTCATGTTCTGTAACACAATCCAGAGATTTGTCAGATAAAGACAATGAAACAGATTAAATAAGCCCCCCAGACCCACAGGGACAGAGCCTTCTTTTGAACTCAGGTCTGTCTGATGACAAAAACCTGGCTCTTCCCAGGACAGCCCACTGTCTCTTAATACAGTACTAGGCCAATGGGCGTGCTCAAAAAGTTGAGACAAGGTTGATGTAAATGAAGCACAGTTACCATACTTTACCAAGGAGTGGAAGGAGAAAGCAACAAAGGCTTTACCCCCCAAAATGTCTAGATCAGTGCTTCTGATGCCGAGCAGGGCTTAAGGGGCTCCCGGGCACAGAGGCTGCTTTGTCCCCCAAAGGTAAGACTCCAACCTCCATGACCTTACCTGAGTTCCAAAAAGCAAATTCGAGCAGTTGCTAATCAAGGGAGGAGCAGCCATGAAACCACCCGAGGCCAGCTTAAAGGGACCAGAGAGACTCATCAAGGTTAGGAGACGGACCACCTGAGACCCTGAAAGTGAAAGTGTTAGTTGCTCATTCATGCCCAACTCTTTGAGACCCCATGGACTGCAGCCCACTAGGCTCCTCTGTCCATGGGATTTTCCAGGCAAGGATACTGGAGTGGTTTGCCATTTCCTTCTCCAGGGGTCTTTCTGACTCAGGTATCAAGCCCAGGTCTCCTGCACTGCAGACAGATTCTTTACTGACTGAGCTACCAAGGAAGCCCACCTGAGACCCTGCACACACCCTAATTTTGTCAGCAACCCCACTTGTATGAAACTTTGTAGAAGAAATAAGAATGCAAGACTGTTACTGCCTTGATCCTCATCATGTACCCCTGTCTGACTATATAACCTCTCCCTATTCACAAGGGAGTGGGCACAGTTCTTGAGGTGCTAACCTACTGTGTTCCCCCTTTGCCTGACAAAGTAATAAAACCACTCTTTCCTTCTCCTCCATAACTCTGTCTCCATATTTCTGTTTGGCATTGGTGCATAGAGCCAAGATTTTGGCATCAGTTCTCAAACTCTAATATACCTATGACTCACCTGGGGGATCTTGATAAACTGCAGATCCTGGCTCAGCAGTTCTGATAAGGGGCCTGGGATTTGGCATCTTGAAGAAACTCCCCGGTAAGGCTTATGCTGCTGGTCTGCAGACCACACTGTTTCTAGGGTAGACTCTATACCAGTGGTTTTTTAGCCATTAGGGGACATTTGACAATGTCAGTGTTACTGAGTCCAGGCTCACTCTGCTTGCAGCACGACAGGCCAATGAATCCGAGAGACAAGGTGTTGAGACAGGAGACTTTATTCGGGAAGCAGCTGACTGAGAAGATGGCAGGCTAGTGCCTCAAAATAACCCTTTTGTCAGGATGTGGATGCCAGGTTCTTTTATAGATCAGAGAGAAAGAAGCAATGAGGAACTAAAGTCAAAAGGAAGAATAGAGAGGGCGAGGCAGTCGGGAAGTAAAGTGAAAGCGCCTTCAGTCTTGCAGAACATCTCCAAGCGAATGGCCAGCCTTTGCAAGGGGCGTGTTAATCTCTTCTATTCACAGGTGGGCAGGGCCAAAGTATCTCCCTGAGCTGAACAAAGGTGCTTTACAGTCAGGCAGAAGGGCAGGGTCCTCCAGGCAAGCCACTGAGTATGATCATAATAACAAGAGAAACAAAAAGCAAGTCAGAGAAACAGTTTTCAACATGGAGTCAGAATTGGCTTCCTCCCTGCAACATCTGGAGACATTCTTGTTATCACTGCTGAGAACTGATGTCTAGTGGGCACAGGTCAGGGTTGTTGCTAAACATCCCCAAACCTCAGCATCCTCAGCCAAGAGTTATTTGCCCTGATGTCCATTTCACAGCAATTGGGAAAACCTGATCTAGACATAGTCTTAGATGACTTGGGCCCAGCTGCTTGAGAAAAGAGTTTGCTAGAAAATAGGTGTGTTCCTGGTGGTCCAGTGGTTAAGAAAAAAAAAAAAAGAAAATAGGTGTGAATTGGTTCTGTTCGTTCATAGAAGAAAACAAAACACAGATAAAGCATGTATCTCCCGCACATGTTGTAGAGGCAAGTAAAGTATGAAGGAGAATGGAGACAACGCTGTGACGATGGGCCGGGACTAAGAACACCATCTGACCCGTGAAGAACTCTTATGTGTGCTGTATTAAACTCTCCCAGTCCATGAATGTTAATGCAAAATCAGGGAGTCCAGAATAATTGGAAATCTTGTATAAGACCAAAACAACATAAGGGATAAATATTTCTATTTTTATATATCTCCCAAGATACCTTGATGATAAAATTATTATTGTAAACCTAGAGTAGGTGGTAAGCAAACTTCTCCTGTAAAGGGTGATATAATAAATATTTTAGGCTTTGTATATGTCACAATTACTCACCTCAGCCACAGGAGCACAAAAATAGCCAGAGATAATAGTAAACAAATGAGTGTGACAGAGGTTCAATAATATTTTATTTACAAAATGGGCCCCAGGCCAGATGGCCCATGGAATAAATTGCCGACCTCTGGTCCAGGCAGTCAAATGAATCTGGGGTCTCTAATTAGCTACGACACAAGCAGCTACACTTTTTATTTGGCCCTTTTGGTTTTCTGCTGGTGGGAAGAGGGTGACTAATGCATTGCAATAGGCGCACACACACACACACACCCCCCAAGGTCTACAAACAACACAATCCAATCAGTCTATTATCTCCCTCTTAAGTTGACACAGGGGGTTCTATTTTATCACTGAGTGTTAATTAACCACCTAAGATGTGTTTCAAATCCTAAAAGGTGATGCTATAAAATGTTGCATTCAATAAGGCAGCAAATTTGGAAAACTCAGCAGTGGCCACAGGACTGGAAAAGGTCAGTTTTCATTCCAATTCCAAAGAAGGGCAATGCCAAAGAATGTTCAAACTATTGTACATTTGTACTCACTTCACACGCTAGCAAGGTTATGCTCAAAATCCTTCAAGCTGGGCTTCAGCAGTATGTGAACTGAGAACTTCCAGATGTTCAAGCTGGATTTAGAAAAAGCAGAGGAACCAGAGGTCAAATTGCCAACATTCATTGGAGCATGGAGAAAGCAAGGGAATTCCAGAGAAACATCTACTTCTGCTTCATTGACTATGCTAAAGTCTTTGACTGTGTGGATCACAACAAACTGGGAAATTCTTAAAGAGCTGAGAGTACCAGACCACCTTAACTATCTCCTAACAAACCTGTATTCAAGTCAAGAAACACTTAACATTGGACGTGAAACAAAAGACTGGTTCAAAATTGGGAAAAAAAGTACATCAAGGCTGAATATTGCCACCTTGTTTATTTAACTTATATTCAGAGTACACCATATGAAATGCCAGGTTGGATGAATCACAAGTTAGAATCAAGATTGCTGGGAGAAATATCAACAACCTCAGATACGCAGGTGTTACTACTCTAATGGCAGAAAGTGAAGAGGAACTGAACAGCCTCTTGATGAATGTGAAACAGGAGAGTGAAAAAGCTGGCTTGAAACTCAACATTAAAACAGTTAAGATCATGGCATCTGGTCCCATCACTCCATGGCAAATAGAAGGGAAAAAGTAGAAGCAGTGGAAGATTTTATTTTCTTGGGGTCCAAAATCACTGTGGATGGTAACTGCAACTATGAAATTAAAAGATGCTTGATCCTTGGAAGAAAAGCTATGACAAACCTAGAAGGCATATTATTAATAAAAAGCAGAGACGTCACTTTGCTGGCAAAGGTCCACATAGTCAAAGTTATGGTTTTTCCAGTAGTCATATATGAATGTGAGTTGCACCATAAAGAAGTTTGAGCACCAAAGAATTGATGCTTTTGAGTTGTGGTGTGGGAGAAGACTGTTGGGAGTCCTTTGGACTGCAAGGAGAGCAAATTAGTCAATCCTAAAGGAAATCAACCCTGAATATTCATTGGAAGGATTGTTGCTGAAGCTGAAGCTCCAATATTTGGCCTCCTGATGCAAAGAACCATCTGACTGGGAAAGACCCCAATGCTGGAAAGATTGAAGGCAGGAGGAGAAGGAGCAGTAGAGGATGAGACGGTTGGATGGTATCATTGACTCAATGGACATGAATCTGAGCAAAGAGCTGACTCATTTGAAAAGACCCTGATGCTGGGAAAGGTTGAAGGTGGGAGGAGAATGGGACAACAGAGGCCAAGATGGTTGGATGGCATCACTGACTCGATGGACATGAGTTTGAGTAAGCTCCAGGAGTTGGTGATGGACAGGGAAGCCTGGCATGCTGCAGTCCATGGGGTCGCAAAGTGTTGGGCATGACTGAGTGACTGAACTGAACTGAACTGAACTGAACCTGCATGGGGGCTTGGTTCCTGCAGAAGAACTCAAAAGATATTGCTATTATATTCCTTGAAAAAATCCAGAACCCAGCCCCAGGGCTGTACTACTGTTTCTTGACTGCTCTTCCTGTGTTTCTGCTTTCACTGATTGGCAACTGTTTGAATCTGCCTTTTGGAACTCAAGGAAGGTGGACCAGCATGCTGATCCGCTTCCCCCAGGGCCCAGCCAGCTTTGGCCCAATGGCTCCCTGGAAAGCAATGGGAGTCCCAATACACAGGTTCAAGTCTTACCATTGTCACTTCCTGGCCACGTGATCTCAAATGGTCAGAGTGGGAGGCTGAAGCTGCCTGTAGGCGGGACTCTTCATCCAGAGGCTGGATGAAGCCTATTTCCTACAAATAAGAAACAGGGGACACAAAGGCTTTTTGTGTCCAGGAGCCCAAGATCCTTCTCAATTTCAAAGAAACACAGACCCAGCATCCCAGCAAATTCAAATGTCCATGGATAGATTATTCATTATTGGCACATGCCAATTGGTTAGGCATTTGGAATAACTGGAACTGTCGACAAAAAATTTGCAGATCTCAAGAATTGTAGTTCAGTTTTACTTGGGACAAAATGAGGACTGCAACCTAGAGACAATACCTCAGATGACTCTGAGAAAGTGCTCCAAAGAGGTAAGTGGGGATGGTCAATATATATGATTTTGGTGAAGGGGGGAGTTCAATGTAATCAAGCGCTTATTTTACAAAAGATTTTCTGCTAGTCACGAGGAGCTGATGTCACCATGTAGAGATTTAGTGCTTTTCTAAATCTGAGAAGATGCAAGGATTGGGCTCACAAAATCAGTTCCTGAAAGTGTCTAATTATCTGAAGACCTGCTCATTGCCAGTTTTCCTGGAGTACAAAGTGCCTCCTGTTCTCCACCCACAACTCTCTTCAGGACATGTCGAAGGTCAACAGCTGCAGCTGCATAGGATTCAACTCCTGCAGAGTAGATGGCAAATGCCCTTGGCAAGCACCAGTTTGCAGTTGACAGGATCTAGGTACTTCCTTCTGTTAATAGGATAAATTCCAGTTGGTTCAAATGCTTAAGCATAAACAAAATGAAACCACAGTGCTAGAAGTAAACACAGGATTTTAAAATATTTTTTAAATAATCTTAGAGTTTGAATAGTCTTTGTTGCCTGCAAAACTGGGTTCGCCTCTTCCTCTTGGTGGAGCTGAGCCAAAAGATATAACCAAGTCAAAAATTAGAATTTTAATATAATGTGTTTTTAGTTCTGATGCATTATTCAGAAAAGACTGAATATCTCTCCCAGCTGATTCAGCATCAATATATTCTCTGGCCACATTCACCTGAAGGCATGATTAAAACCAAAAATCCTATCTACCATTTGTATGGAGAACACGACTCTCTTACTTTCCTTAGCCCTGCATGAAAATGGGTGACTTTTTCCTGTTTAATGATAAATAACATTTGTGTAGGGTTTTCAAATGTATTATCTCATTTTCACAAGAAGTTGATGCCAAAGCAGTATTATTACCTCTCTACAAAGGAAGTATCTAGGGCTCAAAAATGGAGAGGGCAATGGCAACCCACTCCAGTACTCTTGCCTGGAAAATCCCACGGACAGAGGAGCCTGGTGGGCTGCAGTCCATCGGGTCGCTAGGAGTCGGACACGACTGAAGCAACTTAGCAGCAGCAGCAGCAGCAGCAGGGCTCAAAAAAGAATTGACTTGCCTACTGGCACCCAGCTGATAAAGCAGCAAGGCCATGACCAGCTTCCAAGGAGAACCCTGGACTCCATGGCCTCTCCACTTTCCATTGTAACGCCATGCCTGTCTGATTTCAGTGTTTCTACTTCAAAATGTCAGGTCTTTTCCAATACTGTTGCTTAATTTTGATATCTTAATGGATTCCTTCCCTTTAGAAGCCTGACTTCTTACCTACATAGAGTAATACTTGGCTACATGAGTTGTTTGATTTGAAATGGGTTTTCTAGATTTCCTACCTAAAATTCACCAAAAATTTGCCAATTCTGTAGCTTCTGCTTTCAGTTTTTGAGGGTTAATCATGGGAGAACTAGGTGGAAGTGTCTTTGCCTCAGTTCCCACTTTCTAAATAATGGATTTTCAAGGACAGCATTAATTAATGCTGGAAGAATTTGAAATCTATATTTCAGCGAGCACGGGTTTCCTTTTCTGACTCACTCTCAAGAGTACATTACACAGATGCTATAGCATGATTTGCCATCCACAGAGCAGAGACTCTTAGTATAGGAGCCAAATGCATTTAAACATTTGTCTGCCAGTGCTAGTGTATTGGCCTTCATCTCATCCGTCTTTGTTAGTAATCGGGCAAGACATCATAAATGGTTTCTTCTCTTTTTCCTCTAAATAATATAATGAATATTAATGCAACCAAGAGCTCGTGAGTAGGTGTGATGGATGGTTACTAGGAGAAAAGAAAATCAATGTAGTATAACCTCAAATCTCAGTTTGAATTCCACTTTAGGAAGCTGTTCTGTGGTTTAGAAAGAAATGATTTTGATACCAGTTGTTTGTGAATTGACAAGGGGGAAAAAAAAAGATCTGATGACAGTTTTGTTAAAGGATGAAGTCTCAGACAATCGAAGGTGGAACTAGTACAAGCTCTGGGATATAGCTTTTGGGACAGTTATCTCCTCCTGCAAGGCTAGGGTCTCCTAGTACTAGAGATTCATGGTGAGAAGCTGTGTCCTAGGTGACGAAACACGGACTTGAAAGTTAAAGCTGTTTTGAATCCAGCATTCAAAATTGTAACCATGTTGTATCTCAATTATACCTCAATTTAAAAAATGAAAAGAAAATTGTAACCCTGGCATAGTGTTTAATTGCTCCAAATCTTATTTTCTCTACCTCTGTAGTAGGAATTACAATGCCTATTTTACAAGTGTGTGTGTGCTAAGTCCCTTCAGTTGTGTCCGACCCTTTGAGACCCTATGGACTGTAGCCCATTGGGCCCCTCTGTCCATGGGATTCTCCAGGCAAGAATACTGGAGTGAGTTGCCATTCCCTCCCCAGGGGATCTTCCCAACCCAGGGATGGAACCCGCCTCTCTTGTGTGTCCTGCATTGGCAGGTAGGTTCTTTACCACTAGCTCCACCTGGGAAGCCCTGATTATCAGTAATTCATATGCAGTGTCTGGTATAGACATGTGCTTAATAGAGAGTAGCAATTATTCTTATGTTTCCTATCAAAGGATTATTTTGTAGAGAACTTATAATATTATTCTCTTATTGATTCACAAATGCATATTTTTTATATATTATTTACTCAATCACTTCTCACCTTTTGGCTAAGATCAAGTGTAGTATGGGGGCTTCGCAGGTGGCACAGTGGTAAAGAATTCTGCCAGTGAAGGAGACACAAGAGACTCAGATTCCATCCCTGGGTCTGGAATATGCCCTGGGGAAGGAAATGGCAACCCACTATAGTATTCTTACCTAGAAAACTCCATGGATAGAGGAACCTGGTGGGCTATAGTCCATGGGGTTGCAAAGAGTCAGACACGACTGAGTGATTGAGCACACATTCAAAAGCAAACGATAACATAAAATGCTCTCTATTCTTCATCATCTTTTTTTTTTATTTAAAATAATTGTATTTATTTATTTATGGCTGTGCTGGGTCTTCATTGCTGCATGGGCTTTTCTCTAGTGGTGGAGAGTGTGGGTTACTCTGTAGTTGCAGGGCACCAGCTTTTCATTGTGGTGGCTTCTCCCTATTCTTCTTCTTAATTAACCCCTTTGAGATCCCTGGTCTTAATCTACAAAGCTGTAAGGATAATGCTAATGATATTACCAACCTTTAAATACACCAAGATTTCCATGACAGCAATTGAGATATGACATGCAAAAATACTTTACAAGATGTAAAAATGTGTTGCAATAGTATTTTTAGGCTTCGTCTCTCAATACTGAATATTAGTGCATTTAGGAGACTCAGTCTTCTGAACGACTGATTGCGAAGCAGATGTGCATTTTTCTACATATGTGTTTTGTACAATAGCAGACCTCAAACGGGTGTAGGTGATGGCCAGGAAAAGGCATTTCTTGTAGGAATTTGTCATGTCTGACAACCAGATCGTCTTCCCTCATTTGTCTTCCAGTCATTTCTAAGTAAACAGCTGTTTACATAAATACCACCAAGCAGTGGAGCTAAAAACCTTCCTTCAGAATAGCTAATAATAATTTGGATGGCTAGTGATGGAGAATGACAAGCAGCAAGCTACAAGAGCATAGGGGGTACTTCCTTATTTTTAACCAGAGTCTAATACATTTGGAGCTTTTATTTATTTACCGTTCTGCTCTGTTTCTACTAGTTCAGCTTTTTCTCCCCTTTAAATTAATTTGTTTTTGGCTGCGCTGAGTCTTGGTTGCTGCTCTCGGGCTTTGTCTAATTGTGGTGAGTGGGGGCTGCTGTCTGCTGTAGTGAGAGGGCTTCTCATCACCGTGGCTTCTTTTGTTGGGGAGTGCAGGCTCTAGGCATGAAGGCTTCTGTGGTTGCGGCATATGGGGTTTAGAGAACAGGGTCGGTGGTTGTGGGTGCATGGGCTGAATTGCTCTGCATTGTGTTGGGTCTTCCTGGACCAGGGATTGAACTTGTGTACCCTGCATTGGCAGGGGGGTTTTTTTCC
>NW_011494636.1:1314101-1325491 GCF_000754665.1 Bison bison bison | reverse complement strand
CAGGGTCGGTGGTTGTGGGTGCATGGGCTGAATTGCTCTGCATTGTGTTGGGTCTTCCTGGACCAGGGATTGAACTTGTGTACCCTGCATTGGCAGGTGGATTCTTATCCTCTGTATCACCAGGGAAGTCTTGGGGCCTTTATTTTTAAGTTGTGATGATAATGGTGGGGGTGGGTGTTATTCATACTTGTTATAATAAATCAAATAATACTGAGTGTATAAGAAAATATGAAAAGAAGAAATATTCCTTCTCCCAGGTTTCCAGAGGTATAGAACATTGACAGTTAGATGTGGGTTCTTCCAGATATACATGAGTTTTTCAGCTATCATGAAAGCCATCAGGGGAATGACTTTGAAAGATGAATAAGGAATCAATATCCTGGAGAAACAGAATCTCTTGCTGTCAGGCTTTCAAAACAGTTACAAGGAGGTTATCTGGGAGATCAACAAACTTGTAAACTGTGTATAAGAATGCAAATATGACTATAGTTAACAGTGCTGGATGGTATATTTGAAAGCTCTTAAGAGAGTAAATTCTAAAACTGCTCATCACAAGGAAATTAAACTTGTAGTCATCATTTCACACTATAGTGTACCTTAAACTTACACACTGCTGTGTGTCCATTATATCTCAATAAAACAAAGAAAAACAGAATGCAAATAATTTTTCTTTCAATGGCATAATCCCGCTACACACACAGATGGCAAGTACTTTATAATCTGATCATGGCACTTTTTTTGGCAGAAAAGGAGAAAAGGAAGATTCCCTACCCAAATGACTAGGAACGAAAAAAGTTCTTACTCTTTAGAACTGAATTTGAAAGTCTTCTAGTTTAACTCCAATCTCCTTTTCCCATTTCACTTTCCACCACACACAGAATCTTAGGTTTGGGAACTTCAAAGATCATCCATCTGTAGCAATGCTTCTCTACCTGCAACAGGTGTACAGATCACCTGGGGGGTGTTGTTTGAATATTGATTCTGATTCAATAGCCTGCACGAGATTCGGCTTTCTGCATTTCTAGCAAGTTTCCAGGCCTATACACCACATATTAACAAGCTCTGAATTTCCTTGGATAGTTCTTCCTTTTATTCCTATTTTATTCCTTATTTTATTCCTAAGGTCTGTCTCCCTATAGCTTTTCCCCTTTAATCCTGGTTCCAAACATTTCAAGGTTGAATCCCTTTTACTCCTAAAGGATCTGTAAACATTTGAAGACAGTTATAGGGTCACCTCAGGTAAACATCTCCATTCCCTTCAACCCTTCCTGCACGTCAGGGCATTGCTATTCTTATATGCCCAGTGCTTCATCCCTACTCAGTGGCTATTCGGTTTGTTCTGGGTCAAAGACCTTCTCCATCTCATTTGCCAGCTTCTTGCAAGGGTCCATTTAAACACCGTATCTTCTCTGCTGCCTGAGGTTCTCTCTCTCCTCACACACTCCCCCTCCCATTCTAACCAAGGTAATTGAGAGAGTGGCCTCCTGACTACTGCTGTGTTTTATTTCACCAAACTGACCTTTAGTAATGGGTTAGAGTTGGATTATCTTAGTATCCCGAGTTTGTCCTGGAAGCAGACACTTTGGGTGTGCTCAATAATTGTTTACGATCTCTTTAACTATGTTCACTTCTATCTGGATGGATCTTTCCTGCTAGATTATCATTCTTAGAGGGTAGAGACCACATTTTTCATCCCTTGCCAACACTACCCTGGCTAATTAGAAGCAAGCACATAGTAGATAAGTACCCAAAGTATTGGAGTCAGAAAAAGCAGAACTGAGTGCTGATTCTGCCACAGTACAGGTAAGTGACCTTGGAAATTCATTTTAACTCTCTGGGCCCACGTTTTCATATCATATACTAAGCTGACTTTAAAAATGAAGAAATGATTCTCCACTTAGGCTTGAAATTGGAGAAGGGGGAGTAAAAATGATCGAGAAACTTGGAAGTTTCTGAGAAAGGACACACCATCTACCTCCTGGTCCCTGAATATTCTCCTTGTGGAAGGGATGAGGGCAAGAGAAGAGCTATGGCCTTCTGGAAGGTGAAAGATGCCTTAGCTTCTGGGACTGGGGAACAGGAAGAATAACCAAGGTAAGAACAGGTGTATGTATTTTTGTTCCTTTAGTTTCAACTTTACTGCTTCTCTGGGGTTATAAAAAGATAATATGAATCAAGCCAAAACACAGCTTCTGTGACTCTGGCTTTGAAGTTAGTATGTAGGAAAAGCTGAGGTTGACTACTGGGGACAGTCTTGGAATTCTTAGCTGCCTGCAACTGGGTAAGCATACTCACACACGGGAACGGAGGACACACCATTGGCTCCCAATCATTTATATGGGTCAAAAGGAAGATCAATGGAGCCAGAGGACACATGGGCATGTTCATGGTGGCTTCCTGTACTTGAGGCAAACACTGGTACTTCATCCTTAAGGCTTTGTATTGGTCTTTGGGGTTTGATGACCTCATCCATCCTTCATACTTGAAGTATTGATGCACAAGGCAAAGTCCATGGGATAGAATTACAGAAATAAGGTCTTTTACCCACTGTTTGAATGGTATAAGATGTCATATAACACAGACCACTAATGATGAGAGGGATAATAACATCAGATGGACCATCAGATGGATCCCAGTGAAAAAGGTTTTAGAATTGTCTTCTTCACATGACTTGTCTGATATAACGTTAGTACTCTTTTAGATACCTTGGGTGCAGTGGGAATAAGTCAGCTTTTTAAGTCTAGAATGAATGGGATAAAAATTTATCCAAATGAGCTTTTGCACATCTGTGTAGTGCATTGAAATGCTGACAGACAAAATGAGAACAAAGTCATAGTCAGCTGTGGAAACACAGAGCTGAAGCATCTGTACTAAGACCAACCCTCAACCTCCCATCTGTATCTGTTTAACACACAGCTAAGTTTTCCAAGGGCCTGGCTAGGAGCAGAGGAGCTGCAGTGACCTCACGGCCCCGCAGATTAATTCAACACTGCTCAGTGCTTGTGCATTGAGCACCCTTCTAAGCTCTCGGGGTACAGAATAAATAGATCAGCGTCAGAATTACTGGCCTCGTGGATCTCACATGAGGAAGGAAGTCCTCATGTCCTTCCAGAAATGAAGATAGTTCATTTTAAAAGTAAGCAAGTAAGATATATAATGCTATCAGATGATAAAAATACAACAAGGCAGACGAAGAAGGAAGTCAGAGGAAAAAGTAAATGGAAAAATCTGGAGGCAAGAATGTGCTTGACCTCTGAGAAACAGCAAAGAGCCAGAGCAGGTGGAGTGGAGTGAGTGGAGAGAAGTGGTGGGAGATGACTGCGTAACAGCTGAGGCCATTTGACTTTTACTCTAAGGCAGATGGTTGTAAGGAAGAAAGCTGAACAGCTGGCCTTAAATGTATTTTTTTTTAATCCATTCTCCTGATTATTGATGCAGAGGCTCCCAGAAAAAGAAAGAGTGGACTTCCCTGGTGGCATAGTGGATAAGAATTTTCCTGCCAACAGAGGGGACTTGGGTTTGATCCCTGGTGTGGGAAGATCCCACATACCACAGAGCAAGTAAGCCTGTGTGCCGCAACTACTGAGCCTGAGCTCTAGAGCCTGGGAACCACAGACTGAGGCCTGAGAGTCAATAATTTGTACCCTGCAACAAGAGAAGTCACAGCAATGAGATGCAATGAAGAGTAGCCCCCGCACATGGCAACTAGAGAAAGCCTATGCAAAGCATGAAAACTCAATGCAGCCAAAAATATAAATAAATAAATAATTGTTAAAAAAGAGTAACAAGTTTAATCTTCTAGTAACATGCTGTTAACTAGATCTTTTGGTACACAGACGTGTCTTACACGCTAAGAGAAGAGTCCTTCTTTATACAAGGCTCATAGTGGGATGTCTCTGATTTAGGATTGCTTATGATAAACTGAGACTCTATGGGTTTCTGAAACATGGCTCTCTGGAAAATGTCACAAGCCCTATGGTGATCAAAGATCAAAATAGAGAATTTTCATTACCTAAATATTTCCTCCTCTGTGAGGTGACCCACAAACCTTACTTAGAGACTTTATGTATCATCCAGGCCAGAGACCATGTCTTTATTGTGGGAAGAAAGAAGTTGGGGAGCCACATGGTATCTCAGACCTCTCCCTGTTTGCTGGTGTCTTTAAAGCTATTAGTAAAGCATGATAATGGATACGATCTCTTATTTGTGTTAGTCTGATTTGGGAATCCATTTCTTTTAGTATAGGTAGTTTATTTCCAAGATTCCAGGAAATGCAAATGGGGGAGTATGGAAAATGAGACAGAGAAGGGAGAAAAGCAATGAAGGAGGCAATAATGTGTGGATTTTGCTGTGAGCAACTGTCACTCAGTCATGTCTGACTCTTTGTGAGCCATGGACTGTAGCCCGCCAGGCTCCTTCCTCTTTGGAATTTTCCAGGCAAGGGTATTGGAGTGGGTTGCCATTTCCTATTCCAGGAGACCTTTCCCACCCAGGGGTCAAACCCTCATCTCTTGCATATCCTGCATTGGCAGATGGATTCTTTACCACTGTGCCATCTGGGTTTCACAGAGCGACTGTGCATAACCCTTTAAAGACCTTCTGAGAAACAGGAATCCAATTCTTTAGTTAATTTAGATAAGGAGCCATTGAAGAGCTGAGTAAAATGGCACGTTCAAGCTGACGTTTTAAAAGGATCACCTTGACTCTTCTTTTTTTAACTCTTGTTTTAAAAACAGATGTTATAGGGCTTCTCTGGTGGTTCAGTGGTAAAGAATCAACCTGCCAATGCAGGAGAAACAGGTTTAATCCCTGATCTGGGAGATCCCATATGCTGTGGAGTAACTCAGCCTGTGCGTGTGAGTTGTGTGTGTGTGCATGCGTGTGTGTACTCAGCTGTGTCTGACTCTTTGTAACCCTGTGGACTGTAGCCCTCCAGGCTCCACAAGCTCCAGCTCCTCTGTCCATGGGATTTCCCAGGCAAGAATACTGGAGTGGGTTGCCATTTCCTCCTCCAGGGGATCTTCCTGACCCAGGGATCAAACCCCCGTCTCTTGCAATCTCCTGGCAGGCAGATTCTTTACTTCTGTGCCACCCGGGAAGCTCTAGAGACTGAGAACTGAAACTACTGAAGCCCAGGTGCCCTAGAGCCCCTGCTCCACAACAAGAGAAGCCACTGCAATGAGAAACCTGAGCGTTACAACTGGAAGGCACTTCACTGGCCTCAACTAGAGAAAAGCCCACACAGCAGTGAAGACCCAGCACCGCCAAAAATAAAAATAAATGAATAAATAAAACTGTTTTTAAAAAACAGATGCTATAGGGGCAAGGGTAGAAGCAACGAGACCATTTTTGGGCTAGTTCAGCAATCTAGATGAGAGTTGATGACTTGGACCGCTTGGGAGTGATGAAAGGTGGTCCAGAAGACTTTGAGAGAAGATCAGAAGTTTACTTTAGACATGCTACCATTGAGTTACCTGTTGGTCATGTAAGGTCAAGTGCCACATAAGCAGGTCCATAGTTCAATAGAGAGATCTGGTCAGAAGATATACATTCTGGAGTCAACAGCATATTCATGCATACTGTGAGTGCATGTGTGCTCAGTTGCTTCAGCTGTGTCTGACTCTTTGAGACCCTATGGATTGTAGCCCTCCAGGCTCCTCTGTCCATGGGATTCTTCAGGCAAGAATACTGGAGTAGGTTGCCATTTCCTGCTTCAGGGATCGTCCCAAACTGGGGATCAAACTTGAGTCTCTTACATCTTCTGCATTGGCAGGCAAGTTCTTTACCACTTGGGAAGCCATACAATGTAGTATAGAGAGAGAAAAGAGAAGAGGTCAAGATCAAAGCTCTGCAGCCCTATAAAATGCAGCCCTATGTCAAATGAAAGAGATGGGTGAGATGAGAAGGAACCAGTAAAAGAATCTGAGGAGGATAAAAACCAAGCGAGAGCAGTATTCCAGAAGCCCAATGATGACAGTGTTTCCAGAAGGAGCAAGTGGTCGCCTGGGGCAAATGCTGCTTTAAGGTCATGCAAGATGTGGCTCAGAATTGGCTCTAATAAGGTGCACATCCTTAGGGCTTTGGTAAGAGCTGTGTGGTTGGAGCAGAGAGGGTAAAGGCCTGATTGAGGAGGTGCGCTCTAGCAGAGAACTGGAGGAGACAAAGGGGAGATGCAAAAAGAAACTTCTGTTTAGGAGCTTTGCAAGTTAGGGAAGCAAGGAAATGGGAGAGGTACTTGGCAGAAAGGGTGAGTATGAGAGAAGATTTACTTATTATTGTGTGTTTTCCTGCGATGGAACTATTACAGCACATTTTAGTATTGATGAGAGTGTTACAATAGAGCGGGAGAAGCTGTAGATGTGGAAAAACATGAGAGCAAATCTTGGAGTGATATTCAGAGGGGATGAGATCTCTATCACAAGTGAAGGGATTGGCTTTAGATAAGAATGTAGGTGATTTACCGATAGAAAAGGAGGGCATGCAGAATTTAAGGGCACAGTGCAAGTGGGTGGGTAGACAGATTTAGTGGCGAGAACAAGTAGGGATTTTCTTTTGGTTGTTTCTATTTTTTTCTGTGATGTAGAAAGAAATTGTCTGGCATCAAACGCCTCTAAGTGTAGCCCACAGAATAGTAACACCAGTGTCATATAGAAGCTTATTAAAATGTAGACTATTAGGCTTTACCTTAGATCTCCTGAGGTAGAAACTTTATTTTTAAAATTTCTTTCTTTCTTTCTATTTTTGGCTGAGCTGGGTCTTCATTGCCCCACAGAAACTTTCTCTGGTTGTGGTGTGTGAGGGCTACTCTGTTGCTGTGGGCAGGCTTCTCATGGTGGCAGCTTCTCGTTGCAGAGCACAGGCTCTAGGTGCAGGCTTCAGTAACTGCAGTTCTCAGGCTCTAGGGCACACAAGCTGCGTACTTGTGGTGCATGGGCTTAGTCGCTCCTCGGCACATGGAATCATCACAGACCAGGGATTGAACCCAAGTCCCCTGCATTGGCAGGTGGATTCCTATCCACTGCCCTACCAGGGAAGTCCTCAGTTCAGTTCAGCTGCTCAGTCATGTCCGACTCTTGTGACCCCATGGACTGTAGCACAACAGGCTTCCCAGTCCACCACCGACTCCCAGAGTTTGCTCAAACTCATGTCCATAGAGTCAGTGATGCCATCCAACCATCTCATCCTCTGTCATCCCCTTCTCCTCCCACCTTCAATCTTTCCCAGCATCAGGGTCTTTTCCAATGAGTCAGTTCTTTGCATCAGGTGGCCAAAATATTGGAGTTTCAGCTTCAGCATCAATCCTTCCAATGAATACTCAGGACGGATTTCCTTTAGGATGGACTGGTTGGATCTCCTTGCAGTCCAAGGGACTCTCAAGAGTCTTCTCCAACACTACAGTTTAAAAGCATCAAATCTTTGGTGCTCAGCTTTCACATCCATACATGACTACAGGAAAAACATAGCTTTGACTAGATGGACCTTTGTTGGCAAGGTAATGTCTCTGCTTTTAAATATGCTGTCTAGGTTGGTCATAGCTTTTCTTCCAAGGAGCCAGTGTCTTTTGATTTCATAGCTGCAGTCACCATTTGCAGTAGTTTTGGAGCCCAAGAAAATAAAGTCTATTACTGTTTCCATTGTTTCCCATCTATTTGCCATGAAGTGATGGGTCCAGATGCCATGATCTTCATTTTCTGAATGTTGAGTTTTAAGCCAGCTTTTTCACTCCTCTCTTTCATGTTCATTGAGAGCCTCTTCAGTTCCTCTTCACTTTCTGCCATAAGGGTGGTGTCATCTGCATATCTGAGGTTATTGATATTTCTCCCGGCAATCTTGATTCCAGCTTGTGCTGTAAAGGAGTACATCAAGGCTGTATATTATCACCCTGCTTATTTATCTTATATTCAGAGTACATCATGAGAAATGCCGAGTTGGATGAAGCAAAGCTGGAATCAAGGCAAGTCCTAGAATCTTTATTTTAATAGGAACTCTCAGGTGATTCTTACCCACATTAAAGTTTGAGAAACATTCATCTAGAATGGTTGTTCCTATTTAGTCACGAAATCGTGTCTGACTCTTTTGCTACCCCATGGACTGTAGACCTGACAGGCTCCTCTATTCTTGGAATTCTTCAGGCAAGAATACTGGAGTGGGTTGCCATTTCCTTCTCCAGGGTTTCCAACCCAGGAATTGAATCCAAGTCTCCTGTGTCTCTGCATTGGCAAGTTAGTTCTTTTACCACTGAGCCACCATGGAAGCCCATGTGAAACATTTTATTAGGTGAAATAAGCCAGACACAAAACAGTACTTATATGAGATATCTAGAATAGATAGTCAAATTCATAGAGAAAGTGAGTATAATAGAATAGAAATACCAGGAGCTAAGGGATAGAGTGAATGGGAAGTTATTGTTTAATGGCTAGAAGGTTTACATTTGGGATGATGGGAAATTTTTAGCAGAGGATTGCGGCAATGGTTACACAAAAATGTGAATATATTTTGCTACTAAATGGTATACTTTTGAAAGGTTAAAATGTTAAAGCGTTTGTTATGTATATTTTAGTACAATTTTTAAAAAGTATATCAACCTAGTATAATTTTTATCATTCCATGGAGCTGGAATTCAGCCAATATACAGCTAAGGCAGTCTGTGGCAAAGGGAGCAAGACCATTTCTCTCCTTCCTAATCTGGTTCACTCCTCATGAGTATATTGGCACGTATTCAATCATGCCTGTCACTCACTGGAACAAGAGACTGTTAATGTCCACCAAAACCCATTTCCTTTCCCTTCTGGGCATACAATTAGACCTGATTAAAAGATATATATATTTGTTTATTTTTGGCTTTGGTGGGTCCTTGTTGCTGCATGGGCTTTTCTCTGATTGCAGAGACTGGGGCTGCCCTCTACTTGTGGTGTGCGGACTTCTAATAGCAGTGGGCTCTCTTCCGTGGAGCACGGCTCTCAGGCACGCAGGCTTCAGTAGCTGCGGCACGTGGGCTCATTAGTTGCAGTTCCTGGACTCTAGAGCACAGCCTCAATAGTTGTGGCAAATGGGCTTAGTCACTCATCACCATATGGGATCTTCCTGGATCAGGGATCAAACTGGTGTCTCCTGCATTGGCAGGCAGATTCATCTACCACTGAGCCACCAGGGAAGCCCTAAACCAGATTTCTAAGTTAGGAGAGACCACATCATTAAGATCTGTGCCAATTTGGGGTCCATCTACCCCTATAGGTGAACTTCTTTTTCTCTGTTTACTGTGAGAATGGAGATAAGCACAAGGTCCCAAAGGAGGGGTAGAGCTCAGCCAAACATTGCACTGGATACTCATTGGTTAAGAAACAGATTTATGCCATCAAGCCATGGAGAATATTCATTTTTTCTGTTATGGAAGCCTTTGTTACATTAATTTAAATATCCACTTTTTGGGAAAGTTGCTTCTAATGAGATCTGTGGACAGGAAAGAGCTAGATATGCTGGCACTTTTATTATAGAAGTAGCACTATGATAAGAAAATCTTTTGTTCCCTCTCACAGAAGCAAATGCAATCTTTTTCTTGAAACACATTTCTAAAAAAATTTACATCACAACATATCCAGTAATAGATGTTAGCAGCTATTACATAGAAAGCTATTAAAGTAAAATGTGAGATATTGGCCCAGTTCTTGCATGGACACGAAAATAGTGTTATGGTTTGTCATAATGTAAAAACACAACATTCTGTAGAAAACAAAATTAAGAAAATACACAGCACTTCAGAATAATTTGTATAAAGCTTTGTCATAACAAAATATTTCAAATATACAAGGAAAGCACATAATTATTGAACAATATATTTCAGTGTGTGGAGAACCTCAGTTAGATACTGGTATTAAAATTAGATACTTATGAAGCTGGGCTTTTTTCTCTTCCCTATTTTGAATTTATCTTCATACTCAAAGTATCCCTCCATAATCTTCCAATGAGACTCTTTCACAGGGGAGAAGTACCCTATTTTTAAAAAAGATTTTATTAAAGTATAGCTGATTTACAATGTTGTGTTCATTTCTGCTGTAACAGAAATGTGATTCAGCTATATATATATATGTATATTCTTTTTCATATCCTTTTCCATTATGGTTTATCACAAGATAGTGAATATCATTACTTGTGCTGTACAGCAGAACCTTGTATATACTATATATCTTGTATATACTGGTTTGCATCTACTAATCCCAAACTCCCAATCCTCCCCTCTTTTTCCCACTGCCTTCCTACAAGTCTATTCTCTATGTCTGTGAGTCTGTTTCTGTTTCATAGATATGTTCATTTGTCATATTTCAGATTCCACATATAAATGATACCATGATCTTTGTCTTTCTCTTTCTCACTTACTTAGCTTAGCATGTAATCTCCAGGTCCATCTATGTAGCTTCAAATGGCATGATTTCACTCTTTTTTATGTCTGAGTAGTATTCCTTTGTATATATGCACAACAATTTCATCCATTCATCTATTGATGGACATTCAGGTTGTTTCCACGTCTTGGCTATTTAAATAGTGTTGCTATGAAAAGAGGTGCAAGGATCTGGGAAAATTATCCTTGATTCCTTAGTATCTTTGTTTAAGATACAGTTAACTTCTATGGCTAAGCCATGACACATTGACTATCATCATACTCAACCCAAGTGTAAGGGCGTACACCACAAGATATAGAGAGGATATGCTGGGAAACAAGATTCAGTGTGTTTCCATAGTCTTTTCATAAGAGGCCATGTTTTAGGTCAACACTCTGGAGTAGCATCCTTCTGCATTAGGATGCTTGTGAGCGGTGGTAGAATGAGCCCAACACTTTCTAGATCCAGTTTAAGTTGCTTGTGAAGATTAGAATTCATTATTTTCCTGAAACTTATTGGAGTTGGCCAGGAGTTAGAGGGAAAAGGAAGGGGTTGGAAAAGGAATTGGAAAAGTGTCTCCCTCTTCTTTCTTTTCCATGTTCCCCATACGCTTCATTTCCATTGGAAAGAAAGAGAAAGTAGGGTAAATTAGACCAAAGAAACAGAATAGAAGATATAGCGTGGCTTGCAGAAAATTCTCTGGAGTAACCATCATCCTTATGAGGGCAAGAGAAGAGGGCCCATCATGATGTTCCACATTTCAAGCACTTGAATTGTAGACTTGAGGTGACAGATCAGACCAAGAACTCTGTTAGTGATTTGGCTCTGAAGGGCAGAAGGATGCTTGTCCACAGTAGACAAGAGCTGAGACTAAGGTGCCTGTCTATGTGTTTGTGAAAAAAGACACTGAAAACTGAATCAAGGGGCTTCCCTGGTGGTTAAGAACCTGCCTGCCAATTCAGGGGACACAAGTTCAAGCTCTGGTCTGGGAAGATCCCACATGGTGCGGAGCAA
>NW_011494636.1:1307936-1313953 GCF_000754665.1 Bison bison bison | reverse complement strand
ATGAAGACTTAGCACAGCCATGAATAAAAGAAATTTTTTAAAAAGAAGTAAATCTTAAAAAAAAAAAAAGAAACTGACTCAATGCCGGAGGTAAAGGTCATATTTTTAGTTAACAAATGGGAGGCTAAAGTGTTCAGTTCAGTTCAGTTGCTCAGTCATGTCCGACTCTTTGCGACCCTATGAATCGCAGCACGCCAGGCCTCCCTGTCCATCACCAACTCCCGGAGTTCACTCAGACTCACAGTGTCTAGCAATTATCTGGAAATAAGTTATCTCATAAAAAAGAAACTGGTGAAACTGATTACAGAAAGTGTGACTACACATTTACAGAAATTGCCTAAGAGATAATTTATGAATAATATGGAGAAGGCTTAAAGAAAAACCACTCTAGTCAGTGAGTAGCTTGTGGTCTCAAGGAAGCATGATTATACCACACAAGAGACTCTATGACCTAATAGCTTTTGAGACCATATACTGAATTTGGACAAAATTTAATCTAAAATGAATCCGATTGTTAATAAGTCCTAAGCACTGTGCTAATCGTCAAAATTACCCTGAGAGTTATCTTATGTTGCCTTTGTTACAGATGAGGGAACAGAATTTCAGAGATTAAGATGCTCAGGATCACACAGTTAATAAATGACCAAATCCATATTCAAGTCT
Organism: Bison bison bison; assembly: GCF_000754665.1. Classification (NCBI taxonomy): domain Eukaryota; kingdom Metazoa; phylum Chordata; class Mammalia; order Artiodactyla; family Bovidae; genus Bison; species Bison bison. The sequence goes on along the minus strand of NW_011494636.1, from coordinate 1,313,290 downwards.
ACATTTTTCTGGAATTCTTTTCACTTAAATTGACACATTTGTTTATTAATTTACTCCACAAATATTAATATTTATCCTGATCAAGCAGGGATAATACAGCACTGCTGTCAAAGAGCCCATATTCTCCTGGTAACTAGAAGAAGCTGTTCCTCCTGCTACAGTGCACTTTGTGATGAAAACTGTGGGGAGAGCAGGGTACACAGTGAACATAACCAGAAATGAGCATAACCAGAGAGGACTTGTCTCAGTTTGGGGGAAGGCGAAAGAGATGAGAGAAATGGAACTGGTGCCTAGCGAAACTTATAAAGGCCAGTAGGTATAGACACAGGAAGTGGGGTTTCAGATGAAACCCGCAAGTGTAAGAAAGCAAGATGAATCCAGGGACCAACCAAGAGCTGGGGGGAAGGGCAAAACCAGAGGCTTGTGTGGGAAGGTCAGGGACAAAAATCTATGTCTCTGAATTGCAGGTAGTTTATTTACCATCTGAGCCACCAGAGAAGCCCCAACGTGAGAGGAATAGGGGCCAGATCTGAGCTCCTCACATGTCAGTCTGAGGAAATAAGACTTTTTCCTGCAAAAAGTGGGTCAGTTTATGACTAGATGAGCATATTGTGATAGCCTGCCAGGTGCTCTTGAAGCAGCAACACTGGAGATGGGAAGCTTCTTTTTTTTTAATGCCAGAAAAAATATAATGGGAAAGTAAGGTTATAATGGACTCCCGTGGTGGTCTAGCAGTGAAGACTTCCAGCTTCTACTGCAGGAGCCACAGGTTCTCTGGTGGCTCTGTGGTAAAGAGTTTGCCTGCCAATACAGGAACCACCACAGATGTGGGTTTGATCCCTGGGTTGGGAAGGTCCTCTGGAGGAGGAAATGGCAACCCACTTCAACATTCTTGCTGGGATAATCCCACGGACAGAAGAGCCTGGCAGGGCTACAGTCTATGGGTTTCAAAGAGTCAGATGTGACTCATGTATTCAATGTAAGGTTGTAACAGGCATCAGGGATGTGCAGGATGAGTAGATGTGGAAATAATATGATGGGAGGAGTTAAAATTGCTAATTATCTAATCGATGGTAGGTAGGAGTGCAAGGCAATAGTAACTCACAGGTTTTTGGTGTGGGCGATTATCAGGTTTCAATGGTGATGCCCTTTACAGGAACAGGAAGTACAAGGTAGAGAGATTGGAGCAGGTGTGGTTAAGCAAGTGCACCTGTATGTATGAGACAGAGGAGAGGAGTTCTCTCTGACCACTGATTTGAGCTACCTCAAGTTCAGAAGAGCAGCCTCGCTCAACTCTATAACTAAAGCAGTCATACCTGAAGGAAGGCAGTGAACATATAAAGAAAAGTCCAAGAAGAAAAACCTTGTCCGTGTGTTAAATAACTCTTCAGAGAGGGGGTTAAGCTCTAGCCAGCTAGCAGAGTTGCTCTGATTCCTCATATGTCCTTATGTCCACATGAGCCCCTTGACTTGGATTTCTTCACTCACCAAGCAAGCTTATGATTGAAGCAGGCTCTCCAGATAGCCCTCACCATGAAGAGAGAATACAGGCAGGCTGATAGCAAAAGTCAAATTTCTCATAGTAGATTAGTTAGGACTCTGGCTTCTACATTAGTCACTTGACTTGGTTATTCTGGGTGAATCCCCCCCAAGCCCAATCACAGCAGTGTGTTCTGTCAAATGGGATCTGAACTTTGTTGACAGTCCATTAATAGCGGCCAACTGGTCTTTTTAGTTCCCAAATCCAAGTGATTTTGACAACATCCATTGATGCCAAGTCAGCAGAAGATATATATTTCCTATAAATGTAACTTCTCAGCTCTGAAATACCATTCTTTATCTTTAATAACATTTAATATCTCCTTTATCTGATATTAACATAGCATCTCCATGTACATTATTTTTTCATGTCTGAATTTTCAAGTTCTCCTTGTTCTTATATTTAAGGCAAATCTTTTTGAAGCAGCATAGATTTTGGGTTTTATTTCAATCCAGTTAGAACAATTTTATCTTTTAAATGGGGTAGGTATATATTCTATTGGAAATTAGGATAATTAGGGATAATTTTGGTTTAATCTACCATTTTACTATTGCTTTCTATTTGTCTGGCCTGTTCTGTGCTCCCTTGTCTCTTCATTCTTGCTTTCTAGTGAATTATTTTTTAAATGTTTCCCCTCTCATGCTTTAGCTTATCGGTTATACATCCTTTTATTATCTACTTAAAGATTACCATATAGATCCTAACATGCATTTTTGACTAACTAAAAATAATATAAATAAATATTCCCATTTTTTATGTATCATACAAGGCCTTTAAAACCATTTAACTACATTTACTCCTCACCTCCTAAGGCTCAACAGCTTGTATTTCATTGTTGACATGTATTTTAATTCTTTCTCTCTATATCTAAATATATATATTAAGCAATAAAAAATAAGTATTTATATAGTCCAAATTTGTTTGGATGATCCCACATACTCACTCTGTTAATTTTCATTCTTTCTTATGTCTCTGAGCGTCTTTCCGGTTTCATTTGCCTTCTGCATGAAGACACTTTAACATTTCCTTTGATGAATGATAAAATCCTCATTTTTGTTCCCAGAAAATTACTTTCTTTCATTGTCATTCTTTGACGATATTTTTTCCTGGGTGAAGAATTCTAGGTTGACAGTTCTTTCAGCACTTTCAATTTATTATTTATTCCTCTCTTCTCTGGATTCTATTGTTTCTGTTGAGAACTCAGCCATAATTATTATTATTTCTTTAAAGGTAATACATTTTTTTTAAAAAGTCTATCTAATTTCATTGTCCTTGGTAGTTAGGTGTTTTATTGTAATATGCTTTGGAGTGGTTTTCTTTGTATTTATCTTTCTTGGGATTTATAAAGGTCTTGAATCTATGGATTTATACCTTCCATTGTTTTTAACATGCAGATGGTTAAGCTAGGAGCTTCCCTCCTGGCTCAAACAGTAGAGAATCCACCTGCAAAGCAGGAGATCCAGGTTCAATCCTTGGGTAAGGAAGATCCCCTGGAGAAGGGAATGGCAACCCACTCCAGTATTCTTGCCTAAAGAATCCCATGGACAGAGGAGCCTGGTGAGCCCCAGTCCATGAGGTTGCAAAGAGTCAGACAAGACTGAGCAACTAAGATGTTCATGTTTCACTTTCAAGCTAGGAGCAACACAATCCAAATCATTTGAATTCAAGAGAAAAATAATTTGAAGTTCTCTGATAGGGCTTCCCTCTGATTCATCCTTATTCCTGTGTATTATCCTTTGGAGACCCAACTCCAAATCTGAGACTAATACGGGTCCATCTCCCTTAGTGGATCTTATTTCCAATACTGTATTTCTAATCCTTTGAATCTGTTGAAAGTTTTGTTCAGCATCTGTGCTTGGAGAATCAGCAGATGCCTCTAAAGAAAACTGGCTGCAAATTGATTCACTTCTAGGCTTTTCTCTCTCGGTATACTTGACCATGCAAATTTCTTCCCTGCTTTGGTATATCTCTTATGCATACAAACAAATTTGATATTAAATATGTTTCCAGTTTTTCTAATTGTTTTCTGCAAATGGATTAATCAGTATTACCTACTCCATCATTGTAGGAAGGGAAACATCCTCAAAGCTTTAAATACAACATTTTACTATTTTTTTCTTTTTTTCTCACTAAACCCTGAGAAGAGAATGCCCCTCTCAGCACAGAAATAGGACTGTAGCACAGGATTATTAAATATTTGTTGAATAAATTAATAATCACAGTTTCTGCTCAGGATTGGTGGCAATTTTTTTTTTAAAACCCTTTACCAGAAATTGAGAAAAGAGTGTCACTCACAGTATACCAAGATCAGGGCAGTGGGATCTGTATGCCCTAGTTGTAGGCAGTTGGTTAGAGCTTAGACCAATACATTTTTTTCCTCATGGAGTATCTTGTCCTGACATTGTTTAGAATTGCTGAAGCATAGTGACAATAAAAAATAGATGATTTTTGTTAGCTATTTTATTATTTTAAAATTTCTACATAAAAGATGCCCCTTTGTCTGTACCTAGGAAGAGTTGACTTGGATGAATTTCAAGATACCCTCTAAACCCAAGATTCCATATGGGTCTGTTGAGCAGACACCAGGTGTATCTGCTTATGGATTTGTGCCTGGAAGGAACAGAAGTAAGTACAGAAGGCAGCTGAACTTCCTCCACAAAGACTTTTTCTGTTACTGGGCCTGATCACTACAATGGTTTCTTTGTCTTTATTTAAAAAAAAAAAAAAAAGCATTTATTTATTCAAAACCAGTGCAAACTATCGTAAGCAAACTCCTTAAAAATATAGAAGCAGGGATATTGTCACAACGATGCCTTCTTGGACAAATATACAAAATGGTGGGACTGTAGCCACTAGTTAGCTTTCTTCACATCTTTCAGTACATAAAGTACAGCTGGGAATTGATGAGAGAACTTTGTTTCTGAGATCAAGTTAAGGAGAAACATAAATGGCTCATCTCACAGAATAAAAACCATATAGTTATTACGCCTGAAAAAATCGAGCATTTGGTTATATGACAGGTTTGAGAATTTTAATGATGCCCCCAAATTTAGCCCTTTATAACACCAATTTATTTAGAATCTCTAGGTTAATAATATAGATATGTCCAGGCACAACTTTATCCTATTTACATAAAGAAACATTAAAAATTCAAGTCTCTTTTGTAACAGAATTAGAAGTTTAGTAGTTGAATATAACAAAAGAAAACGCATAATGGCCTATTAAACCTCACATTTCTTTGCATAAAATTGCCAAAAGAAGCATCAGTGATCAGTGACTTTCTTAAAGCTCTGTAAGTACAAGACTGCTAATTGCTCAAAAATAAGAAAGTTTGGTTTTTATAACTTCAGGAAACTTCTAAAGTATGCCTATCTAGTCGCCGTAGAAAGCAATATCTTTATAATTCAGCCAATGATGGGGATTCTCTCAAATAGGAAAGGTGGCCTGTGAACTGGGGTTGTCTTCAAGGCTGTTATAAAGCTTCCACTAATTAAAATCAATAACATAAAAATAATAAACAGTTGTTTGGTTACTGACGTAAAAAGAAAAGTTATAAGATCACAGTGAATGGAAAAATGCTGAGTTTGGATTAATTTATCCTACTTAGGCCAGATGGACACTATAATAATTTTTCCTTCAAAAGTCTTATAATAAAGTGCATTAGTTCATTGAGATTAAGTACAGAAAACCAAAGAATCAAACATTCATCCACAATATATAGGAGTTATTTGTAAGGAACTGAATTTGAATAACCAATAGCAAAGTAATAATATCTTTCATCACAGAAAATAACTGTTCTATTGAGAGTAAAGGT
>NW_011494636.1:1307006-1307836 GCF_000754665.1 Bison bison bison | reverse complement strand
CAGTAAAAAAAAAAAAAAAACAAAAAAAAAAAACCATAGTTTTAAAGAGGTAAGATCAAACAAAAACATGATCAGACCCATCTCACCAAGAACCCAATCAGAAATGAGACAAATGGTCCAAATGGAAAAAGTAGTGCCCAGAACTACACAGATACAAAGCTTTCCCACAGCTTTTCATTTCTTTTACTGAGTCTGCTTTGCCTTTTTTAAGATGTTAGATTTGTTCTGTTCCACAAGACTTTGGAAGGCCATGAAGCATCTCTTTACAAAGTCCTTTAGAGACAGCAGGGACATTTTCAGTGTGCCTTCCTTCTATCATATTCAGGTACTCAAAGTGTGGCGTTTACAGAGCATGGATAGAACCTAGAATGTTCCACTTCCTCTCCAGTGGTTTGATAAAATGTGATTCAATTATTGGATATACTAGTGGCCAGTGGCAGTGCAGTGGAGGTCCAGGGTATTGATATTTGACAGTGTGTATCAACAATTTGATTTGGAGGTGATCAAATTTGTGTGGTTTGGGAAGAGAGCAGGCTGCATAGAATCTATTCACACTCATGTGCAAGTTTTCAACCAGAAGGTCCATTACCAAGTTCTACTGGATCCACAGTAAATTGAAGCATTCTCATATAGTGAGTCACTGTTTAAAATCAATGCTTGAGAATCAATAAGGCACTAGGTCAATGCTAGCAGCACAAAAACCTAAAATATAGTCTCAAATTGTGTTTGTTTTCCTTTATCACCCCTTGGGAAATAATCCTGGAATCGTTCTGGAGAAAAAAAAATGGAGGTTAGTAGTTGCCCTACTCCTCATAATTTCTGGTATGGAT
>NW_011494636.1:1306529-1306906 GCF_000754665.1 Bison bison bison | reverse complement strand
TATAGGAGTTATTTGTAAGGAACTGAATTTGAATAACCAATAGCAAAGTAAAAATATCTTTCATCACAGAAAATAACTGTTCTATTGAGAGTAAAGGTAACTTTTTACATTCCTTAAATGTTAAAAATAACAAAATGATTTTTGGACAGAGAAACTCACGTAAGTGGTACAGATATGAAAAAAAAAAAAGGCAGGTTCTGGGATAGAATACCTGAGACAGATGGCTCTGGGTCTGATCTTATCAAGAAATTTCTATAGTCTTTTCATAGTTTTTCAACCTGGCATTTATCTCAACAAAAGTTTCTAAAAACAAATAAAATTCAGAATAAATGAAAGTCTCTTGAGCTTCTGTCGGGCGCAGTTTAGTGAGGCACGTT
>NW_011494636.1:1292618-1306429 GCF_000754665.1 Bison bison bison | reverse complement strand
CCTTGGGAAATAATCCTGGAATCGTTCTGGAGAAAAAAAATGGAGGTTAGTAGTTGCCCTACTCCTCATAATCTCTGGTATGGATATTCATTAGATAGTCTTGAATTAAGGTGTTTTTGTTTTGCCTTCTTTTCCTCTTGGGAAATAATTCTTGGGTTTTTTGTTGGTAGGGGGAAATGGAAGTTGTTTTAGCACAGACACAAAGTCTAAAAGAGAAGAAGAATACTTACAGAGGGGTACACAAAGCATTCAAATGAACAAGAAAGTTTTGCAGAGTTAAATTTTCTTTTGGGAGACATGAACCCATTTATGACAATCTCTGGACAGGGGCTGTTTTCCTGGCTGCCACTGAGGGTCAGTTTTGCCTCCCAGAATCTGTGGTCTAGCTGCTGCTGCCTGGACCACCTTGAGGAGGTCTGCTTGGCAAGGTAGGGTTATGCTGCTGGTGGTGCATGGCAGAAAATCCTGGGACACATTTCCTGTAGCTACCTTTTTGATGGGGCTCAGAGGGAAAGGACAAAATGACTTTTCCTATCATAAGCAGAAGATAGTGACAGTGAGGGAGCGCCATTACACCAAACCTATGCTTGTCCCCTTATGGCAGAAAGCAAAGAAGAACTAAAGAGCCTCTTGATGAAAGTGAAAGAGGAGAGTGAAAAAGTTGGCTTAAAACTCAACATTCAGAAAACTAAGATCATGGCATCTGGTCCCATCATTTCATGGCAAATAGACGGGGAAACAATGGAAACAGTGATAGACTATTTTGGGGGGCTCCAAAATCACTGCAGATGGTGACTGCATCCATGAAATTCAAAGACGCTTGCTCCTTGGAAGAAAAGTTATGACCAACCTAGACAGCATATTAAAAAGCAGAGAGATTACTTTGCCAACAAAGGTCCATCTAGTCAAGGCTATGGTTTTTCCAGTAGTCATGTATGGATGTGAGAGTTGGACTGTAAAGAAAGCCGAGCACCGAAGAATTGATGCTTTTGAACTGTGGTGTTGGAGAAGACTCTTGAGAGTCTCTCGGACTGAAGGAGATCCAACCAGTCCATTCTGAAGGAGATCAGTCCTGGGTGTTCTTTGGAAGGAATGATGCTAAAGTTGAAACTCCAATCATTTGGCCACCTGATGCAAAGAACTGATTCATTTGAAAAGACCCTGATGTTGGGAAAGATTGAAAGTGGGAGGAGAATGGGATGACAGAGGATGAGATGGTTGGATGGCATTACCAACGCAATGGACATGAGTTTGAGTAGGCTCTGGGAGTTGGTGATGGACCGGGAAGCCTGCAGTCCATGCCATGACTGAGCGGCTGAACTGATGCTTATCCCATGACATGACAAAATACTCCAGGAAAGAACTTGAGAATGAACGAGTAAGCAACCAGGTTTTCAGCCTTCCGATGTCCTTTCCAAATTCAGCCCAGGTTGATTTTCCCCACCCAGGAGTGCAATTATTATGTTTCTTTGTCTCTATGTCAACTCTGCTTACTTTCTTTTGTGTTCTCTTTTTAATCATCATTAAAACTACGTTTACTTTACTGAGATGACTGACTGGATACTTCCATATTTAAACAAGGATAGGCATATTCTTGATTATATGGATATGAATGCAAGGTAAATATTTAGAGTTTTAAGGACTGGCCACTATCGGTGCAGAATTTCATTAAGAGTTCCCTAGTCGAGACTTCCCTAGTGATACAGTGGATAAGAATCCTCCTGCCAATGCAGGGGACACAGGTTCAATCCCTGGTCCAGGAAGATTCCACATGCCAGGCAAAACCTAAAGCCCGTGTGCTACAGCTCCTGAGCCCACACTCTCGAGCTCACAAGTTGCAGCTACTGAAGTCTGTGTGCCTAGAGGCTGTGCTCACAGCAAGAGAAGGCCCGCAATGGGAAGCTGGTGCACCACAACGAAGAGCAGCCCTGGCTTGCCGCCATCTAGAGAAAAGCCGCATGCAGCAACAAAGACTCAGTGCAACCAAAAATAAATAAAAAGAATAAGAAAAAGAATCCCATAGTCGTTCATTAAAACAGGTTATTCTTAAAAATACATGTCTTTCCCAGCTCTCTTCACAGCCTGGTTAAATATCAAGTAGAGCAATACTTGGAAATAAGAAAGGAAGGTATGTGATCACTAGTGACCAACAATGGCCATTTTCCACCAAGTAAACCCACTGAACAAGACTTGTGAGTTCCTACATCACTTTTTCTGACCTATTAGAATCAAGCCTCTAGAAATTAAAAAAAAAGAGAGAGATTGCTTTTTCTTGCTCTAAAAGCACAAGCAGAGGCTAGTCCTAAAGAAGAATTCCAAGCACACGGTCTAGTTTAATGTTGATGTTATTTATGCCAAAGTGATCTGACAAAACATTCCACCAGAATGATGACAATCCAGACCTCCGGCAGGGCTTTTGCGTTGCTGTGTTCACTTGTATTTGTAACTAGAAATTGTGGATTTGTTTTCTCTTGTGGGTTTTCTGGGAGAACCTGTTATTGATTACATCAGGATACCACAAACATTATACTTTATAATGCTTAGCATTTATATAGGTTCTTTTGATTTCAAAACAAGTTAAAAACATTTTCTACTGTGACAACATCTTTGCGAGGTAGGTGATTATTAATGTCCCTACATTATCAATAGAAACCCAAGACCAAGAAGTGCAGGACTCTGTTCCCAGGCCAGGGAGGGTCAGGAGCGACATTAAGGCTAGACGTCCTGAAGGGCACCTGCTCTGGGCTCTGATTAGGCCATGCCTATCTCTAGTGCAACAGTCTCCATTAATATAGGGTTATATATCATACAGTTATGGGCTTCCCAGGTGGCGCAGTGGTGAAGAATCAGCCTGCCAATGCAGGAGATGCAAGAGACATGGGTTCAATCCCTGAATCAGGAAAATCCCCTGCAGTAGGAAATGGCAACCCACTCCAGTATTCTTGCCTGGAAAATTCCATGGACAGAGGAGCCTGGTGGGCTACAGTCCATGGGCTTGAACAGAGTTGGACACGACTGAGCGCACACATTGTATAGATATAAAACAACAACACAAGGACATACTAGAACAATAATCCAATATTTTGTTTCTTAGTAAAATATGTTAAGCACAGTATTTAAATTGCATTTCTCTGAAAAGCATTTGGTATATTAAATAGCAGAAGATATATTAAATAGCTCTATAAATGTTTGCTGGCATACTCTTAACAGCAAAGGATTATAAAGAAATTAAAATCTACTTTTAAACACCATAAACTTAAACAAAAATGTGAAAAACTACTTTATTCTTATAATGCAGACTGAATAGCTTGCTGGATATTAGCAGGTGGCTACATAATTTTTCTGAGCTTGAGAGAAAGGATACACATTGTTGGCTGTGGTTTTAAAATATCAATTTGGTAGGGAAAAGTGCAGTTGAAAGGTGAAAATTAAAGACTGCTTTTTACATTTTGCATTCATTCTGAACAATTCATACATTTTCAAAAGATACAATCATACTTGGAACTAATGTTTAGGTGAATATAGGGGTGCTATATAACTTTTTGTGAGAAGAGAAAATGATAGAAAATAAAAGCCATGGTATTGGAAAAAATGCAGAAGGAGGCAAAAAGGGTATTTTTCAAGTGTGTTGAAGATGAGCATGAGATGTAAGCTGTTCATGGTTACATGACTATAGAGGTCTTGGAAATGGTTTCCAAGGACAAATACTTGGCTTGATCAGTCCCTTCTCCCGGACAAAATCCTCACGCTCCTCTGCGTCAGCAGTTCTCAGAATGGTGTTAAAGAGCTTACCTCATGCTAAGCTTCCTAAGAACGGACCAGGTGGTCAGCAGAAAAAGTTCTAAAACTAGAAAGGAAGAGGCATCAAAGTCTTAAAATTTGTATGCAAACGTAAAAACTAACCTCCAAGCCAAAATGACATTCTCTGTCAGAAGTAACAAATACAAAAGTCTTAAGTTTAGTGTACACGCGGCTAAGATATTGTTAGTTATTACATGTCGTTCAGAGAATATTTTTGTGTGTGCTTTTCCCCTAAAAAAGACATATTAAATTGTTTTTCTCTCCTCAAGTCTTTGTTTTTGTATACATATATATATATATAAATGTGAAATACAAGATGTCCCGTAAGTTTGTTCATTCAGACTACACACTCTAGGGGTCCTTCCCACTTGCGTTGTACATGGCAGTTTTGTTTGAGGGGAGTCTGAGTCTGAAGAGGCTTGAGCAGTTGGGTTGCTTGGTGGGCTGCAAGGTTCTGGCATAGGGCGAGTACCAGTCCCTCTCAAACACATCCTTGAGTTGCTTAATGATGCTTGTGTTGTTCCTCACGTCTGCTTGGTTGATAACGAGGCCTGTGCCAGCATTCTGGGTGAAGTCATTCCCCACCCAGTCAAAATTTCCTGCAAAAGACAAAGGAAATGAAGGTGAAGAGTTAATATTCCACTGGGGAATATTCTTCATTTAAAGAAATAGAAAGCAGATTCTATTAAAAAAACAAAACACAAACAAACAAAAAACACCCGGGAACAGTGACAGGGAGACTGAATTGTGTTGACAGCTCATAAAAAAATCCAAGAAGGCTTACATATGGCACATTAATATTTGCATATTATTTTGGCATTTTCTTCAGCTTTGCTCAACTTGAAACTGGAAACAGGAAATTTGATGTTCTTTTTTTGGATAATGTTATTTCTTATTGATGTTCACAAGGTACACTAAATACAACAACATTTAAAATATATAGGAATACACTTAAACATCCTGTGAACATTTCCTCCCTTCTCAAAGAGACACATCTAATCCATATGTACAAATGAGAGGCACTAATTACAATGCTCAGAAGCTTTCACATCAAAGAAAAAGTTGAGGCCAGAGAAGGAGAACCAGTTTTTAACCAAACACACAAAACACTCCTTGCCTGGGCTGTGAGTCAATTCCCAGTCCCAGAATCAGGCTTCTTAGCCCAGGAATCAGGGAAGTTGTTGCAACAGCAGGTGCCCCAGAGTGACTGCTGGTATAGCTGGTGTATTAATTTACTAGGTCTGCTGTAACAAAGTAGAACAGACCGGAGGCTAAATGTCCACAGTTCTGGAGGCTGAAAGTTCAAGGTCAACGTATTGGCAGGTTGGTTCCTTTTGAAGGCTGTGAAAGCAGGGTCTGTTCCAGGCCTCTCTCCTTGGCTTGTAGATGGCCATCTCCTCCCTGTGTCTCCTTACATTATCTCCTTTCTGCATATATCTCTGTGTCCAAATTTTCCTCTTGCATAAGGACACCAGTCAAACTGGATGAGAAACCACCCTAATGAACCTCACCTTAACTTGATATTCTCTGTAAGGACCCTGTCTCCAAATAAAGTCATATTCTGAGGGATTAGGAAGTCAACAGACTAATCTTGAAAGAAGCTGAAAGTAACTGAAAGTGAAAGTAACTCAGTCGTGTCTGACTCTTTGTGATCCCATGGACTGCAGCACACCAGGCTTCCCGGTCCTTCACTATCTCCCAGACTTTGCTCAAATTCATGTCTGTTGAGTCGATGATGCTGTCTAACCATCTCATACCCTGCTGCCCTTCTTCTCTGGTTGCCTTCAATCTTTCCCAGCATCAGGGTCTTTTCCAGTGAGTCAGCTCTTCACATCAGGTGGCTAAAGTATTAGAACTTCAGCTTTACCATCAGTCCTTCCAATGAATATTCAGGGTTGGTTTTCTTTAGCATCAACTAATTTGATCTCCTTGTAGTCCAAGGGACTCTGAAGAGTCTTCTCCAGTACCACAGTTTGAAGGCTCAAAGAGGTGAATAAATTTGCCCAACTTCACATAGTTAAATGGTTTATCCAGGTCTCCTAGACTCCATAAGCTATCTTCAATACCATAAACAAAGCATCATTCTCACCAATAAAAATTTAGCCATGTCAAGATTGACAAAGTTATTTCACAAATTACCACTGTCCTCTTTGGTTCAGAGCTAGTTCCACAAGTGAACTGAAGGCTTTTAAATACATAGGTTGACTTTCCTTTTCTTCAGTGGCTTCTCAGGCATCTTGCAGGAGCATTGGTTGAAAGATGTTGAGATCATGGTCCCTGGGTGTCCTTGACCTAAGGCCCTGCAGCCATCTGTGGGAGAAGCTTCTGGGAGAAGGGACACCCATAGAGAGAGTCAATGTCTGTTCCTCTATAGTTCTCGTTCTTTGGCCCCTCCCCTACTCCCTGGAGCTCGTTCACATATCAACTCCCTTTTCTGTATGGTACTGCCTGGAATACTGGAAGGTGATGCCTTCCTTCTCCATTTGACTCCTTAAGTTTATTCCTCTAAGTCAAATATTATCAGCATGGAGAAGGAACTCCCCTCTCTCTCTTAATATCTCAGCCTACTCCACACAAACACTACAATGATGCTTTCAATAGCTTCATGATAGACATAACTATGGGGGCTTCCTTAGTGGTCTAGTGGTTAAGAATCTGCCTTGCAATGCAAGAGACACTGGTTCGATCCCTGGTCTGGGAAGAACCCACATACCATGGGGCAACTAAGCCTGTGGACTACAGCCACTGAGTCCCCCTGCAGTAATTGCCAATGCCCACATGCCCAAGAGCCCATGCTCCACAACAAGAGAAGCCACGGCAATGAGAAGCCCACACACCACAGCTAGAGGTTAGCCCCCACTCTCCACAACTAGAAAAAGCCCATGTGTAGCAATGAAGACCCAGCGCAGCCAAAAATAAATAAATAAATGAATATTTTTTTAAAAAGACATACAAGTGAAAGTGAAGTCGCTCATTTGTGTCTGACTTTTTGCGACCCCATGGATTGTAGCCCACGGAATTTTCCAGGTATGAGTAGTGGAGTGGGTTGCCATTTCCTTCTCCAAAAAGACACAACGTTGACTCAATTTTATTGCTATAAATTAGCAAGCTCCTTGCCGAATGGTTTATGACTGTGTTAGGGTCTGCACAGGGACTCCCTTCGCTGTTGGTGTGTTTTGGACCATGTGCTCTCAGACCATGCTCAGGGGCTTAAGTTTTGTGCAAATGCTCAGGCTAGGTAAACATAGGCCTCAGCCTCTAAGGAGAGGATCAGTAGCAACTCTAGGCTTAGAGTTATTCTGGAACCTGTTGGGAGATGGCACCTTCTAGTCATTCTATAAATGAGACTCTAGCATTCTTGCACACTTTTCAAAGACTTCTTGAGAAGACACTAAAATCTCATCTAATGACTTAAGTGCCAGGCATTAGACCAAGGGCAGTAATTTGTTATCTCATAACATTATCTCATTTGATATTCACTGCAGTCCTGTGAGGTGACAATATTAACTTCACTGTATTGATGAGTAAATTAAGGCACAGAAAAGTTTAGTAATCTGTCCAAGGTGGAAGTGAAAAAATTCCACAGTTGATGTTCAAAAGCCAGGTCTGACTCCACAGCCCACACTTAACTTCTGTTTCATGTCACCTCTGATTTGAAAGGCGTACTTGCTTTGTGCTAACTGTGCTCTTCGCCCTAGACTTCGTCAGCTCCCAGGGTTGGTGCATCAGGCCACGCTGAGATCTCTGCTCCATTCATTTGCATATCTCACTGTTTGAAAGAAACATGCATATGCTTTGGGGGCAACGTGGAGCGGGGCAAGATGATGGGAGAGAAGTGACAAGACTTTGAAATCTTATTCTGCAAAATTCAGCTTTTTTCCTTTAATACAAAGGATGGAGCCAAGATTCTGCATCTTTATTGATTCTCAAGAGTTTTAATTAGTCTGTTCTCAGGAATCACAGCCCTAAAGGTCTACAGGGCATTTCTACACTAGGTGATTGTTTTCCTACCTTTCATCTCCTGATGGCTGGGTTAAACCTCAAAATCACATACATGCTTCAGTAATTTTTCAGTTTGGAAGCTGTTTTACCCAGCTGTTTTTGAGACTGCCATTTCAGCTTCTAGAATGCATACTGAGGCCCCAAATGTCAAGAGAGTTGGGGAACTACCCTCAGGAATACCCTGTGAGGGTGCAAATGAACTCACAGGATATAATATGTAAATAATCAAAATCTTTCAAACAACTTTGCCAAGCTTGACTCAAATATACTCTGGAGAATTTAAAGTAGAGATATGATACTGTCTGGGGAGTCTTCTGTAAGCCTTCAGAGCATTTAATGGAACTATAATTCCATGCAAGGTCTTGTGTGGATTTTTCTTTATTCAGCATTCTCAGCAGGTATTTGAGTGACTTTTAAGAGATTTTCAGAATATGCTGATAATTATTTAAATTATCAGTGAATTTTCCCTCTTTATGCTCTTTAAGCATTTTTATATTAGAACTATGCTTCATTCTAGGGAATTAAAATTTTGCTAAGATGCTATGTGGTGTATTGGAGAAGACTCTTGAGAGTCCCTTGGACTGCAAGGAGATCCAACCATTCCATCCTAAAGGATATCAGTCCTGGGTGTTCATTGGTAGGACAGATGTTGAAGCTGAAACTCGAATACTTTGGCCTCCTGATGCAAAGAACTGACTCATTTGAAAAGACCCTGATGCTGGGAAAGATTGAGGGCAGGAGGAGAAGGGGACGACAGAGGATGAGATGGTTGGATGGCATCACTGACTCGACGGACATGGGTTTGGGTGGACTCCGGGAGTTGGTGATGGACAGGGAGGCCTGGTGTGCTGCAGTTCATGGGGTCACAAAGAATCGGACATGACTGAGCAACTGAACTGAACTGAACTGAAGATGCTATGTGTAAAATGTACTCATTTAAAAATGTATTATAATAAAGAACCACAAAATACACCCCCATAAATAGAGTCAACAATCATGATGAAGGAGCAAAGGCAATACAATAGAGCAAAAACAGTGTTTTCAACAAATGATGTTAGAAGAACTGGACAGCCACATGTAAAAAAAAGTCTAGACCCAGATCTTATACCCTTCACAAAATGTAACTCAAAATGTGATCATACCTAAATGTAAAATCTGTGTGTGTGTGTGTGTGTGTGTGAAGTCGCTCAGTCGTGTCCAACTCTGCAACCCTGTGGACTGTAGCCTACCAATTATAAAACTCCTAGAAGGGAATGTATGTTTGTCGCTCAGTCATGTCCAACTCTTTGCGACCCTATGGACTATAGCCCATCAGGCTCCTCTGTCCATGGGATTCTCCAGGCAAGAATACTGGAGTGGGTTGCCATTCCCTTCTCCAGAGAAGGTAACATAAAATGGAATATTATTCAACAGTAAAAAGAAATGAGTTATCAAGCCATGAAATGACATGGAAGCACCTTAAATGCATATCACTACGTGAAAGAAGCCAATCGTAAAAGGCTACACACTATATGATTGCAACTATATATTTTGAAAAAGACAACACTATGCAGATAGTTAAAAAAAAAAAAATCAGGGGTTGCCAGGATGGTGTAGAAATGAATAGGTGGAGCACATAGGATTTTAGGGCAGCGAAACTACTCTATATAATACTATAATGGCAGATGCATGTCTTTATAACTTATTGAAAGCCACAGAATGTACAGCACAAAGAAAGAACCCTAATGTAAATGATGAACGTGTGTCAGTGTAAGTTCATCAGCTGTGACAAATGCAGCACTCTGGTGAGGGATGTTGGCCATGGGGGACACTGTGCACGTGTAGGGATGGGGGTATATAGGAAATCTCTGTGCCTTCTGCACAGTTCTGCTGTGAACCTAAACTTTAAACAAAAACCAAAGTCTATTTTTAAAATGCTTTATAGGGAAACAAGGGAGAGAGTCAGGAATCAGTCTTTGCTAAGAATCTGGTAGACAGAGCAGTGACAGTGTTGGGAGCTTTTCATATATTATCTCATTCAATCCTCATACCACCACCAAAGGGTGGGTGTTATTATCCCCCTTATTTAAAGATAAGGAAATAGAGGCTTTGCAGAGACTCAGAGAGACTGTGTGCTTCTAATCATCTTCTGTCTTGTGTCAGGGCTTGAAATCAGAGATTTGTCTGACTCCAACACACTTTCTTAATTCATTATAAAGAGTATTTGGATATAAGCACATGTCACTGCTGAGTGTGCGTACAACAATTTACTTTACGTAAACTCTGCAGGTAAAATATTCAGATTTGAGTTCTAATATCCCACTGTGCCCAAAACTTAATCCATCTCTGTGTTTCCTGTTTCCCGATATTGAACCAGAGGTTCCCACTTTGGGCTAAACACATCTGAGTCTGCTTATGTCACTTGTTTAAAAAGAAGCTCATTTCATTCTATTCTCCATGCCTCGATGAACAAGAGAAAATCTAAATTATCACACCTTGTGTCACTGAGAGGGACAACATGAACAAAACAATGTTCTCATATTCTAGAACTGGAATGACATACATTTTAAAAAATTCCAATACTCTATTCTACTAATAAGACACACAACTATTCCAAATGGGAAAAGACAGATCATCTCTATACTGACACAGGAGGTAGTGTCTCCAGGGGCCGACGACAGTGACTTCTGAAGGGCTACAGGGGTGAGGGGTCTGGATGCCCGGCATTTGAAACTTAGCTCTAAAATCTTCCCCCTTACATCTGTATGTTTAATTCATTTCATATTTTATGGCCCAATTTCCTTATTTCTAAACTGTAGGTGATTAAAGCTGCCTTCCCTATTGACATTGTTGCTAAGAGAATCAAAGAAAGTAAGGTGCTTTACAAAGTTAAAAGGGCATATTTTCTATTTACTGACTGAATTTGGAAAATATAATGCAAATTTCATATTCCTTTATTCCACACCTGTGCTTTTCTTTTCTGCTTTGACTCTGCTACTTCATTTGGACATTGTAAAAACCATTCCAGCTATTTTGTGATCTATGCCCCTTCATTTTATAGATAATAACTTCCACCCTGCCTGTGACAGAACGAGTAAAAAGGTTACCCTGGACCCATACAGGCCATGGGAAAGTAGACTAGATTTGATCCCTTAGTAAATAATAAACCAATAACATATTGTTTCTGTGTCTGGAACTTTATTACCTTAATAATAATAGCTAATATGAATCAGGTATCATCTATGTGTTAGGTGCTGTAATTGTGCAAGGTGCTTTGTACATATTATCCTAATTAAACACCATCCTATGAGGCAGAAACTAGTCAACCCCCTTTTACAGATGAGAGAACTGAGTTTTAGAGAGCTTAAGTAAATTGTCCAAAGTTAGCTATTTAAAAAATGGCAGGCATAGGATTATTGCACAGACAGTGTTCATTTGGATATCAAATTTCAATGGTCTGCTTCCCTATTACTCATACAGACTGGCTGTGGTATGGTGGGTAGGAAATGAGCTCTGGGTTCATTCTAGTGCCAGGACTGGCCTTTGATGAACCATCGAATTTCCCACCTATAGGGCTTCCCTGGTAGTTCAGCTGGTAAAGAATCTGCCTGCAATACAGGAGACCCCAGTTCATTTTCTGGGTGGGGAAGATCCGCTGGAGAAGGGCATGGCAACCCACTCCAGTATTCTTACCTGGAGAATCCCATGGACAGAGGAGCCTGGTAGACTACAGTCCATGGGGTCACAATGAGTTGGACACAACTGAGTGACTAAGCACAAAATAAGACAAATGGACCATGGAATTTCTGCAAAACACTTATGAGAAGACATCCTGTATGGTCTCCTGTTCTATGAACCAAGCCACAGATGAGATGTTTGGTTGAAAAGCTCTTTGCCCTCACTCTCTTGTTTCCTGACCTTGGGGCCTCCCATTCACTGGCAGGGGCTTCCTCACCATGGGGTACACCAGAGTGCAGCTGGGTTACCACTAACCTGCATGATCCCCTGAGGAACCTCACAGCCCTGACACCTACCAATATAAGCTGCGCCATCCGTCACCATGTACTTGTTGCGATTTAATCTAGGGAAGGTGTGATTCCTTTGTTCTTTTGAAATGCAAGCATTCTCTCTTTCCAGATCAAAGAATTTCTGTAAGACAATAAATATATAAATAAACAGGTGAATATAGAGAACATTTTTGATTTTGTTCAAACACAAAAAGGTTTCTTATCCAAAGATCAGCAATAGACCTCATACTGAGTTATTAAAACTGCAATCTTGTTACTTCATATAGCTGAAGCTATTTTTGGTCTCAAATCCATATAGGCAACAAGAGAGAAAATGAACATGCTCATCCAGGTCTGTAATTAACACTTTTAAGCAATAAAATGAACATAAAATTCATTCTTTCAACAGGGAGAAGGCCAGAAGTTGTTTAATTCTTATCATCTTATTCATCAGGGTGCACTGACATTTTAACTATGCCTCAGGGTGCTTTCTGTCAAGCATGCCAATGAACTGATTTCCTACATGCTGCATATCTTATAAGAAGCAGCAAGCCCATGTCAATGACTAGCTGAATTGACTGGGGATTTCCAAAGGTCAAAAAAAGGTTTTGCCCAAAGAACAAATAGTTTCCATCTAAACACCTCCGTCTACAAACTCTTTTAATAAGCAACTAAAAAAAAAAAAAAAATCACACCTTCAGGTCCTGAATTTCAATTCTAATGTGATCCAAAAGCAGCACTCTAGTTCAGCTGGAATGGGGATGGGGTGCTAAGAGATGTGAATGACATCTGGAGTGGCTTCAGGAACCTGCTGAAATGGGCAAGTGCTCAGATGAGGCTTAAACTGTGACTGAGTTCACAGAAGACACCATTAAGGTTAGGACCTCAGGTCTCCTCCATATTGAAAAACGTTGAACATTTTCAAAACTGCATGGAATCTTTCCAGAATGTCTTACAGTTGTAGAATCATGTGTGTTTGAAGGAGAGAAGAGGCAGAGAGAAAAAATGATATGATACCTGAAAATGGAGATATCATTATAGTTTCAAAACTGTAAGTGTCAAAACTTGGTTTGGGGAAATAATGAGAGTTGGTTTTTCCCGTTTTTTGCCTGGAAAATCCCATGGACAGAGGACCCTGGTGGGCTACAATCCATGGGGGTTACGAAGAGTTGGACATGACTGAGCATGCACACATACACACAGATTGAGAAAGGAATGATAAGCTAAGCGATCTCTAAGGTCCCTTCCAGCCCTGCAAATTCTAATCTATTTTGGTTTTTTTTTTGGTAGAACCCTTGAGATCAATGGTACACAGGTCTAAATCTACCACCTAAGAATTTTCTATTGCACATTCCAGAGGAAGGTTCTCCTACTGCCATGTTACCATGATCACAGGCAATGCAGCCTGGATCACCCTATTTCCTCAGTTCCTATCTTCTGCAAAATCTGTGTCAGATTTGATGGGTTCACATATAGCCTTGGTGGACTCTTCAGATGGACTTAATAACCTGTGAATGCTCTTATGTCATGGTTTTACACTTGTGTGGTCACATGAAACTAATTAACAGCCAGCAGTCATTCTGCTTGGATTTTCTATCACAATATCTGTCTGTACAATAGGCTCATTCCTTCTGAGGAAGATATTACTATAGAATCAAGACAAATTTGAGAAAGAATAAATTATGCATCCTAATTTAAGTCAGTGATGGTATCACAGCTTGAGGCTTGACTGAGAGCCCATTTCCTCCAGAGAGTTGACAATGACCCAAAAGAGGGAAAACAGATCTTTCTGGGGGACTATAGCAGAAAGTGAAGAGGAGCTCAAAAGCCTCTTGATGAAAGTGAAAGTGGAGACTGAAAAAGTTGGCTTAAAGCTCAACATTCAGAAAACAAAGATCATGGCATCCAGTCCCATCGCTTCATGGGAAATAGATGGGGAAACAGTGGAAACAGTGTCAGACTTTATTTTTGGGGGCTCCAAAATCACTGCAGATGGTGACTGCAGCCATGAAATTCAAAGAC
>NW_011494636.1:1276737-1292518 GCF_000754665.1 Bison bison bison | reverse complement strand
AACAGTGGAAACAGTGTCAGACTTTATTTTTGGGGGCTCCAAAATCACTGCAGATGGTGACTGCAGCCATGAAATTCAAAGACGCTTACTCCTTGGAAGGAAAGTTATGACCAACCTAGATAGCATATTCAAAAGCAGAGACATTACTTTGCCGACAAAGGTCCGTCTAGTCAAGGCTATGGTTTTTCCTGTGGTCATGTATGGATGTGAGAGTTGGACTGTAAAGAAGGCTGAGCACCGAAGAATTGATGCTTTTGAACTGTGGTGTTGGAGAAGACTCTTGAGAGTCCCTTGGACTGCAAGGAGATCCAACCAGTCCATTCTGAAGGAGATCAGCCCTGGGATTTCTTTGGAAGGAATGATGCTAAAGCTGAAACTCCAGTACTTTGGCCACCTGATGCAAAGAGTTGACTCATTGGAAAAGACTCTGACGCTGGGAGGGATTGGGGGCAGGAGGAGAAGGGGAAGACAGAAGATGAGATGGCTGGATGGCTACTGACTCGATGGACGTGAGTCTGGGTGAACTCCAGGAGTTGGTGATGGACAGGGAGGCCTGGTGTGCTGCAGTTCATGGGGTCGCAAAGAGTCGGACACGACTGAGCAACTGATCTGATCTGATGATTATCTTGAAAAACTACTCAACCTACTTTTTGAGGTATTTTTCACTCTCAAAGACTGTTGTCCTAATTCCGATTGGAAGCACATCTGTATACTTATAGCTTTCACAGATGCATGAAGAAAATTAGATTTTAATAGCTCAGTCAATACAATACTTACAACTTTCAAACTGCAGTTGGCTATTTCAGTGCAAATAGCTTTAAGAGATGAAATAAAGTTAAATGTGAGGGGGTCAGTTTCCTTCCGGAAGCTTATAAGGAGTCGAACTTTGACGCTCCGCAGAACTAATGCTTCTCTGATTTTCCCGTCCAAGTCTGGCCAGTAAGTCCTGTAGAAATAATATTCATACAGATAAAATAAAGAAAATTAGTTTGTTTTGGAGGAAAAAAAATTACTAGACTGCAGAGAACACTGACATTAACTTGATCATTATGTGATCATTTATATTACAGATTAAATCAGCCTCTAATTTATAAGTCCTGTAGAAATAATATCCATAAAGATAAAATAAAAGAAAATTAGTTAGTTTGGAGAAAGAAATTTATTAGACTACAGAGAACATTGATATTAACTTGGTCACTATGTGATCATTTATATTATAGATTAGATCAGCTTCTAATCTATAATATAAATACTGTAGAAATAATATCCGTATAGATAAAGAAAATCAGTTACTTTGGGGAAAGAAATTTACTAGACTACAGAGAGCACTGACATTAACTGAATCATTACTTGATCATTTATATTATAGATTAAATCAGCCTCTAATCTATAATATAAATAACCTTGAGGATATGTTGATAAAATGCTCGTCTCCTGGGTTAGAACATTGAGAAATGGTGCTTTAGGCAGGTACAATCCTACCTAAAATGAGGTTTCCTATCAGGGCCTCAGGTTGTGTGGGCTGAAGGCACAGGCATACTGACCACTACCACATGCCACCCTCACACACCTCCAACTTTACTTGGATATCAGTTCAAATGTGTAAGAAGAATCAACTTTCCATAAGAATTCCAGTTAGGATCCTTGAGCACTCTGTCATCTTCAAATGCTTCTTAAACCTCTCTTCTTTGAAAAGTGCTCCCCAAATGAGATCTTGCTCTGCTTATCCAAGCTTCCCACACTCTTATTTCCAAACTGTCTTGGTCTCTTCTTGCCAAGCCCCTCCACTACTCTGGGACCTTGGAACAGTTTCCCCTGTAGGTTTAGCCTTTTCCCTGAATTCTTAACTTTTTACTTCAACTAAATCTGGACTCTTTCCTAGGCCACAGTTTCTGCTAAAGTCCTGCTGTGTATTTCCCACCACAACCTGTCCACCTGATTTAGGAGCCAGCCTCTGCTCCCCCAGCACACACAGTGCTTCTTTCAGAACTGTAACTTAGTTCTCATGTTAAAAAACAAAAACAATAAGCTTTCCCATGTTAACGACAAATCTCAAATTGCTCTCTCTTTAATCCTGTAATTTGTAGACCTTCTGTTTATTCATACAAATCTTTGCTTAATTCTAGGCCAATTCATTATTTAGAATAATGATATATTATTCAAAACCTTAGCCTGTGAGTAATAATTTTACCTCCAAAGGTCTCCTCTTTATATCTGACCTCAGACTCCTGTCCTTCAAGTTCTTTCACTCTCTTATTTGTACCTGCCCTTTCACCTGTGTGGGCTTCCCTGGTGGCTTAGATGCTAAAGAATCTGCCTGCAATGCAGGAGACCTGGGTTCGATCCCTGGGTCAGGAAGATCCCCTGGAAAAAGGAAATGGCAACCCACTCCAGTATTCTTGCTTGGGAAATCCCATGGACAGAAAAGCCTGGTGGGCTACAGTCCATGGGGTCACAAAGAGTCGGACATGACTGAGAAACTAACATGTTCACTTTTCACCTGTGTGGGCCCCAGATCTAAGATCCCTCTACTTTTTCCTGATGCATCAGCTCCTCCTGGTCTCCTTTCCCTGACAGCCTAGTTTCAGTTCTGATTACCTGAAGGATAGCTGCCCCTTTCCCTTCCCTTGTCTTTTTGCAGAATCTAAATCCTAGATCAGTACAGTTATTCCTTTCATGTATTGCTATAGTCATAAAGCTGAGGACTACTGGAAAAAGTCACCTCAACCTTCAGGGTTCTCAATACCATCTGTCAACCTCTATCCTTGTATTGGGTTAGTTCCACCTCCGGTATCTTTTGTAATTATTCTGTTACCCCACCCTAGAGAAACTTGTTCTTTCTTTCATTCACAAAATTGGGGGTCTTGGTCATGGTTCTCCTCAACTTTCTACCCTGATGGCACACACATCCTTATCCCCTTCCCTCTAATTCAGAGGATAAGGTATCCTTCTCCTTCTCCCTTAGCTGTTTTCTTGGCCCTCTGCAGCTGCATTTGGTTAGTCATTCCTTCCTGAGAATAGCCTCATCTTCTCCCTGGAGCCTTCCCTGGTGGCTCAGATGGTAAAGATTCTGCCTGCAATGCAGGAGACTTAGCTTCGATCCCTGGATAGGGAAGATCCCCTTGAGAGGGAATGGCAACCCACTCCAATATGCTTGCCTGGAAAACTCAAGCAACTCTGTCCAAGGAGTCTCAAAGAATGGGATCCTTGACTTTCACTTTTTTCCTTCTCTACCTTCTTCATTTGCGAAAAAAAAAAAATGCAAATCTTTCCCATTGAGAGACCTCCTCTTTGACTCTGCATTGCTCTGTGGCTGGTGCACAATCTCTTTCCTCATTATATTTCCAAGATATTTTAGATTATCCAGGCTAATGCCTTCCCCCTTGGCTACGAAGGATCTTAATTTTGTTTGTTTGAAGGAACTTCATGAAATGAAGGTTATGTCAATCCTATGAAATTATTATCCCAACCTAATAAGTCATAAACTTAACCTTATTCTCCTTTGGAATAATTGGAAAATCAGGCAAAATCTATTGCTTCAAATTCTTCCCAAAGAGAAGCTGAAGTCTAAAACAAATCTAAAATCAAATAAACAATAAATGGGCAAAACATGAAATGGAGGGATTGAAAAAATGAAAGTATGTGGGGAAAAAAATCCATGAATGTTCAAAGGGTGCACAATATTTTAAGCAAAAGTGTCTTAATAATGTGTATCTTGCAGCCTAAAATCCTTTTTGACCATCATTAGGGGTAATCACTTTCTGGGAGAAACACATCTTTTGCAATTTTAAAGTCATTTGCATAAAGAAATTGTATATTATGCATATGTGAGGTTGGCAATATGAGCAATATTCAAGCAATATAGGGCACATGAAATTACTTAACCTCAGCAAAATAGTTAATTTGAAATTGTAATTTTCCAAATTTAAAAGGTGTCAGGTTGTACTCCTAGAAATGTGCACTTTGGAAATTTTTCCTGGGTTAACTGGATTATTCAAAACATTTACAAGCACCCAAACTCTGCATTCCCAGCAAGAAAGCAAAAGTGGGAAATACTTGGGTCCTAGGGATGCATTTATGCATGCAATGACTTAGGGGCATAAATTCTGCTCCTGTTTATTCCAAGTATTTCCACACTTGCACAGTGATGAATATTAAAAATACTCTGAATTTTAAAATGCTATGTTCCTCTTACAGATGGATGGATTGACTGAGAACATATATATTTTAAGTTTGCTTCTCCTGTAAGTGAAAAAGACAGTATGAAAATTTAGCATTTAAGGAAGACCGACATGAGTACAACAAAGTGATGCCTCTTTTAAAGAAAATCTTGGCAGACCTACTTAGTTTCGGTATGCCCTTCAGGCACATGTCAACTGATAACTTAAAAAAATGTCTTTCTAATAATTTTTAATTTATTTTACTTTTCCAAATAATTTTCAAATCACAACCCAATCTTCAATCTAAAGTTGCTGTCATGCTTATAATGTAAATTACTGAGGTAGTCATTTATGGGATGAGACCCTGAGTCCTTAAAATGGACTGAGGGAGGAGATGCATTCTGGGTGAGCTGCAAATATACACTGAGATGTGAACATGCAACCTTCTGTGACTTGAGAGCATCCCAGTGTCCAGGATGTTTTTCCTGTGGTTCTCAGTTTCGTGCCTTGCCCTGGAGCCCAGGTTCTAAGAACACACTCACTGACCTTTTGGTGCTTGTGCTGGAGATAGGCAGGTAGTCCATGACTGCGATGTACACGTATTGCTTGGCATCATCTATTACACTGTAGATGGCGTCTATGTCAAAGCTTCTGTTTTTAGGGCAAAAGAGTTTGGGAGAATTCTGTGAAGACACAAAATACAAACTTTTAGAGTATTAGTTTTTGACATTCGGGATTTTCTCTTTTTTTGTTGTTATTTAAAAAACATTTTTTTTAATGAATCTTTGCTTTTAGCCAATTTTTGCAAGTCTACTTTCCAGTTCTTTATGAGATTAGACAAATACATTTGCAGTCCTATCAAAGTTCAAGCAAGTAGAAACCAAAGTGTGGTGCAATGAGTCTCAAATCTGTCCTTTAAATTGGTTTTGGGATTTCAATACACACATGTTTTATCTTTATAGAAGTTCTCCAGTTCTAAACTTATGTGACTCTGGCACACACTCATATCATACACAGTTAATTTTCTCAGATATTACCATGCATAGTATGTATACACACACACACACAGAGAATATATATATATACACATACAGCAAGCTATTTATGCTAGAAGTCATTTCACTTGAAAGGTAAGGTGGCCGTAAAGATGTTCAAGACATATGGTCTAAAAATCTTGTTTTGTTTTTCCTTTTCTCCTATTTCTTCATCAAGTGAGGAAGAGGAGGGCTGATTGTGGAGAAAGGATCATCAGTAATTCTAGAGGAAAAACGAAGTGACTTATTAAGATGCCAAGCTCATAAGCAGAGACAGGGACTTGAGAAAAATGAACAAAGAGGCAAATTATACTTGAGATATTTTTCTTACGTTGCTCAAAGTGGTTTCCATCTTACAGAAGTATGATTTTTTTAGATAAAGTTATTATAGAAAGGAGGGATTCCCTGGTAGGTCAGTTGGTAAAGAATCCACCTGCAACGTAGCAGACCCCGGTTCAATTTCTGGGTCGGGAAGATTTGCTGAAGAAGGGATAGACTACCCACTCCAGTATTCTTGCGTTTCCCTTGTGATTCAACTGGTAAAGAACCTGCCTGCAATGCGGGAGACCTGGGTTGGGTCTCTGGGTTGGGAAGATCCCCTGGAGAAGGGAACAGCTACCTACTCCAGTATTCTGGCCAGGAGAATTCTAAGGACTGTATAGTCCATGGGGTCACAAGGAGTCGGACGTGACTGAGTGACTTTCACTTTCACTTTTTTCCTTGTAGAAAGGAAAAGATGTACTTTGGTTTTTTTACTGGCCTCCCGCTGGACAAGACTGGAAGGAGCATTTCTCTAGTTCCTGCATTACTCTGACAAGCAAGACACCAAACGACGGAACACAAACAATGCAATGAGTGCTTAGGTGTTTCGTGTCCGACTCTTTTGGAACTCCGTGGGCTGTAGTCCGCCAGGCTGCTCTGTTTAGTATCAGAGGCCAAATAAATGGTTTCTGGAAGATTCCTGGCATGGCAGAACTGGGTCCTTCACCAAATGTTCTGCCAGTTATGGTGGTCAAGGGCCCTCATGCTTGGGAACAACTCCCCACCCTGTGCTGGCGAGTCCCAGCTTAGACAGAGGGAGATGATGCTACTGGACTGGATGCACAGCTGAGGAGGATCATGGGGCTGAGGAAGGAGCATGTTGAAGGGCCACACCTACCATGCGCCCTTACTCAGAATGTTGCCCTGGCCAATGAGTATCAGAATAAGTTTCGGATTTAAATCACTTTTCTTTAGGAATGAGGATGAACTTCCAGGTACTAAAAAACAAAAGACAAACGCTAAAGGAGAAAAACCAGAACAAAAAAGCCCAAAACAAAACAATAAAACATAAATTAGAGAACAAACAAAATCCAACGCTAGTCCTACACTTTCCCCAGCACGCACACATGCAGACGCCCCATCCGTCACTAAGACAGACGGTGTGGGCTTCTGCAGCGTCTCTCGTGTTGTCCTTCCCTCTTATTTCAGATGGCCGTTTCCCTCGTCCAGGCACTGGTGCTGTTTGCTGGGCACCACTTTTATGTATCTTCTGAACTCATCTCCCTGTCTCCACAATGCTTACAAGACAAACAAACAAACGTGTGTCTCTCTCAGGACCCCTGGTTTCTTGGAATTCAGCCTGATCTCACTGGGGCAGATGTATGCACGGCCTCCGTAACCTGGCTCTCCCGTTTCTGTCTTCCTCATTTGCACGCTATCATGCCTTCTGCACCCCAAACTAAGATAATCGTCAGTCCATGGTCCTGCTCTCACCTTGTCTGCCTCCGTGTATTTGCTCTGGCTGGTCCCTCTGGCTGAAGTGTTTCCCTATCTTTATCTATCAGAGTCCTATACTTTCTCTAAGTTCAAGTTCAAATACTATCTCCTCCATGAAATTAAAAAAAAAAAACAACACAAAAAACTTTATTTTTGGCTGCGCGGGCTTTTTGCTGCTGTGCATAGACTTTCTCTAGGTGCGGCGAGCTAGGGCTAGTCTCTAGTTTCAGAGCTTGAGCATCTCCTTATGGAGGCTTCTCTTGCTGGGGAGCACGGGCTCTAGGGCTCTCAGGCTTCAGTAGTTGTGGCACACAGGCTTAGTCGCCCCAAGGCATGTAGGATCTTCCTGGACCAGGGATCGAACCTGTGTCTCTGCATTGGCAGATGGACTCTTAACCACTGGACCACCAGGGAAGTCCTGAAACATTTTTATATTGTCACCCAGAAGCTACTTCTCCTTTTTCTGTCTTCCTATGATGTGATTTATTTGTTATATTACTTAGAATATTGAAACTTAAAATCACTTGCACCTGTCTCATCTCCTTGCCTAGATGGCTACTATCTTGATTTTGGGAACTGTGTTTTACTCATTTTTCTATTTCTATTAATAAATGAATATTCAAATGAATTAATTCCCTCAGCCTGTTGGGTCTGCTTTACCCAAGAGGTAAAGCTTACCATGAAGAAGCTAAGGATCTTAGCTCTAGACAGGAGCCCAGGTCAACTCTGAAATGTGTCCAAATGCCCATATTTTTGCTTCAGTTAGGAATTTCCTGAACTTCCTTGCATGTTCCCAAAACTGGATGTTTGTTTCAGGGAGGAACAAATTTAGACACAGAGTCACTGGTCTCTTTCATTGGCTATCGTCTAATAAGTTTGGGTACTGTGCTTTGGTGATGCAGCATTTACATGCTGGTGATGCGCTGGCTTCCAGCATTTATAACCTGTAGCAGGCTGGGCATGTCCCTTACACTTCCTGAGCCTCTGTTTCCAGTGGGGTGAGAACAGTAACAAATCTTTCATTATGATTTGCCTTTGGGGCTTAAATAAGAGAATGGCCTACTCCTGGTCTGGATCTGTTCCTCTTCTGCACCTGATTTCACTCATTCATCAAATATTACTAAGTATTGATACCAGCCATGCAACCAGCTCTAGTCTAGGTACTTGGCATACATCAGTGATCAATTTAAGATTCCTGCTTTGTGCAGTTTCATTCCAGCACACGCTACTTTGTACTTCCTTCATTCGTCTGTGTGATTCTCTGCTAGCTTGTGAGCTGCTTGGTTTTATGTCTCTGCAGCCTTGCGCCATGCCATGCTTAGCATGTATGACACGCTCAATAAACATTTGTGGAATGTGGGAGTGCTTCTTAGATTACTAAGTGTTGGAGTCTTGTGTGACTCCCCAACCTCTACTCCTAGTTGGAGTTGCTTTACTCTAGGTATTTCCATTTTTGTGTGAATAGACCCTTACTTGTACTTGTCTTGTTTCCTACATTCTCATTTCCTAACCCAATGCCTAGAGCAGAGCAGGTGCTGTGTTTATTAAGGAAACACATGACTATTTGTATTAGTACTTCTGCCCCTGGGGTCATGGTAGAACTTGTATGTTCTCTGATCTGGCAGAGGAAATTAACTAGTTTTGCTTGTTTAATTAGAGAGAAGACTGTTGTTTTCTTATCATTCCTGGATTAATTTTCTGACCCTTGCACTTCGTACTCCTTTATTCCAAAGCAAAATACAAAGAGAAGGAAAATAGAGATCTTTTTCTTTGTTTCAGCTCTCAATGATCTGTTACAATCAAGTGCTCTTGAGGCACCTTGATTATAGGCAAGCTCTATTTCCTTCTTACATCAATAAACACCTTATATTTATATGCACCTTGTTTTGCATATTCATTAAATTCTTGCTTTAGTAGGGTTTTATTTCATATCAGATTCCTGCTTTAAAGAAATCCATATTCCATTCCCAGAATATATATGCCAAAATGTAATTAAACATGAAAAGACAATCTACAGAATGGGAGAAAATATTTGCAAATCATATACATCCTTGTATCTAGAATGTATAAATAACTCTTACAACTCAATAATAAAACCCCAAGCAATCTAACTGAAAAATGGGCAGAGGCTTTGATAGACATTTCTCTAAAAAGATATACAAATGATCAGTAAGTGCATTAAAATATGCAAACAAAACCATAAGACAAATTTCACAAACACTAAGAGGTCTAAAATAAAGCAGAAAATAGCAAGTATTGACTAAGATGTGCAGAAATTGAAATCCTCATTCATTTCTGGTGGAATTGAAAAATGGTGCAGCCAATTTAAAAAAGTTTCTCAATGCCTCAAAATGTTTAAGATAGAGTTACAACAGTACCCAGCAATTCCACTCCTAAGTAAAACTCAAAATAGCTGAGAACAGGTATTCAAATAAAAATTTGTACATGAAGGTTCATAGGAACACTATTCACAATAGTCAAAAGGTAAAAACATCTAAATGTCCATCAACTGATGGACAGACAGCAAAACATGATATATCCATACAATGGAATATTATTTGGCCATAAAAGGAAAAAGAACTGAGTCATGCATTTTGAAACCATTAATACTAAGTGAAAGAAATCAGTTACAAAAGACTACATATTGTATCATATTACTTCATTTATATGAAGTATCTAGAAAAAGGTAAATCCTTAGAGATAGAAAGTAGATTAGTGCTTTCTAGAGCCTGAGAGAAGGCAATGGCACCCCACTCCAGTACTCTTGCCTGGAAAATCCCATGGATGGAGGAGCCTGGAAGGCTGCAGTCCATGGGGTTGCAAAGAGTCGGACACGACTGAGCGACTTCACTTTCACTTTTTAGTTTCATGCATTGGAGAAGGAAATGGCAACCCACTCCAGTGTTCTTGCCTGGAGAATCCCAGGGACGGGGGAGCCTGGTGGGCTGCCGTCTATGGGGTCGCACAGAATCGGACATGACTGAAGCGACTTAGCAGCAGCAGCAGAGCCTGAGAGAAGGGGAAATGGAGAGCAACTACTAACAGGTATGGCTTTTTCCTTTGTGGTGATACAAATATTTTAAAATTAGAAAGTATACAGATGATAGTAAAGCTCTGTGACTATACTGAACCCCACTGATTTTTACATTTTAAAATGATGAATTTTATGGTAATAAATTATATCTCAATAACTCTATTGAAGTGTAGTTAAAATATATAGCCGAGATTCTAAAGGGAAATTTAATTATATTTTTCAGAGCAGCACCAAGTTCTATTCAACGTCTGCCCTCACTGACTAAATAACTACAGTATACACGAATGGTGGATGAATGAACTAAGCAATAAACAAGAAGAAATTAAATCTTTCTAGCACCCAGATCAATAGAAACAGACCTTGAACTAACTAGTCTTAATCTTGGAAATCAAATGCATTATCTTAAGAACTCTAAAAAGCATTCTACAAAATAGGACAAAAAACCTCAGTCTGTTGTTACAAAACAGGACAAAAACCCTCAGTCTGTTGTTATAAAATAGGACAAAAAACCTCAGTCTGTTGTTCCTATCTTCTGATTTCAATAGGGAATGTAAGAAAATTAGAATGATTCAGCCCCAAGTTATTAGAGATCACATACTTAAATCTAACCAATACCTCTTTCTGTCCTATGAGAAAATTAGAAATAATTTATATCTACATCACTATTTCAATTTATATATAACCATGCTAAGTTATCACTCCAGTACTCTTGCCTGGAAAATCCCATGGATGGAGGAGTCTGGTAGGCTGCAGTCCATGGGGTCGCCAAGAGTCGGACACGACTGAGTGACTTCATTTTCACTTTTCAGTTTCATGCATTGGAGAAGGAAATGGCAACCCACTCCAGTGTTCTTGCCTGGAGAATCCCAGGGACGGGGGAGCCTGGTGGGCTGCCATCTATGGGGTCGCCCAGAGTCGGACATGACTGAAGCGACTTAGCAGCAGCGTGCTAAGTTATTAATCACCTAAAATCTAATTTTGGGAATGATAATTCTTAAGGCTCTCAAATATATATTTTGTGTGTTAATTTAGTGTTGGGACCGTAAGCCTATAAAAATATAATATACTATTTTAAGATAATTTATAACAAATATTTTGAACTTAAATAAACTTGCCCTGACATTTGTTTGGCACATATACTCAGAAAACTGTATGTATTCTGGAACTTTTTATTGATATTACTACTAATAGAACCAAACCAAAATTTACTGCTGCTTTAGGGAGGCCTGAGGGAAGTACTGGAAGTAACAACGATGAAGAGAGTACAATGTATGATATGATCTTTGAAGCCTTATAAAAAAGTGGGAAAGTGAAAGTTGCTCAGTCACGTCTGACTCTTTTCGACCCCATGGACTATACAGTCCATGGAAATCTCTAGGCCAAAATACTGGAGTGGGTAGCTGTTCCCTTCTCCAGGAACAACTCAGGAATCCCAACCCAGTTCCCAGCTTAGGGATTGAACCCAGGTCTCCCACATTGTAGACAGATTCTTTACCATCTGAGTTACCATGGAAGCCCAAAATAGTGGGAGAGATAATCAATAAACAAATAGCTACAAAAATGTGATTAATGTTGTAACAGAGGTGAGACCAAGGATCTCTAGGCAAATGATACCAATTCCAATATTAGGGGTTTTCTGACTTTTATTGATCTTATGTCTGTAAGATTTGATTCCTCTGTAAAAAATGGTGTTGAATTAATATCTACTGAACTGAAATTCAAAGGTAGGCTTGAGATATTAATATGAAATGGAAAATAAAATAACAATAATTTAAAATAATTAAATAAAAATAGAAAACA
Organism: Bison bison bison; assembly: GCF_000754665.1. Taxonomy (NCBI): domain Eukaryota; kingdom Metazoa; phylum Chordata; class Mammalia; order Artiodactyla; family Bovidae; genus Bison; species Bison bison. The sequence continues at coordinate 1,280,732 of NW_011494636.1, read as the reverse complement.
AAGGTGCCGCATGGTTTAAAAGATCATAGCTTAAGGAAAGAATTGTTAAAAAAGGTCAACCTATTTTGTAGCACTGGGCTTCCTCAGTGGCTCAGAGGTAAAGAATCCGCCTGCAATGCAGGAGTTGCAGGAGAAGAGGGTTCAATCCCTGGGTTGGGAAGATCCCTGGAGAAGGGTATGGCAACCCAGTCCAGTATTCTGCCTGGAGAATTCCATGTACAGAGAAGCCTGGTGGGCTACACAGTTCATAGCATCACAAAGAGTCAGACAGGACTGAAGTGACTTAGCACGAGGAATATAACAAAGCCCTTGCATTTTCATAGATTTTACTAAAGGCCTGGGCCCTCTCTCTGAAGTAGATGTGTTAACTTTGGGATAAACAAAGGAGGACTCCCCCAATTTTTTAAGGGTCAGAATTTAAATTTATGCAACAACCATATTCATTCATCTCTAAGATTCAAACTGTAAATTCAAAATCCAGCAATTATCTGAAATACTTTTATAACTCACCTGTTTCTTGCTGCTTCCAGCTGTTCTGCTAGACCCTTGGGGTGTCATGTTACCATTAATGTTGCCATTAATCTGGATTAAGGGTTCCTTGGAAAATTTCCTATTGCAACTAATCTACAAATTGAGAATAATATCTGATTTTCTTGTTTTACAGGGTTGTCTAACGAGGAAACAAACTTGAATATATGCAAAAAATTTATTACTAAAATGCCTTAGATGATATGCTATATGCTGCTGCATTGTTTGACCTGTACGCATACCAAAAAAGGGAGCTTTTTAGTTCTACTTAATGGAAATCTTCCATAGTCTATCATTTTATGTTATTCACACTTACATGAATTTATTTAAGACAAGCAACTTCAATTTTCTATCGCAACACTTCTAAATTTTCAGAAAGTGCTTTCATTTTAATGGGGAAAAGAGCTACTATTTCCTCTTCTATGAAAATCTTTTCAGTGACATAAAAGTTGTTGGCAACTTGTAAGACAGTGGAGAAACAGCCATATTAATTTGGGAGAATGGTACCGAGAAGTTTACCTGAGCAACAGGATCAATTCAGAAGCCTGATTCAAATCAAAATTCTAAGGTTTCACCCAGGTCCAGTGGATCAGATCCTGGTGAGGGTGGGGGAACTATAAGTTTGTACTTTTTACTTACTTATAAAAAAAAAAAAAACCCCAAAACTAAGATCATGGCATCTAGTCCCATCACTTCATGGCAAATAGAAGGGGAAAAAAATGGAAACAGTGATGGATTTTCTTTTCTTGGGCTCCAAAATCACTGTGGATGGTGACTGCAGCCATGAAATTAAAAGATGCTTGCTCCTTGGAAGAAAAGCTATGACAAATTTAGACAGCATATTAAATGCAGAGTCAGCACTTTGCCACAGAGGTCCATATAGTCAAAGCTATGTTTTTTCCCAATAGTCATGTATGGATATGAGAGTTGGACCTTAAAGAGTCAAAGAATTGATGCTTTTGAATTGTGATGCTAGACAAGACTCTTGAAAGTCCCTTGGACTGCAGGGAGGTCAAACCAGTCAGTCCTAAAGGAAATCAACCTTGAATATTCATTGGAAGGACTCATGCTGAATCTGAAGCCAATGCTTTGGCTACTGGATGAGAAGAGCCAACTCATTGGAAAAGACCCTGATGCTGGGAAAAACTGAAGGCAAAAGGAGAAGGGGGCGACAGAGTATGAGATGGTTAGATAGCATCACCAACTCAATGGACACGAATGTGAACAAACTCCAGGAGATGGTAAAGGACAGAAGGGCCTGGTGTGCTGCAGTCCATGGGGTCACAAAGAGACAGACACAACAGCAGCTGAATAACAATAATACAACTTATTTATTTATTTTTAGTTTTTGGTTGTGCTGGGTCTTCATTGCTGCTCAGGCTTTCTCTAGTTGCAGAGAGCAGAGGCTACTCTTCCTTGCAGTGTGCAGGATTCTCATTGCAGTGGCCTCTCTTATTGCGAAGCACAGGTACTAGGGCATTCGGGCTTCAGTAGTTGTGGCTCCCAGGCTCTAGAGCACAGGCTTAGTTGCTCCGTGACATGTGGAATCTTCCCAGACAAGAGACTGAACCTGTGTTCCTCTATGCCACCAGGAAAGTCCCTTAAGTTTGCATTTCAATCAGGTTCCCTGTCTGGTTCTTAGATGCTTTAAAGTTTGAAGACCAGGACTGCAGGCTCAGATATTTACATTGCCCACTCTCAGCAATACTGTTTGGGATAGCTATGGTGTGTGGGCATCCAAGTGGTGGCTTCCAAGTGTAGTCAGAGGCCTGGAAACTGTGCCCTGACCTTTTGGAAGGGCCTCTTGCCCTCTATCCCCAATCAAATACAGTAGCTCTGCTTTTGTCTGTTTTACACAGCAGGGTTTCCTCAGAGGGTTATATTGCTAAAATCGAGTCTGAAAATCATTGGTGAAAGGCACTGAAATTAGCATCTGGTGTCAGAAGACCTGGGTGCTTGCGTTTCTCTTGGCACCTGCCATCTGATGGTCTTTGTGCTAGTTGATAAACTTCACTATCTTCATTTGAAACACAGTCATAATCTTGGGTCTACCTAACGGGTGATGGTGGGGATCCAACCAGATAACACAAAGTATCTGAAACTAGGAATGACTATTAACAGGTATTGTTATTGTAACTAGGGACAGAATGTGCTTGAGTATAAGAATGGATATATTTTAACTCTTCCAGGGATATGTCAGGATAGACTGGTCGTATTCATTTTTGCCCAACATAAGATTGCACTGAAACATTACAACTTAATAAAGGGCTTTTGGAGGAAGGAGGGGAGGAGGAGGAGAAAAAAAGAGCAAAACTCACCGACACAAATGCTTGAGATTTGGTTTCGTTCAACTGAAGCTGCAATTTCTTTTCATTGTCATAGACTCCATAAAGTCTCTTGGACCAGGTCTGAGGTACTCTGCTCTTGAATTTTAATGAACTATATAAAGCGAATATCCTTTGTAAATCTAGGACCAGGCAGCTGCAGTTGTAGAAGATGACACCGAGTTCTTTCATCTGTGAAATTAAAATCGAGAGCATCAATGCCATGTACATGTGATGGTGTTATTCTCAGACAAAAAAATGCACAAGAATGCAGAAATAGTGATTTTTTTTCTTGCAGTTGCTATACTATAACAACTATGCACACACACACGCACACACACACATATATATGTATATATACTGCGTCTGTAAGTACGTAGATAGAGTCATATTATGGTATACATAAATGATGTGTCATTAAAATGCTTAGATATTTGAGAAGTTTTGCCTGTTTTTGCATTTGAGTTCTTTTTAAAAAAGATACATTTATTTTTTTTTTTTGGCTGTGCTGAATCTTCATTGCTGCACGTGGGCTTTCCTTAGTTGCACTGAGCAGGGCTTACTCTTTGTTACTGCGATCAGGCTTCCCATGGCAGTAGCTTCTCTTGTTGCAGAGCACAGACTCTAAGGCATGCCGGCTTCAGTAGATGCAGCTCGCAGGCTCTAGGCACAGGCTCAGTAGTTGTGGAGCACAGGTTTAGTTGCTCTGAAGCATGTGGGATCTTCCTGGACCAGGGATTGAACTGGTGTCTCTTGCATTGCAAGGTGGATTTGGACTCTTATGGATAATTTTTCCATATTCATCAACACGTTTTAAATAAGCTCTTCCAATTCTTTTCTTCAATATTAAATTTTTTGGTATGAATCCTTAGATAATGCAGCAATATAAAGATTGGCTTTCAGTTGCAGCACAACAAAATGGTTTAGATCATGGATTCTGGAGTCAGACTGCCTGGAATTAGGTTCCAGCCCAACAACTTTCTGACTGTATGACTTTGGACAAGATACTTAATCTCTCACCATAATTTTCTTCTTACATAAAAAGTAGATAATATTATTTATTTCATACAATTGCTATGATACATAACATAGTTAATATGTTTTTATGGGCTTAGAATAGTACCTATCACATGGTAACCACTT
>NW_011494636.1:1259908-1276637 GCF_000754665.1 Bison bison bison | reverse complement strand
TTCTTCTTCTTAAGACTACACAAGCCTCAAGAGTAAGAGGGGCTACCCTGGTAGCCTCAGTTGGTAAAGAATCCACCTGCAAGGCAGGAGACCCTGGTTTGATTCCTGGGTTGGGGAGATCTGCTGGAGAAGGGATAGGCTACCCACTCCAGTATTCTTGGGTTTCCCATGTGGCTCAGCTGGTAAAGAATCCGCCTGCAATGCAGGAGACCTGATTCGATCCCTGAGTTGGGAAGATCCCCTGGAGAACGGAACAGCTACCTACTCCAGTATTCTGGCCTGGAGAATTCCATGGACTGTACAGTCCATGGGGTCAACAAAGAGTCAGACACGATTGAGTGACTTTCACCTTCAAGAGTAAGAGACCAATAGGATCTTGCAACAAAGAAATCATAGTGTGATGCATCTACAAGCCAATGTGCCAAAGATTGCTATTGACTGTCTAGATGCAGGGCTTCCCAGGTAGTACAGAGGTAAAGAATTCTCCTGCCAGTGCAGGAGATGCAGGTTCGATCCCTGGGCCGGGAAGATCCTCTGGAGGATGAAATGGCAACCCACCCCAGTATGCTTGCCTGGGACGGAGGAGCCTGGTGGGCTACCGTCCATAGAGTCGCAGGCAGTTGGACACAACTAAGCAACTGAGCATGCATGGACGTCCAGAAAAGACCTCTCTGTAATCCTGTGTGAACACTCACAAAACGTGAGCATTGTCCAAGCACAGAAATGACCGAAGAGCCCCATCCTAGTTGATATAGGTGATAGTTGCTTCTTTACCAATCACAATTTCAACCTTAATTCATCCCCCTCTATAACTGATGGCTTATTAAAACACCTAATCACCAAGTTGTTCTATTTCCAATAGCATCCAATCCTGAGCTTCCTTATACCCTATTCCCTGCTTCCTTATACCCTCCCCTGCAAAACCTTGTCCAAGGCCCAAACCTCATAAGACTTATAGTCTTCCCTAAATTCATCTTCCTTACACCCTGCAAGTGGCCATAGTGTCACTCTATCTCCTTGAAACAAGCAAATTGCTCATCTCCAGCATGCAGGCTGGTTTTTGGCTTGAGGGCAATGACACCCCCTTATCTCCAGAACATGCACATCACAGGGTTATGAGCGCTGGAAGCAGACAAGTTACTGCAGTAAGCACAGTGCCCAGCACTCAATGTGTGTGGGCTGCTGCTCTATCCTAAGTCACACTGTGGAGGGAGTGCCGGATAGTCAACACGGTTCCATCTGAAACAGGAAGTGGCCCAGGAAGCAAAGCAGGAAGCTTTTAGGGGGAATGAATAAATGAATGAAGGCAATAATGGCTGTACATAAGGGTATGTTGGACACGACTTAGCGATGAGCATGCACAAAGGCATAAAGAAAGGCTGCACTTGAGGAAGAGGCTTCACCCTTAAAGCCTAAAGTCAAGGGGTGCTTCTGAAAATTTTCAGTGTTGCTGAAATCTGTTATGTACCTTATGTTGGAATGCATACTATCACACATTTCAATCTGGAAATCTAATGAAGTTATTCTTTAAAAGCTAATGTAAAATCTGGAAGCAAAAAATAAAAATGCTTATTTTAATGGTGTCATAATTATGAATGATGTTTGTCCCTTTAGGTATGATCAGCTAGAGAGAAGTGTATTTATAAACATTGTCAGCATTTATCATCCCCAGGGCTCCCCTTATGCACCATTTATCATCATCAACATGCAAGAGGTCACTGTCTCTCTGTGCACTCTACTTAGATTTCCTCTAGCAGCTAATATTTCCAGTGACTGCATGCTAAACAAAGATTAAGTGTTCCTTTCCCCCTGTTGTGTAAGCTGCTTTTTGTGAGCTTTTCTCTGCAATGTCTGACATCATTTTGCTGTGACTACATTACTGCTTCAGAATCCAAAGGCAATGAAACAAGCCAAGATTTGCCCTCTAGGGATATAAAGAGAACTTGACTTCTATCGTCCTCTCAATCTTAGAATGACTCAAACCCATTTCTAAATATATGTATTTGATTTAGGCTGGTATCAAGTGAAGATGGGGAAAAAAAGAAATTGGCTTTTGTTTTGGAGATCTTTCAGTCAGAGCCAAAATTCAGGACAGGTTTATGAACAGACATTTCTAAAATGCTGGCAGAGGGGAAAATAACAAAGATTAGGCTTCTGAAGAGCTTTTATGTCCAGATTATCAAAGGAACAAAAAGTTAAACCGAGAGATTCTTTGACTGATCAGTGGAGGTACTCTGATGGGCTGCCCTGACTTTTCAGTTCAATCACACAACTGATGGTTAATTGAATGGCCCAATTGTTTGAGTAAAACTACCTTGAAAAAGCTGGAGATTTATCAGCTAATGATTCTTTGGAAGACAGTTATTCTTAGGAGGAGACGGATTCTCTTTTTCACAAAGTAGGAATGTGTTAGTGATCAACCCATGGAGGTCAGAAAGGTTTAGGGCCTCAAACAACCTGGAACACCCTGCCAAAAATCTCTTCTAAGGGTAATGATTTTATTTACAACTTGAATTACATCAACGGTTCCCTTATGTCCCTTGCACTAGGATATTATGGGAGGCCCTGCTGAAGTGTTTTTTTCTTTCATTTTTTAGGATCCAATGAGTAAATTTTATTTGCAGTTTAACAATGTAAGCAACACAAAATTTAGTTCTACCATTCCAAATTTATTGGGGGTTTTCCCATAGGTTCTAATTATTTGTTTTTGTTTGCTTGTAAAAAAGATTCTTTTTCTGAAGTGTTTGAGTTTGAGACAATCCAGCAGATACTCACTGCTTAGGGAGAAATAACAGAAGTAATACTAGTTTACTATAGTGCTTACTATGCTTCAGACACTGTTCTAAACGTTCTACAAGTCTTCCTGTTGTTGTTGGTTAGTTGCTAAGTCGTATCTGACTCTTTTGTGACCCCATGGAATGTATAGCCTGCCAGGCTCCTCCGTCCATGGGATTTCCCAGGCAAGAACACTGGAGTGGGTTGCCATTTCCTTTTTCCGGGGATCTTCCCAACCCAGGGATCAAACATGAATCTCCTGCATTGCAGGCAGATTCTTTACTGCAGAGCCACCAGGGAACCCTTCACAAGTCTGCATTCATTTAAATTTCACAACAACTCATTGCACAGGTAAGAAAACTAAGGTTTGGAGAGATTAAGGGAAATGTCCAAACACACAGGTAGTGAGCAGGGAATCTGAAAGTTTCGTTTAATATTTCATTGTTGGGAAGAATTGCTCACAAAGAGGGACCAGAAGTTCCTTCAGGTGAGGGTTAAGTCCTACTGTTTATGAGCGTGTCCTCTTTTTTTTCTGCCTTGGAATTTCTACTTATATTCATAGTCTCCATTTCAAAGCAAAATAAGAATTAGGGGAAATATAATTATACCAGAAAATCTTCTTTTTCCTTTATTTTCTCAAAGTTAGTGGGAGGGAGTTATGAAGGGAAATGCAGTGAGAAAAAAAAAAAAAAGAAACTCTTCCTACTTAGGGGATGAGAGGCAGTATAAAGGGAGACAGGCTTGGTTTAGTGGATTTTATTGGTGACACAGAAGCCAAAGCAGGCAGCTGATGGATGCTCTTGTCAGCAGAATAAGGGGATGCATTAGCATCGTTCTTCGCTGTAACTCAGAATAATTAATCCAAGTGAGCTTAACCACAGCTCAATCTATCATTTATGGATGTCTGGCTTGTTGTTTTCATGATTTTATAAAAATGTGAACCGGTATTTCTTTAATTTTCTTGACAAAGACAAAAGAAGTTGCAACACTGAGCAACTCTCATGCATCCAGTTAGTGGTTGATTTATATTCTGAGTTACTGCAGGAAATTTAATTACTAGGAGCTCTAACTCGATTTTTGTTTCTGCCCTCAAGGTGAAATTTTTGTTACTGGGGATGGAAAATAAAGAATTGAATCTTAGCAGCTCAAGATAGCCTCCTGCTCAGAAATGTGCTCTTTGGCCCCTGCACTTCCACAGTGGGTGGTCCACACCACTTAACTTCCTGATGTCTTGTTTTCTTTGTTACCAAGTGGGAATACAAATGCTTGCCAGTAGGAACACAACTAATTGAAAAAAGGAGAATGTAAAAACCTTAGAGAACAGCTAGTTCAACCTTGTTTCAAAATTAAGGAAACTGAGATCCCTAAAGGGGAAGTGACTTGCAAGATCACAGAATAATGTCCTCTGACTTCAGTCCTGGCTCTCTCTCCCGACAACGCTGTGCAGATACCTCAGAATATTCCTTCATAGTGTGGATGAAGAATACTGTCTGCCACGTAAGGAAACCAAGGATGCTACTTTCCAAAGTACCACAATTCATTTGCCATCTTTGACTTTTGGCTATAAGGAACTCACACATCAATTCCTTGTCTGCAGTCATTCCAGACTGTTCACCCCAAGGAGTTTCTGCCTGGAGAAAAACAGGGTACTGGCCCTAGTTACGGTGCCTATCAAAGGAATCATTTCAATAAGACCGAATCATTTCAATCTTTCCACACATAGGAAAGCACCAACCTCATTAACTTGAGATGTTTGTTTTTTTTTTAGTTAGCATAAATTTTTTGATGTAAAACTACCTGGTTTGTTTTTGCAAAACTATATATCCTGGCTCCTCCCTTACATCTCAGAGCTATCTGAGAGCCTGCCTCCCAGGCTTGAGTCTTCAGTATGTCCATCTAATAAAACGTAATTCTCAACTTCTAGGGTGTGTATGTTTTGTCCCCTAATAGTAGGATGAATGAAGGGTTTTGCTTTTTCCTTTCCTTCCCTCCCATTTCTCCCTCCCTCCCTTCCTTCTTTCTGTCGATGCATCATCTTTTAAAAGAGTCTGAAAACTTTCCAAAGTACCACTATTCTTTTGGCATCTTTAACTTTTGTCTGTAAGGAATTCACACGTCAATTTCTTGGCTTTGTCTGGTCAAAGGAAAATCAATAGATAAAACAGTGACCAGAGAATGCTAATAATGGGAGGGATTTTAAAAGAATGGGGTTAAGAGTGGAATAGGAGGAAACAAATTGGAAACACATTTCAGTTATTCTTTGGAGTACTTTAACTTTATCCTGCTTCTTTAGAAGAGTTGAAAAATGATTCCAAAATGTTACCACAGCTCCTCCTATCATTCCTGTTTTCTCTCTTCTCTTCTCAGTGAGCAGTGAGGAAGCTGAGATCATGCACCTTTCAGTTCATTTTATTCGATCCCCTTTTCATATGTTGGGCCAGACCCAAGTGACTATATTTGCCTTTCAGGCTTGTACAGTAAACATCTGGCCACACATGTGTATCAGGATGTTAATTAACATCAATGTGAATTTCATCCATTACCTTCTTATTCATGCAAAGATGAAATATTTAAGGAAACTGTAGATGGAGAGAAACTCTTTTTTAAAAAAAAACAGAAACCCCACCAAATGTATAAATCTCATGCTACTCTTTTGCAACCAAGTCATATAATTGTGGGGAAAAGGGGCAAGTGGACAGTCTTTAGTGGGTTTCATTTTTATATTATAATCTAACAAACTCTTTTAGTACTCACAGTCTGCTTTAAGACCTTGAAGGATAGAAAAGCTCTGAAATTTTTCAAAACAAAAAAAGGATTCCCCTCTCATTCCAGAGAGATGTTTTTGCCTCCATTCTGCTCCCTTCCTCTTGATTCATTTCTTGGCAGCTCGGAGCACAGTTCTTCGGGTTCCTCCCATTAAGTAATTCCTTCATGGGCGGCACTGTGACACTTTACTAACACCAAAGTGGCAGAGCAACCAGGGTGGGAGGCTACCTAGCTTTTAAATGAAATGCTATACCTATATACTTAACCCCAGTGGTTCTCATCTCTTCTCTGTCTGTGGAGCTCTAGAAACATCTCAGAATGGTAAAAAGAGACTGTTCTGCCCTAGTCAGGGCCACCATTGGGCTGGCTGACAACCCTGAGTACAATGGCCAGCCAGTCAGGGTGATTATTGCGTTAGTGTGTAGAGCAAGGACTTGGGCTCGGATTCTGGTTCTCACAACCTTCTCCACTGTGACTCAGGGCAAGTTCCTTAACCTTTTGTGTCTGTAGCTCACCCATTCTTTAAGTGGGGATGTCAAGTGGGGATGATAATAATGCTCATAAGATTCCTGCAATGATTAAACAAACACACATAATCTGTTTAGGACAATGTCCCCCACATAAAATAACACAAGTGGGAGAACAGAACAACCTGATCAACCATGAATGTGCCCTGTGAGCATGTTAAAAAAACGTAGCAGAGCCATTGGGACTCCAAATACCAACAGCAGATAAAACTGGTCAGTAAGAGTGATCTGATGGAAACAAATGGAAGTTATGTCACTGAGTGCGAAAATAAATTAATAAATAGATAGGTAGATAAATAAATAAAAATTTAAAAGGTCAGATGTTTTGTTTTCCAAATTCAAATTTCTTATTTGGACCTAAAATGAAAGCTAAATTACTTAATTCTTTCCACATGTTTTTGGGTTACTAAGACACAGCTGTCATAAATAACTCAAAAGAAATAAATGTCTAAGGGCAATTATAGCAGAGAAAACAGTCTGGCAACCAAACATTACCAGAAAGGTGTGTTTGTCCCTTGTATAATATAAAATAATAAATTTCTCTGATCTTACAAGCAATGCAATTTTTATAAAATAGTGACTGCTTAGTCAGTTTACAGACTGGTATCCAGACTTTATAAATAATTCAGTTCAATCCAGTAATTAAAAACTGAGCATGTTTGATGTATAACTGTGTGCATGGGTGGGCTGGGGTGTGAAGGAGTGGTGGTAGTTAGGAGAGCACAAAAACAAGCTATAAATCAATGTAGAATCTGCAAACTGCTTAAGGGAAATATCACCTACATTTTGGAAGATTCGTATAGGAGGGAAAGAGGTTGCATTTATAAGGGATTTTTAACCTCTGGATCAAGAGAGAGTTCAGCAGGTGTGAAGCCTGCATATCTGCAGGTTTATAAGGAGAATTTTCATAGGTTTTGGCCAAATCCTCTGTGATTAAATAGCTAATAGCTTGAGCAGCAGATGACTGCCAAATTAGATGGATGTGAAATGGCCTCATGGGGGTAGAGAACTGGAAAAAGATCTTGAAAGATCTTGAAACAACAGTTTCAACAAGCAGAGTTGGGAGGACAAACCTGGAAGAATAGAGGGCGTGAACAAAGGCAGGGAGATAAGAAATGTCGGATTCATTTCGATATTTGGCAAAACCAATACAATATTGTAAAGTTTAAAAATAAAATAAAATTAAAAAACAAAAACAAAAAAAACTATGCAACCATGCCACTCCAACACAAAAGCTGCCATAGATAAAAAGAGTAAAATAATGGGGCATGACTGTAATCCAATAAAGCTTATTTGTGGGCAATAAAGCTTAAATTTCATTCAAAAAAAAAAAGAAAGAAATGTCAGGAGCATAAGCTTAGAGAGAATGAGTGGTGGGAGGGGAAGTTCTGGTAAGTGAAAGGCTGGTATATTACGGAGTGTGGGCCCATCACCCTTCATGTTAGAGGTCAGAAACCCATCTGCCTGGGCATCAGAACAAACGTGACGTAAATGCGTGTAAAGCCTTATGAATAGAGGAGATTGAAGCTGACGTAGGGAGTGTATGCCTTGCATGATGACATCAAATTTTATTTTTTAATATTTCTGGCTAGCCACAAAATATTAGCCTGCTGAGTTGGCCCTCTGGCCACCAGTTTGGGAATTGTACTTGGAATGTTAATGAAGTGAAGTGTCATTACCCAATTTGTCTGACACTGAATAGGTGGGAAAGAAACAAAGAAATAAGAAGCAGGGCCTGGAAGAGATGTTGAAGTCCCGAACCACAGAAATAGGAGGTCACGGTTGCAGGACCTGAGAGGACAGTTTATTAAATGTGTGGGGATAAGGAATGGAAAGAGACAGAGCTGACTCCTGGGTTTCTAAAGTGGGTGACTAGAATGAACAATAAACAGAGCAAATCTGACTGCAGACCTTGTGAGTTTGAAGTTCATTTGTGAAATTCAATTGGTGAAAAGAGTTAACATTTATTGAGGTCTTACTGCTTTATAAACTTCATTTTTATTAACTCCCTCAGTCTTCAGAACAACCAAGTCAGGTGAGCACTATTATCGTCTCCTTTAACACACAGGGGGCTGAGGCACAGAACGATTAAGGCCAAACACTTAGGAAGGAGTGTAATCAGAATCTGGGCACAATCAGCGCAGCCCCAGGATCCACACTCTAAACACGATGCTCTGGATGGTGGTTCAGTGGGTTGGTAACTCTGAATCTGAGCCGGTGGCATAAATGGGCGAACCAACATCACAGAAATGTGGATGCCGCTACAAGAGCAGATGATTATTGCAGGAAGAATAGGTGGGCTGTTCAGAATGGATTATGAGTGCCTTTGTCTTTTATACTGTCCCTTTCCAAGAGCAACGTTGACTGCTATGTTTGCAGTGCCTAGTACGTAACAGATTTTTGATAAGTATTTCTTAAATGAATGAATGGATGAATGAAATCACAGGGAACACCATTAATTAAGGAAGGAACTCAGTACTTAGGAACCCCTAACAGGAGACAACAAAGGACCAGTCAAAAAGGCAGGAGAGGAACCGAAAGAGTTCAGTGTCACAGGAGAAAAATTTTTGAAAAACTAAAAAACTGAGGGGGATTTCAAGAAGGAAGAAATGAACAAGGTCCGTGAGCAAAGAGGTGCACTGAAGCATTTCTTTTGTTGATGTTGGCAGTTAGAAAACCTTTCCCCTTAGACCTTTGCCCATTTCTTAAGTGTGTTTAGGAAAGTTTTCTGTTTCTCTGTCTTTCTTAAAGGAAGTTGGGCAGGAGATAGTTCAGCAGGGAGTGGATAGGAAGTAAAGAGTCTTCGATGAATTTCTCAGTGAAGCCAGGACTCAATTAGCATTCTCAGTGCTGCTTACTAAGCCCAGGAGTGGGCAACGAGGCTGGAAGTGTGTGTGAGAAAGGAACGAAATTGCTTCTCTTTTGTGCCTTGTTTCTCTTTCTTCACCGTTGTTTTTTTTAATTTCTTCCTGCCATTAAACATTTCTATTCACTCAGTTTTTAACAGTTCAATAGATTTCACTTTTTGATTCCAAATGACCTTTTTACTTGTAAATTAGAATTGACGTTAATAAAAAGGTAATACAACTAGTATATGCCTGAACATTTAAATGAAAGGGCAGAGTAATTTTTCTATTTTTGATACATTGTATTTATGCAAATACAGACAATATAGTAGTGAATAAATCCATTTCTTCATTATTTAAAAATCCTACTTTGATTTTTATAGGAGAAATGGCTTCAATTTCTTCTCAGATAATTTTAGACTTTTTTTTCTACAACATGCACTCAAATTTTTTTGGAATGCAGCAATTTTATAAGCATTAAGAGGAGCACAAGATTTTTTTCTCTAGTTATCTCTGTGATATAGAAAAATAGTGATCCTACATACGTATTAAAAGGCTCCTATGTTAAAATGACAGCTTGAAACATAGAACATAATTCATGGCTAAGAAACATACAGCATCATTTATACAAGCAGCTTATCAATATTCACTGAGGTGACTCCAGCTTAGCACATGTACAATAGAATGTTGAAAAACAGCCATGCTTTATCCTATTACTGGTTTTGTTTTCTCCATAGGAATCACGGATCTACAAGAAGTCTGTTCTAAAATCTTATGCTTGACTATCCAAAACAACCAGCCTACACTGCATTATTAAATATTTACTGATAGTTTTTGAAGACAATACTATTATGAAATCACAGATTTTAAAAAAATTTATTTTCCAGACTTCCCTGGTGGTACAGTGGATAAGAATCTGCCTACCAATACAAGAGACACAGGTTCAATCCCTGGCCAGAAAGATTCCACATGCCACAGAACAACTAAGCCCATGTGCTGCAACTACTGAACCCAACACATTAGAGCCTGTGCTCCACAACAAAAGAAGCCACTGCAATGAGAAACCCGTGGACCACAATGAAGAGTAGCTCCCACTTGCCACAGCTAGAGAAAACTTGCACGCAGCAAGGAAGACCCAGCACAGCCAATAAATAAATATTTTAAAAAGTAGTTTTCATTTTCATTAATGTACTGTGTACCTATAGTAAAATTCACCTCTTTAAGCATAGAGCTCTTTTTTAAAAATTCAAGTATAGTTGCTTTACAATGTTTTAATTTCTGCTATACAGCAAAGTGATTCAGTTAAATACACACACACACACACACACATATACATTCTAATATTTTTTCTATTATGGTTTATCACAAGACATTGAATATAGTTCCCTGTGCTATACAGTAGAACCTTGCTGTTTATGCATTCTATATATACTATTATAGTTTGCATCCGCTAATCCCAAACGCCCACTCCATCCCTCCCCCTCTCTCCCTTCCCCTTGGCAATAAGTCTGCTCTCTCTCTGTCCAAAAGTCTGTTTTCTGTTTTGCAGACAGGTTAATTTGTGCCATAGTTTAGATTCCACATATAAGTGATATCACATGATATTTTTCTTTCTCTTTCTGACTTACTTCACTTAGTATAAAATCTTTAGGTCCATCCATGTTTCTGTGCAGAGAAGGCACTGGCACCCCACTCCAATACTCTTGCCTGGAAAATCCCATGGACGGAGGAGTCTAGTAGGCTGCAGTCCATGGGGTCGCTAAGAGTCGTATCACTTTCCCTTTTCCCTTTCATGCATTGGAGAAGGAAATGGCAACCCACTCCAGTGTTATTGCCTGGAGAATCCCAGGCACGGAGGAGCCTGGTGGGCTGCCGTCTGTGGGGTCGCACAGAGTCGGACACGACTGAAGCGACTTAGCAGCATGTTTCCGCGAGTAGTATCATTTCATTCTGTTATGGCTGAGCAGTACTCCATTGTGTATACGTGGGCTTGTCTGGTGGCTCTTGTCTGGTAAAGAATCTGGCTGCAATGCAGAAGATGGGGGTTCGATCCCTGGATTGGGAAGATCCCCTGGAGAAGGGTGTGGCAACTCCTTCTAGTATTCTTGCCTGAAGAATTTCAAGGACAGAGGAGCCTGGCAGTCCATGGGGCCACAAAGAGTTGGACACAACTGAGCAACTAACGCTTCCATTTCCTTCCTCGTGTATGTATATGTACCACATCCTCTTTATCCATTCCTCTGTCAATGGACATTTAGGTTGTTTCCATGTCTTGGCTATTATGAATAGTGCAGCTCTGAACAGAGCGGTGAATACATCTTTTTGAATTATAGCTTTGTCCAGATATATGCTCAGGAGTAGGATTGCTGAATTCACTCTATTTTTAGGTTTTTGAGGAAGCTCCAAACTGTTTTCCATAGTGGCTGCAACCAACTTATATTCCCACCAACAGTGTGGGAGGATTCCCTTTTCTTCACATTCTCTTGAGCATTTGTTATTTGTAAACTTTATAAAGATGGCCATTGTGACCAGGGTGAGGTGGTACCTCATTGCCGGTTTGATTTGCATTTTCTAATAATTAGTGATAGTGAACATCTTTTCATGTGCCTGTTGGCCATCTGTATGTCTTCTTTGGACAAGTGTCTATTTAGGTTTTCTGCCTGGTTTTCTATTGAGTTGTTTGTTTTTTTGTTGTTGAATTGTATATTTTGGAAATTAATCCCTTGTCGGTTACATCATTTGTAAATATTTCCTCCCAGTCTGTAGTTGTCTTTTCATTTTGTTTATGGTTTCCCTTGCTGTACAAAAGCTTAAAAGTTTGATTAGGTCCCATTTGCTTATTTTTTTTTATTTTATTTCTATTGTCTTAGGAGACTGACCTACAAAAACATTGGTGTGATTTATAGCACATAGCTCTTAGAATTTTGATATACAGTCTGTAACCACCATCATGATCAGTGTATAGGACAGTATCATCACCCACAAAAGTTCCCCCTGGCCTCTTCGTAGTCACCCACGCTTCAAACCTCAGTCTTTAGCAACCACTGGGCCTGGTGTTTTCTTTATGTAAAGTATTTACTACATATTCAATTCCTTTAATAGATAAAGTATTATTAATGTTACCTTTTTCTTATTGATTGAGCTTTATAGTTGGTATTTTTTGAAGGAATTTATCCATTTCACCTAACTCATCAAAATTATGGCCATAGAATTGATTATAGCATTTTGTTATTATCTTTTTAATGTCTATGAAATCTGTAGTTATGTTCCCCTCTTGAATTCCTGATATTTATAGTTTATGTCATCTCTCTATTTTCCTTGGTTGGTTAAGCTAGATGTTTATCAATTTTGCTAATTTGTTCAAAGAACCAGTTTTTTATTTCATTCATTGGAAATCTTTTTTCTTAACAAGTATTTTGTGTTTTAAATTTCCCTTGAGTCACTGTTTTAGTTGCATCCACAAATTTTGATATATTGCATTTTCATTTTCGTTCAATTCAAAGTATTGTCCAATTTCCTTGTGATCTCCTCTTGATCTAGTCAATATATGGGATATTTTCCAGGTACTTTTTTTTTCAAATTGATTTTACTCTTTTCATAGATTTTACTGTGATATGAGAACATATTTTGTATAATTCTAACTTTTGAAAAGTTCAAGTTTTGTTTTACAGCTGATGATTTGAGATATCTTGGTAATTGTTCCATACACACTTGAAAATAATATCAATTCTACTGTTTTGGGATAAAATATTCTACAAATGTCAATTTGGACAAGTTGTTGATAGTGGTTTTCAAATTTTCCATATCCTTACTGATTTTCTCTGTACTTACTCTATCAATTACTGCAAATTGAATACAAAGTGAATGTTGAAGTCTTCATTTATAATTGTGGATTTGTTTATTTCTCTGACAATCTTGCAAGTGGTATATTTAGACCAATTATATTTAATGTAATTGATAATACTGTTGTATTAAAATATACCATCTTTGTAGCTCTTTTCTATTTTTGTGTTTAAAATTTTTTCTTCCTTCTTTGAATTAATTGAGTATCATTCAATATTCCATTTTTATCCCCAGCCTCTGATCTTATTATCTATGCATTGGTTCAAACAGTTTTAAGTAGGCTTAGAATTATTGCCCTACATTTAAATATATACTTTTATTTACTTACTTTTAAATAAGAGTTTTGATATTTATTGCCTAATTTGTCCCCTAAAAATTGTAGGGGTTATTAAACTACTTAAAAATTTAGTCAGCAAGATTTTATGGCATTTTATATGTAAGTACCTTGTAATAATATATTCTCAATTTATCCTTCCCATCTTTTGTGCTATTGTCATAAATTTTACTTTTACATATGGTAAAACACAAAGTACCTTGCTATTTTTCTTTATAGACATCAGCTATTTTTTAAAACAATTAAAGTGAGGAAAATTTATATATGTATATTTTTTTTCTAGTGTTCATTTCTTGGTATAAATTCCAATTGCTTTGATTATACTTCTTCCTGAAGAACTTCTTTTAACACTTCTTGTTCAGTTCTGATGGTAAGGACTTTTCTCAATTTTGTTTGTCAGAGAAAGTCTTTATTTCTTCTTCATTACTGCTTTCTAATTTTGAAAGACATTTTCACTAATTATAAAATTCTGGATTGACAGATTTTCCCCCCAGCATTTAAAAAATGTTACTTCGTTGTTTTCTGGTTTGCATAGCAATTGACAAGAAGTCTTCTTTAATTCCTGTTGCTGTTCCTATATGTAATATATCTTTTCTATTTTCTCTTTGTCTTTGAATCTTTATTATTCAGCAGTTTGAATATATTATGCCTAGTTTCTATTTGATTTTTAAAAGCAAGTTTCCTTATTAACTACTTGAAACCTCTCATTTAAAAAATTTAGAGGTCAAGACGTACAGAGATCATATCCCTAATTCAACAGTTATTGAGTTGTTCAGCATAGCATTGATGAAATAGGTACATGTTACAAAAAAAGAAAATCAGCAGTAATCTAAATGGCCACTAGGATATTGGTTAAATAAATTACAAATATTTATATATGTGAATATACTTTGATTATTTCATGGTATTGTAGATATGTACTTCGATACTAGACAATGTTCATTTCATGGTTAAAGTAAAAACAACATACTACAAAATACTGTAAATAGTATGATTGCTTTTCATTGTAATAAAAAAAGTAAACTGCAAATATGGGGGCTTATGGTTTTATTTTATCAGTATTTTTATTAATATTTTAAATTTGGTATAATAACATTTGTTGTATTTTCAATGAGAGAATAGTTAAATATATATTTTTGTGCATTTTAGATATGTACTATTTGCAACCAAATTAAAATATTAATACATGTACCTGTGGACATAGATTGGTGGGAACAGAAAATACTAGTATTAAAGTGGTTAGATTTTGGATGTATTTTTCCCTTTGGTGGTTTCCTATATATAATAATGAACATTATTTTGGGGTAATAGACACTGGGCATATTTACGATGTCTTCCATAAGGTTTACCCAGAGGTCTCGAGGTAGGTGAAATGAGATGATCACACGTACTGCAGATAGAGTTAATGCACATACAATCAGCGTAGTTGACTCTTAGGAAGAGTTCACCCTCTGGTTATCCTTCCCCTTTGTTGTCTTTTCTCACTTTAGTGATGAGGGTCTCTTCTAGAAGCAATATACATAAAAGAAGAAGTTATACATGTCTATCAAGGGCTGTTAGAAATATACTTGGAGCCTTGATGATTTCTCCAAAAGACGAACACTGAGGTGCAACCACATGCAGAAATCAGAGCTGTCATGCAAAGAAGGAAGAGACCTTCCTCCTCTGGTTCATGCCTTGGGTCCTCGCTGGCTGAACATCTCAGGACAACATACATAGCAGCTCAACCCTGGCCATGGAACAAACACTGTCATCTTCTGCATGTTTCAAGTATTTGGTATAATTAAAAAATACATATAAAACGAATTTCCACAAAGAGAAAGACAACATTTATTTTACTAACAAGTTGAGATTGGAAGTTAAATTCTTCTCTGAATCTAACACAAAATTACATTTCAAATTAAAATTTCCAAAGACTGACATCACTGAATGGAAAAGCAGGGAACACAGGCACAGGAACCTTTGTTTTTCACTCCATAGGAAGGAGCATTTCTTTCTCCTCTGAATAAACTGAATGCTTTTTGCTGAGTATTGTCGCTACTAAAGTGCTTTTTCATTGTTACACTCTATCAATCATTTTCCTTAGCAGGGCACTAATTTATTAGTTGAAAGCTGCTTTGCAATGATTGCAACCACTACCTTGGAAGCAGGTCAATACGATTGCTGTCGCTTTGAAACTGAGAAAGCTAAAATGCAAAGAAAATTGTCTAGCCCTGAGGCCCAGGAATCCAGTCTGTGTTTATTTCTCTGGCTTAGGTATTTCTTTTTTTCAGTCCTATGACACCACCTTAATGGCAGAAAGTGAAAAGGAACTAAAGAGCCTCTTGATGAGGGTGAAAGAGGAGAGCGAAAAACGTGGCTTAAAACTCATCATTCAAAAAATGAAGATCATGGAAAATAGACAGGGAAAAAATGGAAACAGTGGGGAAATGGGGAAAATTTTATTTTCTTGGGCTCCAAAATCACTGTGGATGGTGACTGCAGCCATGAAATTAAAAGACGCTTGCTCCTTGGAAGAAAAACTGTGACCAATCTAGATAGCGTATTAAAAAAGTAGAGACATCACTTTGCTGACAAACGTCCGTATAGTCAAAGCTATAGTTTTTCCAGTAGCCATGTATGGATGTGACAGTTGGACCATAAAGTAGGCTTTGCGCCAAAGAATTGATGCTTTCAAACTGTGATGCTGGAGAAGACATGAGCGTTTCTTAGACAGCAAAGAGATCAAACCAGTCAATCCTAAAGGAAATCAAGCCTGAAAATTCATTGGAAAGTCTGATGCTAAAGCCAAAGCTCCAATACTCTGGCCATCTGATGTGAAGAGCCAACTCACTGGAAAAGACTCTGATGCTGGGAAAGATTGAAGGCAGGAGGAGAAGACGACAAGAGAGGATGAGATGGCTGGATGACATCATCACTCAGTGGACATGGGTTTGAGCAAACTCTAAGAGATAATGGTCAGAGAAGCCTGGAGTGCTGCAGTCCATTGGGTCACAGAGTCAGAAATGACTGAGTGAATAACAATAGGCAACTTTAAAGTATTAAAAAACTGCCCAAGGATGAGGGTCCAGCAATTAATTATACAGAATGTTACTGTTTGTTTATTTGAATATTTAATTTATTTAATTAATTTTTGATTATGCTATGTCTTTGTTGTTGCATAAGAGCTTTCTCCGGTTGCAGTGAATGGGCTTTTCATTGTGGTGGCTTCTCTTGCTGCTGAGCAAAGGTTCTTGCTGTATGGGCTTCAGAAGTTGTGGTGCGGGGGCTCAGTTGCTCTGTGGCATATGGAATCCTCCCGGACCAGGAATTGAAACTGTGTCCCCTGCATTGGCAGGGGGACTCCCATCCACTGTACTACCAGGGAAGTCCCATTTAAATATTTCTAACAACATTTAGTTCTTTCTCTTTTGGGATCAAGATTGTGGCACCAAAAAGCTACAAGGAGCTTTGCTCTGGCTCACTTAAAATAATGAACGTTTCAAAACAGTTTTCTGCTAACTGAGGAAGAATAAACAATTTAAGTCATACTGGAATCATAAAGCATACGCATTATTTTTAGGTTAGAAATAATTGAGAGGAAAGAGGAGATGGTAAGTATATGTGAAAGCTGCTATTAACCCTTCCCCCCCCACCCC
>NW_011494636.1:1256639-1259808 GCF_000754665.1 Bison bison bison | reverse complement strand
TGGGTCGGGAAGATCCCCTGGAGAAGGCAATGGCAATCCACTCCAGTATTTGTGTCTGGAGAATCCCATGGACAGAGGAGCCTGGTGGGCTATTGTCCATGGACTGGCAAAGAGTTGAACACGGCTGAATGACTAACACTTTCACTTCACCACTCAGCAAGGGGAGGAAAGGAAGAAAAAGGTGAAAGAAGATGAGGTTTAAGAAAAGGCTGAGGAAAGAAGAAGAAAAGATGAGGAAAGAATAGGAAGAACAGGGAAATTAGAACAGCAAAGGACATTCTCTTCATCTGAAAAAAAGAAATAATATCCTTTATTTGTTTTGGGGGGACTCTAAAGAAAACTGTAATGGAATATAGCCAGTAAAGAATCTGCCTGCAATGTGGGAGACTGGGTTTGATCCCTGGAGAGGTGAATGATAACACACTCCAGTATTCTTGCTTGGAGGATTCCATGGACAGAGGAGTCTGGCAGGCTACAGTCCTGCCAGACTGTAGATTGCAAAGAGTTGGACACAACTGAGCAACTACTGAGAGACAGGCACACATTCCAGATGTGACTAAATCTCCAAGTGTCTATAGGTAATTTCATCATTTAACTCATGAATGCTGGCAATGTTTGAGGGTTTTTAGAGGGTCAATTTAGAAGACCATACACATGAAAGGGATAAGTAATTGTCTGCAAGAGTCATTATCTTTTAGAAAAAAGAGGTATTTTGACAAAGGAGGTAAAACCTATTCATTGGTCATGGGCCTGAAAAACAGCTAGAAAAAAAAATCATGCATGATTATTATAATTATTATAATTATACATGATTATTCAAAGTACAGAAAAATCATCAGTTCTTGGAAATCAAATTCTCTCAACCCCACTGATATCAAAAAATCCAAGTGAATGTTGGGGAGAAAGTGAAAAAAATCTACAGGCAAGTGAAACTGTATATACCCCTGGAAAGTGAAAGTGAAGTCGCTCAGTCGTGTCTGACTCTTTGCGACCCCATGGACTGTAGCCCACCAGGCTCCTCTGTCCATGGAATTCTCCAGGCAAGAATACTGGAGTGGGTTGCCATTTCCTTCTCCAGGGGATCTTCCCGACGCAGGGATCGAACCCAGGTTTCCTGCATTGCAGGCAGACACTTTACCCTCTGAGCCACCAGGGAAGCCCATAAAGTCTCTTTCAAATGTATCCAGTGTATTACCAAATATTCTAGAAATTTTAAAATGCTCTCCAACATTGTTTTTAAGGCACATCTACATCACAGATTCATTGATGTCTTACAAACACTGAGCCATATTAGTTATCAGTATGTGGATATTTCACCTGCAAACAGAATTCGGGCAAGAGAAATAGAGCAGAAGAACAGAAAGGAAGTTTTCAAAATGGCTATCTTAAGAACCCAAATTCAATTTATTTGTCTGTTTTTATATGCAGAAGCAAATCAAGCATTCGGTGAGTTAATATATCTATTTGACAGCTATGACAGGCTTATGATATGTGTGATAAAAAGGTACCACCCATCTCTATATTACTTGAGGTTTTCATTTTCAAAGCTTCATTACTTTTGGTAAGCCTTGCTTAAGTTATCTCACTTGAGCTCCAATTTCTTCTGCAATCTATTTTATATAGCTGCTAGTGCTTCTATACTTGGTTGATACATCATTAATTTACAAGTATTTATATGTTTATTTGTAAATCTTTGAAGACACTTTTCTTTTATGGACTTTATGCTCGGTCTAAAATTCAAATTCTGTCTATATCCTTCCACAGATCAAATGTTTGATTTTTTCTTATCTGCCAGTATGTACCCAGCCTCAAGAGAAAACTTACCAGCCTACAAAGAGCTTTTCCCTAAGGAGGAGGAAAACCTATAGGGGAGCATATACTAGAGGTGAGAGGTCTTTCTCAGTTGAAATAGCTTCCCCCTCCTCCTCTTCTCATTCTTCTCTTTACTTATATTTCTTTCACAGAAGCAAAATGTTCATCTTTTAGAGGGAACAAGAATAGGCCTTGATGTTTTACTGAATGGGTTTCTCTGGTGGCACGGAGGTGAAGAATCCACCGGCCTGTGCAGGTGACACAGGTTTGATGCCTGGGTCAGGAAGATCCCCTGGAGAAGGAAATGATAACCCACTCCAGTATTCTTGCCTGGGAAATCCCATGGACAGAGGAGCCTGGTGGGCTATAGTCCATGGGGTCACAAAGGAGTCGGATACAACTTAGTAATTAAATATCAAACATACATATATATATACACACAATACATATACGTGTATGTCGGACATGACTGAGTGACTGAACAACAACAATAATTTTACTTAAACAAGAAAAACAAGTGATTGCAGTCTGAACAGTGTTTACCACACGCAGCAATCTTTCTCTGATAGGTTGCTTGCACTACCTTGAGGTTTTAATGTCCTTTTGCAAGATGGTGTCTTCTCCAGTACAAGTTATAACTTTTATTTATGGAAAATGAAATCCTTTTCCATCCTTAGTCTAATACATAGGCTGTGCATGACCTTAAAGAAAATAAATGCCTGCCAGCAACCAGCTGGAAGTGAAATATAGACTATGGAAAAAAAAAGCACTTTTCAAATCTTTACAACAGTAAACACTTGGAAGCCAACAAGAACCCCTGAGAACCTTTCCTGAGTGATGTGTGTAATTAAGGATAAGATGAAAGCTGATGCTGTTCTAAAATACACATATGCCCATTCACCCATGTGCACATACTCCTGCACACAGGTCCTGGTAGCCACTGAATCCCATCAGGCTTTTCCCTTTGGCACAAAGGCAACATTAATTTCCCAAGCCCCCACAACTTGCAAGATCTACTGAAAATGGATGGCATGTCAGGTGAGACACTGATTTTATTCAGCAAGTGATCTTCCACCTCTTCGGTTATTAAAGGTTTCTTGAAATCCTTCCCTATTTTCTTTTCTAATGGAGAGAGAAAATTTAATAAGTTTTCCTAAAAAAACTGACTAAATTTTACTTGAAGTTATTGACTAAATAGGTGTTGGGTAATAACAATCATTCAGGAAGGAAGCCACCTTGGGGAAAAAGGAAGAATTCACCCTTCTTGATGATTAATAGACTGCTGCTGCTGCTAAGTCGCTTCAGTCATGTCCGACTCTGTGCGACCCCAGAGACGGCAGCCCACCAGGCTCCCCCG
>NW_011494636.1:1255044-1256494 GCF_000754665.1 Bison bison bison | reverse complement strand
TTCTCCAATGCATGAAAGTGGAAAAGTGAAAGGGAAGTCACTCAGTCATGTCTGACTCTTGGCGACCCCATGGACTGCAGCCTACCAGGCTCCTCCATCCATGGGATTTTCCAGGCAAGAGTACTGGAGTGGGGTGCCATTGCCTTCTCCGGATTAATAGACTAATGATGTATTTTATGGGCTCTTGTGGCCCGTGTCATGATATGCTTCCATGTCTTGTTGAATTGTTAGTTGTACATAAAACTCTATTATTGATAAAATAAAGGAACCAAAGACTGAAACATATTTTGCCTTAAGACAAATGAATTAAGAGTGAATCTGAGGTTACCTTTATTGTAAAGTCACTGTCACTCGCTTGCTTTCTGGCAGCCTTTCTGGAGTGGCATGCAAAAGGAGGTGGCCTTACAGTTGTTGGCTTGAGTAGGCCCTGGATCACAGTGGTGACAATAGCTGTAGCACTCTCAGGGCAACAGTAACAGCTAACATCAATGCAACCTTCAATGATGCTGATAAAGCTCTGTTACCTTGTAAAACCTCACAATATTCAGTTTTTTAATCACCATTTTACAGATGATGAAATCAAGACAAAGATAGCTGCAGGGACTTATCAAAAACCACACTTCTAGTAAATACATTCATGGCATGCATTGCCTACATGAATGCAATATGTAAAGAACATCATGGCAGCTATAAAAATGAAGTCATTTGGCATATATTAGACTTCCCCTTGTGCAAAGATTTAGGTCGTGTTTGATAATTCGCTCATATTTTTCTGCTGATTTGCTATTTGCCTTTGGAATATTTCAATAATTGTTTACACAGTCACTACTGAAGCTAAAGATGTGAAATTCACACTGTATATGTTGCTACATATAAACACATAGCAGAATACACAGGGAAAGTATGTATGTATATGCTAAGGTGCAACGTCAAATCTATAGAAACAGAATACCCAGCACTTGCGAAAGCAATCAAATAAACAAAAACCCAAGTGAAAATAATATAATTAATTAAGAAAAGCTGATATTCTAATAACCTTACAGACGTTTGTGAATCCATCTTATTATCATGAATAACTGAACAATAGCTTTTAAAGAAAGCCTTTGCCAACAAAGGTCCGTCTAGTCAAGGCTATGGTTTTTCCAGTGGTCATGTATGGATGTGAGAGT
The DNA here is from genome assembly GCF_000754665.1 of Bison bison bison. Taxonomy (NCBI): domain Eukaryota; kingdom Metazoa; phylum Chordata; class Mammalia; order Artiodactyla; family Bovidae; genus Bison; species Bison bison. The sequence continues at coordinate 1,255,325 of NW_011494636.1, read as the reverse complement.
TGGACTGTAAAGAAAGCTGAGCATGAAAGAATTGATGCTTTTGAACTGTGGTGTTGGAGAAGACTCTTGAGAGTCCCTTGGACTGCAAGGAGATCCAACCAGTCCATTCTGAAGGAGATCAGCCCTGGGATTTCTTTGGAGGGAATGATGCTAAAGCTGAAACTCCAGTACTTTGGCTACCTCATGCAAAGAGTTGACTCATTGGAAAAGACTCTGATGCTGGGAGGGATTGGGGGCAGGAGGAGAAGGGGACGACAGAGGATGAGATGGCTGGATGGCAT
>NW_011494636.1:1246946-1254944 GCF_000754665.1 Bison bison bison | reverse complement strand
TCATTGGAAAAGACTCTGATGCTGGGAGGGATTGGGGGCAGGAGGAGAAGGGGACGACAGAGGATGAGATGGCTGGATGGCATCACTGACTTGATGGACGTGAGTCTGAGTGAACTCCGGGAGTTGGTGATGGACAAGGAGGCCTGGCGTGCTGCGATTCATGGGGTCGCAAAGAGTCGGACACGACTGACTGAACTGAACTAAACTGAACTTGGCTGAACACAAAGAATAAATGAATTGGGCCAACAAACCAAATATGCATGTCTTTATAATACCAGAGTAATATAAACATGCCACAGATGAAAAAATCTTCAATTTCTGTTTTTGACTTAATAAACAATTTTTGCTTAGAATATAGTATGGTAACTATCAGTGAATCAAAGCTGATGGGAAAAGATACATTTTGAAACTATAATAATTCCACTGCTATCTGCATAGAGGGGAGATAACAGAAATTGTTGGCCAAAATAATCTTAGGAAAGAGAGTTTTTCCCATGTCCAAGTTTGCATGAGAAGTGGAATATATACAATAAATCCTTATCCATTTTAAACACACAAATTTAAAGTTATAATTGTACTAAAACTACAGTATCCTTTCCCACTATTTATTAGCCAAAAGGATTTTAAAGGTTTTTAGGAGCATCACTTTAACTTGTTTAAATGTAAAAACTTATTTTGAGTTCCATTGTGTAATTCATTCTAGTTAAAATAAGTTATCTTCTCATTAAAGCAACAACTGAGGCTAAACATCTGCTTGAAAATTACATCTATAGCTGGTTTGATGTGTTATATATGCATTTAATAAAATACTTTAAATGAGACTTCACACTTACACTGAGTTTACATGTATTCATTTTGAATTAATGAAGCTTTATAGAATAAACTTCTGGACCTCTGCTACTTATTTTAAAGCCAAAAGAAAAGAAAGAGAAGATAGTTTATGAATTTAGGCCCACAATGTAAGTAATAAAGAATTTCAAATCACTTCAGATAGCTTGGCGTGCTTTAATTCTCTCATCAACAATACAGATTAATACTGGAAAGACTGCCCTAATACACACTAAAGCGCCCAGTCTTGTCCAACCATTCGTAGCTCCAAAAACACAGAATACAATTCCAACTAAATGGTTTTAAATTAGAGCAGATCAACCTAACTGCTTTCTTCTTTTCAGTCTGGAAACTTTTCTTCCATAAATCTATGAATATACCTTCCTCTTTAAAGAATAGGCCATTTCCACATGAATTTATGGTCCCTACAGTTATTTGTAGCATAATCTAAATGATTAGTATTATATAGGATATGTTATCACTATTTAAAACATAATTTTACTTATTTAGTTTTGGCTGGGCTGGGTCTTCATTGCTCTTCAGGCTTCTCTCCAGTTGCGGTGAGTGAGGGCTACTCGAGATGCGGTGAACGGGCTTCTCATTGCCATGGCTTCCCTTACTGTGGAGCACAGTCTCTCGGGCATCAGCAGTTGTGGCTCCTGGGCTCTAGAGCACAGGCTCAGTAGTTGTGGAACACAGGTTTAGGTGCTCGGCAGCATGTGGGATCCTCCCGGATTAGGGATCTAACATATCTCCTGCATTGGCAGGTGGATTCTTTACCTCTGAGCCACCAGGGAAGCCCCAGGATATGTTCTTATGGATCATACACAGCCCATTAAGTCAAATCATTTCTAGGCAACATGCTTGTCATAATCAAAGACCAGTACTTAATCACCAGGCCTCGAGAAACCAGCAACCAGTCCACAAATGTGCTCCTTTTCTCACTCTGAGACTGTAACATATGGGGGGTTTTAGCAATGAACTATTAATATATCTGGCACCTGGTTCTTACTTCAGGACCATCTCACCTAAAACCGCCCACTCTTTCCTCTTAAATAAGGCATTTTGCTGAACTAATAATGACTAATCAGCCCCATGCTCACATGTAACTATGCTGTCATATATTTAGTATTTTTATATTTGGGAGGATACTGTGACTCAGCTATAGCCATCCAAGGATTCAGAACAGTCAAGCAACTTGTTTAGCTGAGCATGTATTGAATATTATTCACCAACAGTTGCTGAGCTCAAGGTTCCAGTTGCTGAGGCCTTGAGACAGAGGACTCCAGTGAAAAACCAACATATGGATGTCCACTAATCCCTATCACTACTGAGAAAAGGTATATTTGGGCAGAGGAGTATCACACAACCTTCTAAAAGGTCTACGAACCTGTCCAGAATACAAAACAGGGACCAACATGTACAGTCTGATTCAGAAGAAGATTCAGGCTTTGACACTGAGGAATCAAACAGGATTTAACTACCTGGACCCTTACCACTGAGTTTGTTCTCACTTCGTGAGATAGGTATTAATCAATAGTGTGTTAATTGCTCAGTTGTGTCTGACTCTTTGTGATCCCATGGACTGTAGCCCGCCAGGCTCCTCTGTCCATGGAATCCTCCAGGCAAGAATACTGGAGTAGGTAGCCATTCCCTTCTCCAGGGGATCTTCCTGACCCAAGAATTGAACCCAGGTCTCCTGCATTGCAGGCAGATTCTTTACCATCTGAGCCACCAGGGAAGCCCTTAATCAATTGTCCTCATGCAAATAAAATGGGTTAATTGAGGACAAATGTTATCCCTGAGCCCTCCTCTGTGTTGACCGATGCTTTAAACCAGCCTTCCAAATTAAAGCCTATCTAGCTTCTAAAACCAACTCTTCATCCAGTCTCTACATACTGAAATGCTTCTGAGATTGCCCACATCATAGACCTGCCATATATGTTTATTATAAACCCTCAACTATTCTACTTTTGTGTAAACATTGCTGCTGCTGCTGCTAAGTCGCTTCAGTCGTGTCCGACTCTGTGCGACCCCAGAGACGGCAGCCCAACAAGCTCCCCCATCCCTGGGATTCTCCAGGCAAGAACACTGGAGTGGCCTGCCATTTCCTTCTCCAATGCATGAAAGTGAAAAGTGAAAGTGAAGTCGCTCAGTCGTGTCCGACTCTTAACGACCCCATGGACTGCAGCCCACCAGGCTCCTCCATCCATGGGATTTTCCAGGCAAGAGTACTGGAGTGGGGTGCCATTGTCTTCTCCGTGTGTAAACATTATTGGTGCCCTAATCTAACCTATGTTCCATCTTCCAGTGCCCTGCTCAAGTTGGAGTAGAGCCTCTTTCCCACTCATCACAACTCTAAAGGTCCTAACTCATGAAACTGAGTATCTTATTTAGTTGAAACTAAACATTCCACTTGCTTTTTCTCTTACCTATGAGGTCTATCACTCTGTCTTGTAGAAAAAAAACCAGTAAAGTCAGAGTTTTTCTTCATATACCCATGATAGGGCCATCTTTTTCTTCCTAGGTACTTTTCAATTATTATTCTGGTGCTGAGTTTCCCAAGCTATTTCCAAGCACAGGTTTTAAAGCAAGACAAGATGTCATTTCAGTGATTCTCCCCGCTTACAGAGTAGGATGTTCATAATACACTGTCAGCTATGAATGCATTAATTAACACTCAAATCACAATGTAACCTCCCCAGGCTTACAAACTGCTGCCATGTTGCAGAATCTGTGTTATTGTAGAATGAAACATACATGATAAGTGACTTTGGAAAATGAGTACTAAATATGACCCTATCAAGAAGACACTGATCTCTACATATGTATAGCAAGGACATAAACATTCTATTATTCAGGAGAATAGCTTTCATATTCCATTTCAGCGCAAATAAGCTTTGCTGGGGGACTGAAAATTTGAAACTAATTGTTAGAGTTCTCTTCAGTACTGTATGACATCCAGACATTACCCAGGAAATAAACAGACTGCTTCTTATGGGAAGCCAGGTATTCAGGGGAGAATATATGAATTGTATACAATTGTTGACATAATCATTTTATAATTATAAATGATCTTCAGGAAAGCCCTCACACAGGTCTGTGTGGGTGTGATAGAGAGGCTTGTGGGGGATTCTCTTCTCTCTTGAAGATTTTCAGAGTATATTTCTTACGTCTTGGTCAGCAGAACATCCCACACCCTGGGAAAGCACCAGGAATGTCACATTATTATCGGAGGCAGTGAAACAGCAAGGCAGAATGAGTAGTGGGGAAAAAAAACCTATCCGGGTAGGCAATAGGGGATGTACAGAGAATCTGAAAACAGTAAGACAACTGACAAAAGGTCAGTTTGGTTCACCTTGTTTCAGCAATTTTAGACAAATTCCATGATCATCCCTCTACAGGAGGAGGGTCTCATCTGTGCTTCCTCTCCCCATTTCATTCCCTTATGCCCCTGCACTGAGCCACTGCTGCCTGCTCTGAGGATATTGAATGCTGTGTTACCCTGCCTTCCTGGGATCTCTGTTTGCGCTACCCTGGGCTGTAGCTTCTAAACAAGCAGGTAGCAGGTAGAACAAGTAAGTAGGTGGAACTGAGTGTTGTGTGTGTGCATAGAAGCAGAGCAGTCTGTAGTTAACCTATGAGTTTGTGTCAGCGTGTCACATATCACACATTCAGAGTTCTGAGCAGACTCACTAAAATCTAAAGTTCTGTTGCTTTCAGCTGAAAATATTTAAACTTAGCAGGGTAATGCTAAGGCAGGGAGGTAAGTGGTATGCACAACGGGCTTTGGTGTCAGACTGACTTGGGTTGGGTCCTGGCTCTGACCAGATGCAGGCCCGGGGAGATGTGGATATTCAGGCCTATTTTGCAGAGGGTTGAAAGAGAATAAGAGAAAATATATGTAAAATACCTAATATAGGGTCTAAGATGGGCTTCTCTGGTGGCTCAGTGGTAAAGAATCTGCCTGCAGTGCAGGAGACCCGGGTTTGATCCCTGGGAAGATCCCCTGGATGAGGGCATAGTTATCCTTTCCAATACTCTTGCCTACAGAATTCCATGGACAGAGGAGCCTGGTGGGCTACAGTCCATGGGGTCACAAAGAGTTGGACACGACTGAAGTGACTAAGCAGCAGCAGCAAGGTCTAAGACATGGAATATGTTCAGCTTTTACTGTATACTGACCAAAAGTTCTTTTGGAAAGTTATTTATTTATTTCTAAATTATATATATATAGCTTCACAGTGGACTATACTGGTTCCTTAACAAGTGGATTTTATTAGGGAAAAATTCTCTCAAAATATAAGGCCTATGTGGAAAAATATAATGACATCTTTGCTAGAGAAAGATATTCTAGTACAATAGTTCTTAAACTTGAGTGTGTATCAGAATCACCTAGATATCATGCCCCAGAGTTTCTAATTCAATGGGTCTGTGTTGGAGTCCAACAATTTCTCTAGAGATACCGATGCTGCTGGTACTGGTGCTGGCCCAAAAATCACATGTTGAGAACCACTGTTCTAGAAGACAGTGATTTTCAAACTTTAACATGCACACAAATCACACGGGGCATCGTGAGTCATGGAAATTCTGCATTTCTAATAAGCTCCCGAGTGATATTAATATTTCTGGTCTGCAGATCAGACATGGAATGACAAGGCTCTTGGGTTGCCTTGCCCAAAAAGGCAGGTGATAACCACATGTGGCTACTGAGCACTTAAAATGTTGCTAGTCCAAACTGAGAAGTGCTTATAAGTATAAATTACACTCTGGATTTAGAAGATTTATTATAAAAATGTAAAATATTTCAATAATTTTTCATATTGGTTATTTATCGAAATGCTAATATTTTAGATGTGTTTGTGTGTGCTAAGTCACTTCAGTCGTGTCCAACTCTTTGTGACCCTATGGACTGTAGACTGCCAGGCTCCTCTGTCTGTGGGATTCTCCAGGCAAGAATACTGGAGTGGGTTGCCAAGCTCTCCTCCAGGGAATCTTCCCAATCCAGGGATCAAACCCATGTCTCTTATGTCTCCTGCATTGGCAGGCAGGTTCTTTACCACTAGAGCCACCATCAGGTTAAAATAAAATATTAATATTTTTACATTAAAAACTTTTTTAATGTGTAGAAAATTTTAAATAACATAAGTGCACCTAATTACATTTCTGTTGGATAGCACTGCTATGCTGCTGCTGCTGCTGCTAAGTCGCTTCAGTCGTGTCCGACTCTGTGCGGCCCCATAGACGGCAGCCCACCAGGCTCCCCCGTCCCTGGGATTCTCCAGGCAAGAACACTGGAGTGGGTTGCCATTTCCTTCTCCAATGCATGAAAGTGAAAAGTGAAAGTGAAGTCGCTCAAAGTGAAAAGTGAAAGTGAAGTCGCTCAGTCGTGTCCAACTCTTAGCGACCCCATGGACTGCAGCCTACCAGGCTCCATGGGATTTTCCAGGCAAGAGTACTATAGAGAACATTAACTTATCCTTGCCTCCTATGCTTAGTCACTCAGTCATGTTCGACTCTTTGTAACTCCATGGACTGTAGCCTGCCAGGCTCCTCTGTCTGTGGGATTCTCCAGGCAAGAATACTGGAGTGAGTTACCATGCCCTCCTCAGCGACCAACAACATTCTTGAAGCAGCTCCACTGAAAGGCTTTAAAGCACTACTCACTTTATGTATTAAGATCTCCTCTAGGCTGTTTTTAACTTCATCTCTCTAAAGTTATTCTTTCATTAAATCAGGGTAAAAAAATCTTCAATGGCCTTCTACTTGTTAAAAGATAAACTCCAAACTTTTAAAATTAGCATTCTAAATTATCCACAGTCTACCCAATTTCCTTTTCCAACTTAACTGCTTCCCTAAGCATAAGACTCAAAAGTCTTATAAGACGGATAAAGAAGTTGTGGTACATATACTGTTGTTTAGTTGCTCAGTCGTGTCCGACACTTTGTGACCTCATAGACTGCAGCCTGTCATGCTCCTCTGTCCATGGGATTTCCCAGTCAAGAACACTGGCATGGGTTGCCATTTTCTTCTCTAAGGGCTCTTTCTGACCCTGGCCTTGAACCTGCATCTCCTGCATTGGCAGATGAGTTCTTTACCACTGTGCCACCAGGGAAGTCTGGTACATACATACAATGGAACATTACTAAACCATAAAAAGGAACAAATTTGAGTCAACTGAACTGAAGTGGATGAAACTAGAGCCTGTTATACAGAGTGAAGTAAATCAGAAAGAGAAAAACAAATACCACATATTAATGCATATATATGAAATCTAGAAAAATGGTCCTGATGAATCTATTTGCAAGGCAGGAATAGAGATGCAGACATAGAGAATGGAATTATGGACACAGAGGGGGAAGGAGAGAGTGGGACAAATTGAGAAAGTAGTGTTGAAAAACATCTATTACCCTATGTAAAATAGATAGCTAGTTGGGAGTTACTGAATAACACATGACGTTCAGGCTGGTGTTCAGTTTGGTCCCCAACCTAGAGGGGTAGGATGGGGGAGATGGGAGGGAGGCTCAAGAGGGAGAGGATATATTTACACTTATGGATCATTAATGTTGTACAGCAGAAACTAATACAACACTGTAAGGCAACTATGCTCCAATAATAAATAAATCTAAAAAAAGTATTTGCTGATTGTTCGATTAAGGATGATTTTTCTCAGTATTAAAAAAGTAGATTTCTCAACTGGTCTTGCTTAACATTGGTCCTTTAGGGTAAATTCTTTTATCTCTCAGATCAGATCAGTCGCTCAGTCATGTCCGACTCTTTGCGACCCCATGAATCGCAGCACGCCAGGCCTCCCTGTCCATCACCAACTCCTGGAGTTCACTCAGACTCATGTCCATCGAGTCAGTGATGCCATCCAGCCATCTCATCCTCTGTTGTCCCCTTCTCCTCTTGCCCCCAATCCCTCCCAGCATCAGAGTCTTTTCCAATGAGTCAACTCTTCGCATGAGGTGGCCAAAGTACTGGAGTTTCAGCTTTAGCATCATTCCTTCCAAAGAAATCCCAGGGCTGATCTCCTTCAGAATGGACTGGTTGGATCTCCTTGCAGTCCAAGGGACTCTCAAGAGTCTTCTCCAACACCACAGTTCAAAAGCATCAAGTCTTCGGTGCTCAGCCTTCTTCACAGTCCAACTCTCACATCCATACATGACC
>NW_011494636.1:1226451-1246846 GCF_000754665.1 Bison bison bison | reverse complement strand
TTCTTCACAGTCCAACTCTCACATCCATACATGACCACAGGAAAAACCATAGCCTTGACTAGATGAACCTTTGTTGGCCAAGTAATGTCTCTGCTTTTGAATATGCTATCCAGGTTGGTCATAACTTTCCTTCCAAGGAGTAAGCATCTTTTAATTTCATGGCTGCAGTCACTATCTGCAGTGATTTTGGAGCCCAGAAAAATAAAGTCTGACACTGTTTCCACTGTTTCCCCATCTATTTCCAATGAAGTGATGGGACCAGATGCCATGATCTTCGTTTTCTGAATGTTGAGCTTTAAGCCAACTTTTTCACTCTCCACTTTTACCTTCATCAAGAGGCTTTTTAGTTCCTCTTCACTTTCTGCCATAAGGGTGGTGTCATCTGCATATCTGAGGTTATTGATATTTCTCCCGGCAATCTTGATTCCAGCTTGTGTTTCTTCCAGTCCAGCGTTTCTCATGATGTACTCCGCATATAAGTTAAATAAACAGGGTGACAATATACAGCCTTGACGTACTCCTTTTCCTATTTGGAACCAGTCTGTTGTTCCATGTCCAGTTCTAACTGTTGCTTCCTGACCTGCATACAAATTTCTCAAGAGGCAGATCAGGTGGTCTGGTATTCCCATCTTTTGAAGAATTTTCCACAGTTTATTGTGATCCACACAGTCAAAGGCTTTGGCATAGTCAATAAAGCAGAAATAGATGTTTTTCTGGAACTCTCTTGCTTTTTTGATGATACAGGGGATGTTGGCAATTTGATCTCTGGTTCCTCTGCCTTTTCTAAAACCAGCTTGAACATCAGGAAGTTCACGGTTCACATATTGCTGAAGCCTGGCTTGGAGAATTTTAAGCATTACTTTACTAGCGTGTGAGATGAGTGCAATTGTGCGGTAGTTTGAGCATTCTTTGGCATTGCCTTTCTTTGGGATGGAATGAAAACTGACCTACTTGGTGGTAAAAGTCAAGATGGTAATTTCTACCTTCAAGGGTTGATATAAGGATTTAATGACATACATACACACACACACACACACACACATACATATATGGGCTTCCTTGGTGGCTCAGTGGTAAAGAATCTGCCTGCCAGGAGACATGGATTCAATACCTGATCTGGGAAGATCTCCTGGAGAAGGAAATGATAAGCTGCTCTAGTATTCTTGCCTGGTAAATCCCATGGACAGAGGAGTCTGGCAGGCTAGTCCATGAGGTTGTAAAGAGTTGGACATGACCTAGTGACTGAACAGCAACAACAACAAATATAAATATAAATATATATATGTGCTAAGTCACTTCAGTCATGGCCGACTCTTTGTGACCCTATGGACTGTAGTGCACTGGGCTTCTCTGACCACCCAATTCTCCAAGAATACTGAAGTGGGTTGCCATGCCCTCCTTCAGGGGATCTTCCCAATCCATGGCTCGAACCCACGTCTTTTATGTCTCCTGCATTGGAGGCAGATTTTTTTTTACTGCTGAGCCACTGGGGAAGCCCATTAATGAGGGTAGTTGGTTATAAACTGTAGTATGTTTTGCTTTACTCTGGTTTAAATATTTTATTAAAACATCATTGTCAATGTCAACAAATAGGTGTCTACACTAGTTGGACTAACTGACCAGTCAGGCAGAGGTTCGCAAACTCTCTCAGATCACAGCATACTTAGTGAGTGTCTTGACAACTGTTGCATACCATACCCAGTACAAAAGAAACACCTAAGATTTGGATTTATTAAGTAGTTAAGTCCAAATGACTTCATTTTTACTTATTTCCTGACAACTTAATAGCCTATTAAATATTATACACATAAAGAAAAAACATTATTTTTTCAGTCTCAAATAACTATCATTACTTATGAATGAGACATGTGTGCTTGTTTGGCACAGTTTCTCAAACCTTGTAATCAGATTGGATAGTGCCTCATTTCCTTCTCCACAAAGGTTTATGCCCCACAAAAAAATCGAGTTTCACAAAGGATGTTAAATTATGGATTATTTCAAGATAGTAAGTTTTTGGTGATCAGATCAACAATTTTGTTGTGTTTCCCTTGAAAATTTAAACTAATGTGTAACAACTCTAGGAATTTACAGCAGTGTTCCAGGGTGCCTTGTGTCACAGTTTGGGAACCACAGCTCCAAGCTCTTTTCTGATTAAGAAATTATGAATCAAAGGATTTAAAAACTTGAAGTTTGAAACTCCTTGCTTCCCTCCTGTTGAGGTTTAAATCTCATTACAGAGTCAAAAAAAAAAAAAAAAAGCAAGCATGTCAGAACAGCTTGGGACAGTGTACAGAAGGGCAGGGAGCATTGGAATATTTGCTCTTTTTCATATGGGGTAGGAGAAATAGATTCTTGACGTGAAAGGTAATCAACAGATGTGATCCAGTGGTCACCCTGGGGTGGGCCACTAGAACTTCCTTACCAAGCCCAAAGACTCCCTCTCCTAATTTCCACTTTTTTTCTCCAGCAGGCTTATTAAGCAAAAGTAGTTTGGTTGACTTAGCACCATAGTGTATGAAACAGTGTCTGAAGCTTTAGGCAATGGAACTCACTAAGATAGCTAGCTGTCCATATTTATGTCATGTGGAATCCATCTGGGGACACACACAGTGGTCACGGTGTGTTCCTGAGATGAATGAGGCTGCTACCTAACTGGCCCCAGATAGTCAAAGCAGTCAGTTCCACACTGCTACCATAATGAGTGACGTTTCATTTGCCAAATGCAATGAAAGCCTTCTGAAAGACAGTAAGGGAGAAAGAAGCTGGGTAAAAGGAATTATCAATATATCAGACCCTAAACTTCTAACTGAACAATTAGATGCGTGTATTATTTAGGAGAATTATGACCAGGAATATTAATAAAACAATCTGTGAATACTGCATGTCCTTTGTATAATTTTGATTTAGGGGTAGGAGGACAAAAAATAACTGCAGCTATTTTTTAGATAGCCATAAACAAGATTTTGATTTTATTTTCAGATAAGACAAAAGCAATGAGAAGACAGTTCCACAAGGCTTGCCTGGGGCATAGAGATATTATGGGAGGGAAAAAGTTTATTTGTCAGAGAATCATTCTCAAGATCCTTAAGGGTCTCTAGTTAGAGCTTTGATGCATCTCTCTTTTTACTTTCTAACATTAAGTTACATTGGCTATATCACTGAAATGAAATTAAAAGAATGCTCTCTGCTTTTTTTTTAATGATAAAAATTTAAATTTAACTGGAGATTCTTTTACAGTTTTTCTTGGAAAGGATGGAAAAGCTTCACAGCATGTGCTGTTGACAGTATGCCAGAAGACCCTAGACCCCTGTGGTTTCTTGATGACAATTGTGGAGCCACCAACTGTCTTCACAACTCAGAGTGATTACCCATAAACAGGTGCTTGGCGACAATTCCAGTTCATTACCCACATCAGAACCGAGAGTGCAGAGGAGAAAGTGATATGATTGGTTTCTTGGCAGTTATCCTAGGATGGATAATTTGAGTATTGTTAATAAAATATGAACTCAATTTTAATATACTGGTTGATTATATTTTATGTGGTAGGCAATGTTCTATATCCTGTAAGGAATTTTTTAAAAATTAGGTATATAGTCACTGCCCTTCATTAAGGGAAAACTTGGAAATGAAAAAAACACACAACAGCTTTTCAGAAGGCAAAACAGAGGTAACATGAGAAACACAGCATTTTATGAATTTTCAGGAGAAAGAGCACTAGTTACTGAAAAGCTATTCAGTCCTATATTTTCTCATATAATTTCATGTAATCTTCACAAAAGTCCCATAAAATAGTATAATTATAATTTTGTAGATTAGGTAACTGAAATTTCAGTGATTATACAGTTTAGTCATGGACACATAGGAAATTTGAATTCATGGTTTTCCAACTCTGAAGTCTATCATCTTTCTACATTCTACTTTGAAATAAAAAAACCCAAACATATCATCCACTTCACAAGATGAAGGCTTTAAAGAGGAGATGGCATTTGTGATACAATGTGAGGGGTAGAGGTTTTCATTAAAATTGTCACTAATATAAAAGTACATTTATATTCCTAGTATCAGAGGAAAATAAAATAAATCCTTAAATTAATCCCCCAGACACACCCACTCTGGCAAGCACTCTCAGCTGGTTGGCTCAGCACACAGTCTCACCTCCTTCTCCCCAGCCAGGGATGGCCAGGTGGCTACAGGAGATGCAAGAAAAGTACCTGGGTAGTACCTCCCTTCCTAAATATTAAGTCCCTAATAGGACAAACCTGCCTTGGCTACTACTGTCTTCTCCACTATATGCTTGCTGAAACTTCAAGTTTTCAGCTACTTTTTGACCATGATGCAGCAAACAGGAGGATAAAGGCAGAAAGACTCAGGATCCTTGATGATATCACTGAGAGCCACCATGTCAGCTTTGATCTGTTTCCTCATGGGCATTTTGTTTTGTAAAACAACCTAACTGTGATGTATGCAAGCCACTGTGAATTTTTATTATTTGCAGCTGAACATATTCACAACTAATATAAATATATATATATATATACTATTAATACTATATACATGTATATATATTTTTCTATATATAGAATTTTGAAACTTGTTTTTTCATTAAATATCTCTTGAAGAAATAATATTTAATGCCTTCATGATATTTCATAAAGTGTATGTAGCATAATTTATTTACCACTCTTTTGTGAGATTCATAGGTTACTTTTTTCTTTCCTTTTTAGCCATTATAAGTAAACTATTACATATATTTGATGGTTTACATCTCTGAACATGTGATGGATAGAAATGGCCCCAGGAAGTACGAACAGGGAAAGCATTCCATACAGAGGAAGGAGTATGTGCAGACACAGAGGCAAGAAATATGAATATTGGCCAGGGAATAGTTTAGTAATATTATCTGGCTGGTGTGTAAGTTCATGGATGTAACGGTTGGAAAGATAGGTGGGAATGAAACAGGAGAGCTTTGAATGTCAGACTGAGGAGAGTCACTGGGGGTTATGATTAATTTAGCAACATGAATCTGTGTGTAGGGTTTAGGACTGATGACGATGGGGAGAGGCCAGAAGCAGGAAGACATCACTGTGGGCTAGTCAGTCCCAGGATAGACTGCTGAGGGCATGCTCCAGTGTACACATAACTAGAAAGATGGCTCTATTTGTGGGAGGCACAGTGAAGATTGAAGCTTCATCACTTAAAAATCAATTGGATGCAGGGAATGGGAAGAGGGAGTGAAAAGTTAAAGATGATGGCAGTTTTGAGATGAACTGGCTTTAAAAAGTAAGTCAATGTACAGAAATAGTGATGACAATGAAAAAAGGAGCTGTGGGACTTCCCTGGTGGTCCAGTGGTTAAGAATCCACCTGCCAATGCAGGAGACAGGGGTTCGATCCCTGGTCTGTGAAGATCCCACGTGCTGCACAGCAGCTGCAGCTAAGCCTGTGCAGCACAACTGCTGAGCCCATGCTCCAGGGTCTGCATGCTGCAGCTACTGAAGTCTGGGTGCCTAGAGCCCGTGCTCCGCAAGATAACTCACCGTAATAAGAACCTGGTGGACTGCAAAGAAGGGTAGCTCCTGCTTGCCACAACTAGAGAAAGCCCACGGGCAGTGACGAAGACACAGTGCAGCCAAAAATATAAATAAATAATTTAAAAAAGAAAAAGAAAAAAGGAGCTGTTAGGGTGGGGGAAATACAGTGGAACCATGTTTATTTTTAAGACAGAGATAAGACTTCATGGTGGAGCATGCAGAGGGTAGAAGTGTATGTTTGCAAACTGAATGAAGAGTTGGGAATGAATTTAAAACTAGAGATGCTTAGATGTAAGACATCATTGGCACAGAGATAAGACATCAAGTTGAAGCAGTGGGTTTGATCATCAAAATAAAACTTAAGGCAGAGAGAGGCCGAGTAATATAGCCCTGAGAGCAGTTAGGTAGGAGGACTGCTATATACAGTTGGCTACAGTGGGGTGATCTCAGAAGATGAACACTGGTGGAAGCCTACAAGGTGCAGTGGCTTGAAGGGAACTTTGGGTTACTGGGTAAACAGTATCTAGCTATTTTGATATGAAGTTGTAGAAATACTTCATAATTCAAACTGACTGAAGGTGCCAGTGTGAACTATAAAAGTTGTAAAGTAACTACTAGTCTGAAATTCTCAAGTACGTAGAGAAACTGCAACTGACTGCAGAGTACTTCCAATAGAGATCCTGGCTAGATTATCAAGTGAAAAGAGAAATGTCTTTTAAAATCAAAAGCATTAATTGGTAAAAAAGAAAAACATTAAGAAAAGACCTGGGTTGGTCTGACATGGTCTGTAGTGAGTAGGCGGTGTAGGACAGAAGATGTGGCTACAGGATTTCAGAGTTCTCTCCAGACTGGGGTGGGGTGTTTACTAGTCAGTCAGTATGTTTTTTTTTTTTTTTTAATTTAAACTTTTTATTTAAACCAAATCCTACATAAATTAAAATGACATATTTGCAGGTTTATTTCTCTCAGTGGTAAAATCAAGAAGTCATATAACCATATTTTAATTTCCAGGTTCAGCCTCCAAATTTAATTTATCAAAAGGTATGCTGTGACTAGGCATAAAAAATTAACTTTGACGAAATTTTAATTTCCTGGCTTTATTGAGTTGGCCAGAAAGTTTGTTCAGATATTTCCACGAGATGGTACAGAAAAACCCAAACTTTTTGGCTAACCCAATAGTTTATTTTCTAAATCAGCTAAAAATCTTAGAGAGAGGAGTTTCTTAGAATTCCGTTTATGACTCTGAATTGTTGACCTGATGTTGACTCTCATATGTTCATTCTACGTCTTTTTTTAAAATTTAAATTTATTTATTTTAATTAGAGGCTAATTACTTTACAATATTGTATTGGTTTTGCCATACATCAACATGAATCCGCCACGGGTATACATGTGTTCCCAATCCTGAACCCCCCTCCCACCTCTCTCCCCATCCCATCCCTCTGGGTCATCCCAGTGCACCAGCCCCAAGCATCCTGTATCCTGCATTGAACCTGGACTGGCGATTCGTTTCATATATGATATTATACATGTTTCAATGCCATTCTCCCAAATCATGCCCCCCTTCCTCTCCCAGAGTCCAAAAGACTGTTCTATACATCTGTGTCTCTTTTGCTGTCTTGCGTACAGGGTTATCATTACCATCTTTCTAAATTCCATATATATGCGTTAGTATACTGTATTGGTGTTTTTTCTTTCTGGCTTACTTCACTCTGTATAATCGGCTCCAGTTTCATCCACCTCATTAGAACTGATTCAAATGTATTCTTTTTAATGGCTGAGTAGTACTCCATTATGTATATGTACCACAGCTTTCTTATCCATTCATCTGCTGATGGACATCTAGGTTGCTTCCATGTTCTGGCTATTATAAACAGTGCTGCAATGAACATTGGGGTACACGTGTCTCTTTCAATTGTGGTTTCCTCGGAGTATGTATTTATTGAACACCTTTTATTTATTTTTATTCTTTTGCATATTTAAAGAGTATATTTTTGTTTTATCATGTAAATAATTTTGGAAATATGACTACATTCAATATAAGCAATTTTATTATTATTTTTTTAATATAAGCAATTTTAATACTGCCATCTTATATGTGAGAGAGGCAGTAGAAAAAAAGTCTCATGGGTATTTTTACTACAGAGAAATCGTCTAACACAGTCCTCAAGAAGATACATGGGGAATCACCATGAGGAAAGAAGCTGGAAAAAAAAAGTCTCATTCTTGCACCTCTGATAGTCCTTGGGTAGGACCTGTGGAAGCAGGAGGTGGCTGTGGAGATTGGAAAACAGACTGCAAAGGTACACCATGGTCAGTTGCTGCCTCCTGGTTTTGGCTATATATCCACAATTCTTCCATGGTTCTCTCATACTATGATACTCGAGAACATTCCAAGATTAGAAGTGATACTCATTCAGTATGCTTTTAAATGCTTTCTCTGAGAGTTTCTGTTTGGTGCATCTATTACCTCCAGAATTGAATGCCACTCCAAACTTACTGTCACATCTCTATGTGCATACCAGGGCCTCTCACGGGTCCTGTGCTGTCACGGACCAGGGAGTCAATAATGAAATGACACGGAGGCGCTGGGTGGCTGATGGTCACCCTAGTTCTACTGAGCACCTTTAAGGCGTCACTGTTCTAGGTTCCTGTTTACATGCTATTAAACAGGAGAGAGAAAGAAAGTCACTGAAAGAAAGAATTAAAGGAGTTTAATTCTAGAGGAGAAAGACAAGCAATAAATAACAGCATAAGATAACTTCAGGTGCTGCTCGCTACACACAAAGAATATAAAATTAGATCATGTGTAGGGAGTGACTGTGTGAGCTGGGGAGGTGAGGGATGGCTGCTCTGAGGAGGTGGCTTGAGCACAGGATAAATGATGGAAGATATGGGAGAAGAACTGTGCCAGCAGGAGGAGCGGTCAACACCAGACACCAAGAAGGGAGCAAGCTCAGCAGGTTCAAGGAGCAGAGAAAAGGCCAGTGTCTCAGGAATATAGTAGATGAGGAAAGTGGATCAGGTTGAGGTGTAAGAGACAGGTGAGGGGATGACAGACCAAAGCACACTGAGGGGGACAGCATTCAGGCTGGGCGACAGTGGAGGAGAGAGCCAGAAGGGAAAGCAGAGAGAAAAAGTGAGACAGCAGGAGTTTCTCTGGCAACACCTCCACCGCAACAATGGTGAAGGGCGGCATGGCACTGCCAGCCAGGGCAAGGTACAGCCACACGTGCCAGTTGCCCACAAGGCTGCACCAGTCACAGATTTAGAGCCTACCGAATCGACTTGCAGCTTCCTGGGTGGCTCAGCAGTAAAGAACCTGCCTGCCAATCCAGGGGACAAGGGTTTGATCCCTGAGTCAGGAAGAGCCCCTGGAGAAGGAAATGGCAACTCACTCCAATATTTTTGCCTGCGAAATCCCACGAACAGGGGAACCTGCCGGGCTATAGTCCATGGCGTCACAAAAGAGTTGGACGTGAACGAGCAACTAACAACAACAAAGTGACATTGTCTCTTGGATTTTTTGCAGGTATCTTAAAAGTACAATGTACAAAACCGTGCTTGCTACCCAGTTTTCTTATCACCATTGCCCATGGCTGTCAACACCTCCGTTTCCTCAGCCCAAGCAGCCCATTTCAGCAGGTCTCTTGAGGCAGGCTGCAAACCCATTCTCTTTTCCACTGTCACCATGCTGGTGAGTCTCTTTACTGGTCACACATTATTTCATTCTTGTTTCTTTCTCCATGTGGAGGCCAGAGGAATCTTCTTACAGGTAATTCAGGTCAGTTCAGTCACTCAGTCATGTCTGACTCTTTGCAACCCCATGGACTGCAGCATGCCAGGCTTCCCCATCCATCAGCAACTCCCAGTGCTTACTCAAACTCATGTGTATAGAGATGGTGATGCCATCCAACCATCTCATCCTCTGTCGTCCCCTTCTCCTCCCTCCTTCAATCATTCCCAGCATCAAGGTCTTTTCCAATGAGTCAGTTCTTTGTATCAGGTGGCCAAATTATTGGAGTTTCAGCTTCAGCATCAGTCCTTCCAATGAACACTCAGGACTGATTTCCTTTAGGATGGACTGGTTGGATCTCCTTGCAGTCCAAGGGACTCTCAAGAGTCTTCTCCAATGCTACAGTTCAAAAGCATCAATTCTTCGGCACTCAGATTCCTTTATAGTCCAACTCTCACATCCATACATGATTACTGGAAAAACCATAGCCTTGACTAGATGGACCTTTTTCGGTAAAGTAATGTCTCTGCTTTTTAATATACTGTCTAGGTTGGTCATAACTTTTCTTCCAAGGAGCAAGTGTCTTTTAATTTCATGGCTGCAGTCACCATCTGCAGTGATTTTGGAATCCCCCAAAATAAAGTCTTTCACTGTTTCCATTGTTTCCCTATCTTTTTGCCACGAAATGATGGGACTTGATGCCATGATCTTAGTTTTCTGAATGTTGAGTTTTAAGCCAACTTTTTCACTCTTTTCTTTCACTTTCATCAAGAGGCTCATTAGTTCTTCTTTGCTTTCTGCCATAAGGGTGGTATCATCTGCATATCTGAGGTTATTAATATTTCTCCCAGCAATCTTGATTCCAGCTCGTGCTTCATCCAGCCCAGCATTTTGCATGATGTACTCTGCATGTAAGTTGAATAAGCAAGGTGACAATATATGGCCTTGACATACTCCTTTCCTGATTTGGAACAAGTCTATTGTTCCATGTCCAGTTCTAACTGTTGCTTCTTGACCTGCATACAGATTTCTCAGGAGGCAGGTCGAGTGGTCTGGTATTCCCATCTCTTGAAGAATTTTCCACATTTGTTGTGATCCACACAGTCAAAGGCTTTGGCATAGTCAATAAAGCAGAAATAGATGTTTTTCTGGAACTCTCTTGCTTTTTAGGAGATCCAGGGGATGTTGGCAATTTGATCTCTGGTTCCTCTGCCTTTTCTAAATCCAGCTTGAACATCTGGAAGTTCATGGCTCACATACTGTTGGAGCCTGGCTTGGAGAATGTTAGCATTACTTTGCTAGCATATGAGATGAATGCTATTGTGTGGTAGTTTGAACATTCTTTGGTATTGCCTTTTGGGATTGGAATGAAAACGGACCTTTTCCCGTCCTGTGGGCATTGCTGAGTTTTCCAAATTTGCAGGCATATTGAGTGCAGCACTTGAACAACATCATCTTTTAGGATTTGAAATAGCTCAACTGGAATTCCATCACCTCCACTAGCTTTATTCGTAGTGATGCTTCCTAAGGTCCAGTTGACTTTGCATTCCAGGATGTCTGGCTCTAGGTGAGTGATCACACCATCGTGGTCATCTGGATCATGCAGATCTTTTTTGTATAGTTCTTCTGTGTATTCTTGCCACCTCTACTTAATATCTTCTGCTTCTGTTAGGTCCATACCATTTCTGTCCTTTATTGTATACCCATCTTCGCACAAAATGTTCCCTTGGTATCTTTAATTTTCTTAAAGAGATCTCTAGTCTTTCCCATTCTATTTTTTCCCTCTATTTCTTTGCGTTGATCACTGAGGAAGGCTTTCTTATCTCTCCTTGCTATTCTTTGGAACTCTGCATTCAAATGGGTATATCTTTCCTTTTCTCCTTTGCCTTTTGCATCTTTTCTTTTTTCAGCTATTTGTAAGGCCTCCTTAGACAACCATTTGCCTTTTTGCATTTCTTTTTCTTGAGGATGGTCTTGATCACTGCCTCCTGTACAATCTCACAAACTCCTGTTCATGACAGGTAATTCAGATATTTCATTATTTCAACTTAAACCCTTCATGGCACTTTCAACAAAAGTTCTGAGAAGGATGCCTTCAGGATGAAAAATGAAACCAATAAATCTCTGTGGTGTCTGATCACATTTGGGGAAAAAGTTCTTCCCAAAAAACTTGTTGGGAAGTTTAAAAAATGGTTTAAAAAGTAAAAAAATGGTTAATAAAAGTTAAAAAAAGTTTAAAAAGTGGTTAAAAATGGTTCATAAGAATTAGGTAAGTGAGAAAGGATGGTAGTTTGAACTCTGGGCTGTATAATAAAAACAAGAATGGTTAGAGGACCAGAAGAGGCCGTTAAGTGAGTTGCCTAAAGTGCAAGATGCTGAAGTCCTTGAGCAGGAAGGAAGGGGTGGGATAAAAACCACAGAATCTTGAGGAGGTAGAAGAAGTTAGAAGAGGGAGTCTTGAGATCCCTCCTACCTCACTGGCCTGTTCTATTGGTCTTAGTCACATGCGTCTTGTATAAACCAAACTAGAAAAGTTTTCCAGGCCTTCTGCCAATCATTTTTCTTCCTGGAATTCTCTCTCTCTCTCTGTCCCTGTATCTTCCCCTCCCATTACCATGTGCCACACACTCTGTTCCTCTTTTAGCATCTATCACTCTACCTATTTTATTTCTTTGTTTATTTGATCTACAGTCTGACTCTCCCGTCAGATGGTAAGTTCACTGAAAGGGGAAATTGTTTTTTATTGATCTCTTTTTATCTCCAGTGTCTGGTATGATCTGGCTAGAGTGAATGATTGAATCCATTAAGGTAATGCAGAGAGAAGAAGACATAATTTTTCACTACTTCTGCCTTCTGGATTCTCATAAAATATCACATTGCTTTGGGAGAGTTTGAGAATTCAGGGAGGCTTTTTTGGCTAGATCTCTAGGATGGTGAGAGGCAATCTGGAGGTTTAAAGTAACCACTGGAGAATGAGACAAAATCCCACCAAGGAGGGCAGCCACAGCCAAGGCAGTCTCCATGGAGGTGTTCACCTGGCTGACAGCATGAATTGGTGGCAACTGCTACACACACTGATGGCTTCTGGGAGTGGTACCAACAGAAGCATTTGCTTCATTGTTCATTCATTGTAGACAGTGTTTGATAATCAGGACTGTAAACTGTTATTCGATAAGCTATTATTCTAAAGGCCACTCATCAGTGTGTCACCTGAGTGAGTAACATCAGGTTCGTTTTTGATAGAGGAGACTAGAACAGTTGTTTCAGGAGCTATCTTCTCACCATGTCTTCAGACTGCTCATTTAATGTTTCTGGATCTCAGTGCCACATTTGTGACCTCAGGAGAGTTAACAGAGGCCTCTCTCTCCTTTAGTAGTTAAGGGAAAATCAGACAAACTAATATGTAAGAAAGTGTTTTATAAACTAAGCGTAGACAACTGACGGGGATGATTATCCTTCCAAAGACTTCATTGTCATGGACTTCCCTGGTGGTCCAGTGGCTGGGAGTCCATCTGCCAATGCAGGGGACACCAGTTCGATCCCTGGTCAGGGAGGATCCCACGTGCATGCGGGGCAGCTGGGCCCATGCACCACTGGCTGCTGAGCCTGTGCTCCAGAGCCTGCACTTTGCAGCTGCTGAGCTCATTTCGTGCACCTATAAGTTTCGGGGATTTCTTTATTTAAAAAAATGGAATGATGTTATAGCCTTCCAAGCAGAAGGTTAAGTAGGCTGATATGACTGAGGATACCCTGAGTCACCTATGTCTTCTTTTGGGAGAAATTTGACAATGAAGAATCTAAAGCAGAGACCAGGAACGAGCCAGCCCAGAGGGCTCAGTCAGACCAGGAGAGACTCTCCTTTCCCACTCTTCCTCACTGCCATGGACTTAATTCAGGAACTTACCCTCTCCCATGCCCCCTGCTGACTCATTTCTGCAACATCTTTCTAAGCTGTACTCCAATCCAAACCATTTCTCTGGGCTTCCCTGGTGGCTCAGTAGTAAAGAACCTGTCTGTCAGTTCAGGAAACATGGAATCTATCCTGGGTTGGGAAGATCCCCTGGAGAAGGTAATGGCAACCCATTCTAGTAATCTTGCCTGTGAAATCCTGTAGACAGAGGAGTCTGGTGGGCTACAGTCCACGGGTGTGCAAAAGAGTCAGACATGACTTAGCGGCTAAACAGCAACAATAATCCATTTCTCCACAGTTGCAGCTCTTTTGCCTAAAACTCTTCAGAAGGTTTCCCCAAATTTTAGGCTAAATCCATGCTTCTTTGCATGATACCCAAGGTTCTAAGGTTTTCCTGTCTCTTCCACTCATGGTGGAATTGTGTGTAACAGCCACTTGGGTGAGGGCTTTTTCTCAGAATCAGCCATGCTATATTCCTTTCATCTCTGTGCAAAGGAAAACCTTTCTCCCTAGTTCATCTCTACTTATCCTTCAAGTTCAGCTCAGGTACCAGCTCCTCCATGGAACTGTCCCTGACCCTTCCCTTAGTCTGAGATAATTACACACATATCAAACTGTATTCTAAATGTTTACTCCTCTTCTTAAGGAAAGAGAGCTTGCTTCTTTATCTGTGTACTCCCTAGCACTTTCAGTAGAGCTGGCCACAAAGTAGATGCTAAATAATGTTTGCCGAATGAATGAATAAATGAACACATGAAAATAACATAGCTAGGAAATGACGCTTGTTTGCTGCAGGCAAAGGATGTTTTAGAGATGTTCCCTGATGGAAGTTTTTGGCCGATACAGATGATAGATATTTGACTTCTGAGAACAACATCAATATCATGTTAGAAAGAGACAGAGCCTAATCCATAAATCTGGAGGTAAAAATAAGCAGTTTACATCAGTGCCATGTGTTGAATGGCCTGCAAAACGCAAGTTCACAGCTTTCCAAATCCTGAAAGTCTTCTAGCTCCATGGGCAACCTGTCTTCTGGAGGTTCTAACGCCATAAAGACCAGTTCTTCCAAGGGAAGTTGGTTTATTTGTCAGATATAAAACCAGCTTTTCTGAATAAAATCCTTAGTTCTTCAAGCTTGTGTGTTAACTTGGCAAAAAACATATTCTGCCTCCTAAAGAGTGAGAAAGAGATGCTCTAGACCTGTGCGAGCAAGATGGTCACCCGTCAGACATGGTTATCGAGCACTTGAAATGTGACTAGTCTGAACTGAGCTGTGCTTGAGTGTGAAATGCCCACTAGATTTTGAAGTCTTGCTATCAGAAAAAGGTAAAATATCTCATCATTAAATGTATTATATTGATGACATGTTGAAATGATAATATTTAGGATACATGATATTATATAAAATATATGATTAAAATTAATTTGACCTTTTTCCTAGTTACATTTTTATGTGGCTACCAGAAAATTTTAAATCACATATGTGGCTCATGAGTGGCTTCCAGTATATTTCAACTGGATGGCACTGCTTTAGAGGTTCAGACTACCCAGAGATGAGAGGTGCCTGCTTAGAGGACTAACGCTCCAGCTGTTCTGAGGGGCTCATCTATCAAAAGTTTAAGCACATTTCTTGTGTCCTGAACGGGAAGCAGTGAATGGACAGTTTTCCTTTTTCCTAAAGGGAAAGTCATAGTCATCCTGAAGGCTGGCTGGGAGGTAGAGAGGCTGGCTAATGCCGATTGGTTCACGATACTGGAATTCTAGAATTCGTGTGTTATTTTCAATGATCAGTGTCTACTCCTATGGACAGTTCTCACTTGTCTGGACTGTCAGTGTTCTTCTCTGACATGTGACTTCTTACTGGACATAGTTGGAAATTAATTAGACCCATGGTGAGCCTAAGAATAAATGGATTTTGAATAAGGCCCAACAAGGTGCTCCAATACGTAAAAGGCTATAGCTTTGGGGAGTTTTGCCTCTGCACAGTCTTTTTGCATCTTTTTTTGGTTCTTGGTTGTATTCCAGTTAGAGAAGCTGCTCTGCTTTCTCGATCTGCAGGATATCACTATAAATGTGGGACATCTGGACCACTATTCAGGCACAGGGAAAAGAGTGTTGCATGAACACCAGGAATTTGTATTTCATTCCTAACTCTGATGTTACCCAAAGAAATAATTCCAGGACATTCTTCAATTTCCTGATTTGCAAATTTAGAGCTTATCTCATATATTAATATCTAGAGCTTGTTTCATATATTAATACCTCACAGGGCTGCTGTGGGGATTAAATAAATCAATGTTCATGGGGAATTTCTAAAAAGAATAAAGTTCTTACTCAAAACTAAGAACCTATTAGCATTTCTATATATTGTTTGGTTTATCTTAGTCTTGCTTTATTATAAAGCATGATTTCTTCTGCAGGCTTCTGAGAACGAAATTCAGACTGCTACTTCTACAATCAACATTTCCAGCACCACAGGCCAAGTTAGAAGTAGATGAGTATTTTTAGGCAGTTCTTAAGGTCCAAATCGGAGAAGGCAATGGCACCCCACTCCAGTTCTCTTGCCTGGAAAATCCCATAGATGGAGGAGCCTGGTAGGCTGCAGTCCATGGGGTTGCTAGAGTCGGACACAACTGAGCGACTTCACTTTCACTTTTCACTTTCATGCATTGGAGAAGGAAATGGCAACCTACTCCAGTGTTCTTGCCTGGAGAATCCCAGGGACAGGGGCGCCTGGTGGGCTGCCGTCTATGGGGTCACACGGAGTCGGACACGACTGAAGTGACTTAGCAGTAAGGTCCAAATACGGTATATTCAACCTTAACTAATACAACACAGAAGTAATTTAGTAGTTTGTGAGTAGAGGTTAAGAAGGTCATGTTACAATGGTACAAGGCAATAGAGTTAATTTTCTATACACAGTTTGCTGAGACAATTAAGCTTCAGAAAGGGTTTTTAAAAAAAAATGACAGTTAAATTTTGTTGAACTCAACACTAAAGGACTGAAGTGACAGCTAATTATAATAATAAATGCTTGAGCTGTAAACTTGAAGTATGCAGAATGATTTATGGGTACAAAAGTAGTATTTTAGCAAGTCACTGTATCAGGATAATACATTTCAATTTTTTTCTAATTAAAATATGAAAGCCATGAAGTAGGAAAAAATGGGGCAATAAAATTCACCTAAGTGAATCTTGGTTAATATATTTGTTAAATGAATTTCCTAGGTCTGACTGGGCTCTCAAAGAAATCCAGTGAAACATATTTAATAAACTTTTATTGAAGGAAACAAAATCTATATGTATATATTCAGCAAGCTTTGGCAAGTAGTTTACTTCAATATTAAAAACAATGTAAAATAAAACTTCATGGTTAAAACTGGTATTTTTCTGCATATAAAAATAAATTTTCATAATGATAGCATATTCTTAACAATAATGAAGGTGATGTCAGAAATGTCGCTAAATTGGTGTGGACCAGCTTTTGGTGGAAGTCACTGGTCTGTCACTAAGCCCAACATACAAACTGAGTATGTGTGGCCAGGCTTTTGCTGTCAATCATTTCTCCTATAATTTTCAAGTTTTGACTCCAGTTCTTTCATATGATATGGCTATCTTACATGGTTAGTAAGCATACTCTAGTTTTTTAATTCATGCATTCATTTGATAATTTTTTTTTAAGCATCTAACATCCGGATGCTGGGATTTCAGGTAATAACCCACAGGCAGGTGACTCCACATCCCAGTTCTCAATATAGGCAGCCAGACACCTGTTTGGGATTCTAAAACCAGCCTTTAGGGAAGCGGATGGTAGGAGTCATGGGATTAAGAAGGCTTTGTTCATCCCTGAGAGGTTGAATATACAAATGGACAATGGCCAGACCATATATAAAAATACAACTCTGACCCACTACCTTCAGCAACCAGCCCAGAGAGCCAAATAATAACCCCTTGCAGCAACTGCCCCCATAAAATGGGCAGCATTTGATTAATAACTACCAGCTACCCTCATTTTTCCTGGTTTCCAATTTAGAACCACAACATAAAGGTAAATATGTACCCCTAATCAATTACATAGGATGCTGTGCTTAGTCACTCAGTTGTGTGCGACTCTTTGTGATCCCATGGGCTGTAGGTCGCCGGGCTCCTCTGTCCATGGGGATTCTCCAGGCAAGAATACTGGAGGGGGTTGCCATGCCCTCCTCCAGAGGATGTTCCCAACCCAGGGATTGACCCCAGGTCTCCCACATTGCAGGCAGATTCTTTACCATCTGAGCCACTGGGGAAGCCCAAGAATACAGGAGTGGGTAGCCCATCCCTTCTCCAGAAGATCTTCCTGACCCAGGAATTGAACTGGGGTCTCCTGCATTGCAGGAGGATTCTTTACCAGCTGAGCTACCAGGGAAGCCCATTACATAGGATACCCTACTTTTTAGTTAATTCTCCTACAATTCCCCTATGCTAACAGCCTTCAATCAGCTTCGTCCCATTTTCCACTACAAAGTTTTCCACTCCTCTGTCCGTCTTTGAGCCTCTGCCAAATGCAAGTGGTAGTGGCTGATTATCTTATTCTCACTTGGGTGGTCTTCATTCATTTCCATGCCCCTGTTCACTTTCCTCTTGTGAGTATTATTCGAATGAACTTGCTGAAATCTCTTGAAGTCTTGTTTCTGAAAACTGAGAGTTTAACTATATCTCCCAGATTTGGGCTATTTTAAAATTTGGTCAGTTGCCTTCTAGGTATGACTGCTGATGATAACCTTGAACAGCATGGGATGTAGAATAAAGCTCTATGGTTAAGACATGTGAGATCTCCCCTCAGAGGGACACAGCCCCCAGCTCATGTCCCTTCTGGGCTGCTGCCCACCATGCTATACCTTTAACCAGGCCATGAGTTAGAGAGATTTACAAAATCTTTGCCAAAAATAGCAAATAAATGCCAGCACCTCTAACATTCCCTTGATTTACTGATCTAGATAACTTACCAAAGAAAGAAAAGTTTCCTTGTCATCAGCTCTATTGGCTACAATTTACTGAGCAGCAGCTGGGCTGCAGGTCCAGTGCCAGGGTGTGAGATCCAATCTGATCTCTAACAACTGTAGGAGGTTGGTATCATTAATCAATAGTTGAGAGAAATTTAAGCTCAGGGAAATGAAAAAACACTTTCTTATGGTTATGTAATTATGGGAGATAGAAAAAAATTCAATTTTAGTTTTATCTGACTCCAACTATTATGCTATATTGCCAAGCAATGCTGTTAGTAACAAAAAACAAAAAATAATGAGGCCGGCAAAACATTAAATTCAGGTTTAGCTTCTATTTCATAAGTATAGGGCCTACGTGACTGCAAGCCAAAGTCTGCAGGGGAGGGCTACTTTTGAAGTTCCATATTGAATTTTGGGCATCATATTTTAAGAGGAAGTTTAACCAAATGGATTATATTTAGAAAAAACAAAAAAAGTGGCCAGGATAGAGATCTTAAGACATCTTATCTAAGGAGCCATTATGGATACCTAGGATTATCACATCACTTAGGACAGACTGAGGAGGTAAGTGTTGTTGGGACATATGAAGGAAAATATTTAGAAATAAATTTCACTTGAGAATGACCTACTAACTGAATTTCATCTTGGGAAAGGTGAACAGGAAAGAGCAAGTGATGTTCCTATTTACTTAATTGCACAAATTGAGAGTATTTTATAATAGCAAACTGGTTTTGTGAGAATGTATCTCAGGCGAGACTAGGAAAGAGGATTTCCTACTTATGTCTCTTTTGAACAATATTTCTGCCAAATTGTTACTTTGAAAATTGTAGAAAATAAGCATGGCTTTGTTACTGAAAATCTGTCTGCTAATACATTTCTTTTATATGAAATAGGGACGTCTAGCTCCTCATTTACTTTCGAATTCATATGCAAACAAAAAACGACCTTTTTGAGCAGCCCAGGTAATCTTCTGAATCAATACTGGAAGAATGAATCCTTTGTTTTCCTTCATTACATGTTGCCTAAGGAATATTAATTTTTTCTTTTTGCTATTGAATTGCTTTTTCCTTTGGTTAGTTTTCATTTTGGCTCTGGTATCTATTTCCTTGTATTACCAATGCCCACTTCCATAGGAGCTAAAACAGGTCTTTAGAAAATCATAAATTGTGAAAACGTTAGCTCAATGGTAGCACAGAACAGGGTGGCAGGATGTGATATAAAGCAGTGTCCTCCTCTTGCCCACTGGCACATCCACTCAGTCGTCAAAACTCCACCTCAGTGGTTTGTTCTTTTAATTGAAAGAAAAACGGACAAGAAGAGGGAATCAAAGACACTTTAAGTCTCAGCACCCTTCCTCATCGGTAACATCAGGCTGTGATTTCAATCCACAGAGACTAGGAAGAAGTGGCCAGCTTGGCGACGCAGAAGGAGTACAATTCTTGTCACCATTCTACAAAATGGTTATTGTCAGAAATAGGAACTGTGATGAAATCAGTAGCTTTAGGGGTCAATCAAGAAACTATTATTATTCAGATGCCCAACTTGTTAGATAAAAAGTATCAGTACTGGCCAATTTCTTGACTGTTTCTCCAACTGCCCATTGGACGTCAGAGCAGCCCCTACCCCCTGATATTCCGCATTTCTGTTGATGGTATGGTCCCTCTCCTTGTTGTCCCAGGTCCATCCAGATGCTGGAACAATATCCATTATTCTCTCTGGTTTGTTCTTTATAACCGGTAAGTCCCTGTGACACAGCTTTACCATGTCTTTTCATTGCAGTACTTTCTAGTTCTCATAGTCAGTCTGAAATCTGTACAGCAGGTCAGAAATTCAGGTAGGATTTCTGTGTTACAGTTTTGAGATCAAATTTTCTGAAAACCTCAGTCTTCGCTCTTATGGTCTTCAGTTGACTGGATGAGGCCCTTCCACATAAGGGAGGATAATCTGTTTTACTCAGGTCTACTTATTTAAATGTTGTTGCTAAGCTGTGTCTGACTCTTTGCGATCTCATGGACTGCAGCATGCCAGGCTCCTCTGTCCTCCATTATCTCCTAGAGTTTGCTAAAATTCATGTCTTTTGAGTCAGTGATGTTATCTAACCATCACATCTTTTGCCATCCTCTTCTCTTCCTGCCCTCAGTCTTTCCCAGCATCGGGGTCTTTTCCAATGAGTCAGCTCTTTGCATCAGATGGCCAAAATATTGGAACTTCAGCTTCAGCAACGGTCCTTCCAA
>NW_011494636.1:1222003-1226232 GCF_000754665.1 Bison bison bison | reverse complement strand
TAAACAAATAGGCATGACAGCTTAGCCAAGTTGATATATAAAATTAACCTTCACACCATCATAATTCAGTCCTGCCACTTTCCCCTTTAATCTTGGCCACAGAGTCTCTATTCATGCTTTCCTCACTCCTCAGCTTGAGCACTTTCTCTAGGTTTGTTCCAGGGTTGTCAGGTCCTGGCCTATCACAGATCTTCAGTGTTTCTCCCATAGCTTGTAGGATTGAATCCACATCCTGCCCTGGGTTGTTTTGATTACCAACACAGTCAATGGAAGACCTCATCTTAGAGCTCCTATGTTCCCTGCTCCAACAGCTGGCTTGTTTTAAGATATACCTTTCAGGTCTTTTCAGAATAAAGATGGACTAAGATGGACAGAGGAGCCTGGCAGGCTACAGTCCTTGGGGTTGCAAAAGAGTCAGACACCACTTAGCGACTAAACAATAACAATAAGATTAAAATACACATTAACAGAGTCAAATAGGCCTATTCCTATTTGTTATAATTATATTTTAAAATGTTATATAAATATTTCCCCTATGCAGAATTGCCAGCTTCACATGAGCAAGGAACCCACTGAATCTTGCCTCCAGTTCCAGGCTGTAGTTCATTTCAGAGGGTATATTTGAAAAATTATAAAAGTAACTTTTACTAAAAATATAATTTTCACTTTTTCCTTTTCAGCTTCTTCTAGTTCAGCATCACGCCTCCAGAACCCTGTGGTTTGAAGACTTGTGCCCTTTTCCTTCTACTTCACACACTGGTTAGTCTTTTGTTTGTTTTGTTAGTGCTGCGTTTTTTGTTTCCTCCTTCGTGATTTTAGGAGCTCCCTTTTCCCTCCCACAGGACTCCCTGTGGCCACAGATTCTAGGGGAGCACCTTGAACCACTGCGGGAGAATATAGAAGCATACACACATTGACTTCTAGTCTTTGAAATTCAACTCAGATAATTAATTGAGTTTGCAGAACTTAAATACTGAATAACAGTAGGCATCATTCTGTGGCCATCATGTCATTATGGGTCTGCAATCAGAAGGATGTGAATGGAAAGACAAATATCACATGATGTTGCTTATATGTGGAATCCTAAAAAGGGTACAAATGAACTTATCTACAAAACAGAGTTACAGATGTAGAAAACACACTTATGGCTACCAGGGAAGTATGTTAGTTGCTCAGTTGTGTTCGACTCTACAGAAGGACTATAGCCCGCCAGCCTTCTCTGTCAATGGAATTTTTCAGAGAAGAACACTGGGATGGGTAGCCATTCCCTTCTCCAGGGGATCTTCCCAACCCAGGGATTGAACCCAGGTCTCCTGCATTGCAGTTAGATTCTTTACTGTCTGAGCCACCAGGAAAGTACCATGGTTACCAGGAGGTAAGGGATAAATTCAAGATTAGGATTGACATATACACACTACTATATGTAAAACAAATAACTAATAAGGACCTGTATAGCACAGAGAACTCTATTCAATATTTGGTAATGGCCTATGTGGGAAAAGAATCTAAAAACAATGTATTGATGAATATGTATAACTGATTACTTTGCTGCAAACCTGAAACTAACTCAACATTGTAAATCAACTATACTCCAATAAATTTTTTTTTTTAAAGAAAGATGTGAATGAGTGAAGGTATCTAGATGAATAGCATTGTTAGCTATTCTTAAATTAAAAAGTTAGAGGAAATTTATTGTATAGCATGACAGAAAAATCCTGAAAGAAAATGATTTTTCATAATGTAATTTATTTTTAAAAATTATTAGCATCAAGTAAGAGAGAAAGGTTTGGAACTAGATTGCCTTGGTTTAAATTCTTGCTTTGCAGCTTCTTGGAAGGTGACTAACGTGTGTCTCAATTTCCTCCTTTATAAAATAAAGTGCTAATAGTAGTATTTAAAAGAAAGGGTTATTGTGAAAATTGAATGAGTTCATATTCTTTAATGCTTAGAAGAATGCCTAGCATAGAGAAAACCTGCAGTACACTGAAACTCTTATCATTAGTTTTATTATTTCTCTTAGTTACTATAGATTTAAAGCAGATTAAAAAGCAGAGACATCACTTTGCCAATAAAGGTCCATTAGTCAAAGCTATATTTTTCCAGTAGTCATGTACAGATGTGAGAGTTGGCCCATAAAGAAGACTGAGCACCGAAGAATTGAAGCTTTTGAACTGTGGTGCTAGAGAATTCTCTTGACAGTCCTTGGACTGCAAGAAAATCAAATCAGTCAACGCTAGAGGAAATCGGTCCTGAATATTGATTGGAAGGACTAATGCTAAAGCTGAAGCTCCAATCCTTTGGCCACCTGATGCGAATAGCCAACTCAATGGAAAAGACACTGATCCTGGGAAAGATTGAGGGCAGGAGGAGAAGGGGAGGACAGAGGTTAAAATGGTTGGATGGCATCACCAACTCTATGGAAATGAGTTTGAGCACACTCTGGGAGATAGTGAAGGCCAAGGAAGCCTGGCATGTTGCAGTTCATGGATGAGGTCATAAGGAGTTGGATAGAACTTAGCAACTAAACAACAACACTATAGGCTTAAAGGTAATAATTGATAGTAATAATCTGATTTCACTAGAAAACTTCACAAACTATAAAGCTAATGGAATAGGTTGAGTCTGATACTTGGAAAATGTATTATAATTTTTCATGTAAATATTAGTCTCATACACATTTCTCAAATGAAAAAATCTGTTCTAACACATGAGCTCTGCTGTGCAATGTGTTATGTCTCATGAAGTAAACCAAGGAAAAAGCCCACATAATCAAGCACAGATGAAAGGAAAACATTTAAAATAGATGATACAAGTATAACAACATGATTTCAAATAGCAAAAAC
The DNA here is from genome assembly GCF_000754665.1 of Bison bison bison. Taxonomy (NCBI): domain Eukaryota; kingdom Metazoa; phylum Chordata; class Mammalia; order Artiodactyla; family Bovidae; genus Bison; species Bison bison. The sequence goes on along the minus strand of NW_011494636.1, from coordinate 1,223,389 downwards.
TAAGGGGAAAGGGTGGACAAAGAGACAACATGCGTGCCTATGTGTGGAGAGGAGGCAGAGAAATGGTGGCCGTTGATGTAAGAGAAGTAGGTTAGCAGCTGACATATAGACTGTTGTTGTTATTTAGTCACTAAGTTGTGTCTGACTCTTTGTGACCTTGGACTGTAGCCTGTCCGGTTCCTCTGTCCATGGGATTTCCCCAGGCAACAATACTGGAGTGAGTCGCCATTTCCTTCTCCAGAGGATCTTCCTGACCCAGGGATCAAACCCACATCTCCTATGTCTCTCACACTGGCAGGAAGATTCTTTACCACTGAGCTACCTGGGGAGCCCGAGATTATGAATTATAAAATGAGTTATTTTAAAATTCTTAAAATACATTTATTCCATACTTAAGAAATAGCACAATAATTCACTTATGTTTTTAAAAGTATAACTTTGTTGGTATATTTGAGCTGAAGGAAAGAAATCTAAGAAGTCCATTCAGTTTACTCTCCCTCTCATTCTGGGTTTAAGTGGTGGTGGTGGCTCAGTCACTAAGTCGTGTCTGACTCTTGCAACCCCATGGACCCCCTGCCAGGCTCCTCCGTCCAGGGGATTCTCCAGGCAAGAATACTGGAGTGGGTTGCCATTTCCTTCTCCCTCTGAGAACAAACCAGGATGAAGTCAGAGGGACATCTCTTCTAGACAGACTGGAGGGCTCAGTGCCATGCAGTACCAACAGTGGAGATGTGATTCTCTGGTTCCTACTGAGAATGACATTAAGTGAAGCATAGGAGTTGGCTTGTCTTTAAGAAAGAAGCTTGATTAGTAATGATACAGAGAACCAGGTCCAGGTACTTGCCCACTTCTTCCTCTGGTCTTCTCTGTAACTTAAAGGAAACTAGCTATCACTTAGAAATGTGGAAATAAGGAAAATTCATAAAAGAGGTTCTGCTCTTCATATGAATAGGGAATAACTTGCACCTTATCTTCTCTCTGTATTTACCATGTTTAAAGTGGGGACATTTTCATATTTTATAATGATGATACATTTAAAAAGGAAATAATATCTAAATGACTACACAGAGAGTAAACATTTAAAAGATCAACTTACTTTCCTACAAAGTAAACAACTAAAAGCAAAGACAAAGGAATAATCCTCAAGCAGAGAAACCAATGTTTGAATATATGTCTGTCTGTTTATATAAGGAAAGGAGTAGAAGGAAATATAGAAAATATAGATTACTTGCTCAAAAATTTGGAGAAAACTGTCATTAAACTTCAATAATTCAAACCTCATTCAAATGGAATTAATAGAACTTTAAACTCTATCAGTTAATTACAAAAAAATAAAATAAAATTTAGTGGTAGGAAAACATACTTTCCTAAAAAAAAAAAAAAAAA